>NC_086317.1:180947953-181547953 GCF_036172605.1 Pelobates fuscus | reverse complement strand
AAAAGGAAGTAATGGCATGTCTGGCACACAGTGTTGGTGCAAGGGTCCATCTGACCACTGATACCTGGTCTGCAAAGCATGGTCAGGGCAGGTATATCACCTACACTGCGCATTGGGTAAACCTGCTGACGGCTGCCAAGCATGGAATGCGTGGCATTGCAGAGGAGTTGGTGACACCGCCACGACTTGCAGGCAGGCCTGCTGCCACCTCCTCTACTCCTCCTACTCCATCCTCTTCCATAACCTCCTCGGCTGAGTCCTCTTCTGCTGCTGCGTCTTGCTCCACATCAACCCCCCCCCCCAGCTCCCCAGGTACTATTCCACATCCCGGATACGGCAGTGTCACGCCGTCTTGGGTTTGACTTGCTTGAAAGCAGAGAGTCACACCGGACAAGCACTCCTGTCCGCCCTGAACACACAGGTGGAAAAGTGACTGACTCCGCAGCAACTGGATATCGGCAAAGTGGTTTGTGACAATGGAACAAATTTGTTAGCGGCATTGAAGTTGGGCAAGTTGACACATGTGCCGTGCATGGCACATGTGTGTAATCTGATCGTACAACGCTTTGTGCATAAGTACACAGGCTTACAGGACGTCCTGAAGCAGACCAGGAAGGTGTGTGGCCATTTCAGGCGTTCCTACATGGCCATGGCTCACTCCTAATGTTCGACTGCCTGATCCAACAAGAAAAAGCTGTTAATGAATATTTGTATGCATATAGAAAGAATCCCAGGCACTCACTGTGATTGTTCTTCAAGCAGGTTTATTGCAACGTTTCGACCTCAATGAGGTCTTTTTCATTGAGGTCGAAACGTTGCAATAAACCTGCTTGAAGAACAATCACAGTGAGTGCCTGGGATTCTTTCTATATGCATACATTTCTTGGGGTTTTTTTTTGCTGACCCTTGCCCAGTAGCACCCTGTGTTTAAATTGATGTGATTGAGTGCAACCCTATCTCCTTTTTTCAATGAATATTTGTATGACCGGGGTGCTAGGACAGCCTCTGGGGAGCTGGGAATTTTTTTGCCACGTTACTGGACGCTCATGCGCAATGCCTGTAGGCTCATGCGTCCTTTTGACAAACCTAGTCAGTCGCACCGAAGGCACCATCAGCGACATCATACCATTTGTTTTCTTCCTGGAGCGTGCCCTGCGAAGAGTGCTGGATCAGGCCGTAGATGAGCATGAAGAGGAAGAGGAAGAGTTGTGGTCACCATCACCACCAGAAACAGCCTTATCAGCAGCAACGCTGGAAGAGGATTGTGAGGAAGAGGAGTCAGAGGAGGAATGTGGCTTTGAAGAGGAGGAGGAGCAAGACCAAACACAACAGGCATCCCAGGGTGCTCGTTGTCACCTATCTGGTACCCGTGTTGTTGTACGTGGCTGGGGGGAAGAACATACCTTCAATGACATCAGTGAGGAGGAGGAACGGGAAATGAGTAGCTCGGCATCCAACCTTGTGCAAATGGGGTCTTTCATGCTGTCCTGCCTGTTGATGGACCCTCATATAAAAAGGCTGAAGAAGAACAACCTGTACTGGGTGTCCACGCTACTAAACCCCCGGTATAAGCAGAAAGTGGCGGAAATGTTACCGAATTACAACAAGTCGGAAAGGATGCAGCATTTGCAAAATAAATTAAAAAGTATGCTTTACACAGCCTATAAGGGTGATGTCACAGCACAATGGGAATCTAACAGGAGGAGAGGTGGAAGTCATCCTCCTCCTCCAACGACCACGCCGGCAAGGACAGGACACTTTAAAGACGTGTTGTTGATGGAGGACATGCGGACCTTTTTAAGTCCTATGCATCGCCACAGCCCTTCGGGATCCACCCTCATAGAGCGACTCGACCGACAGGTAGCAGACTACCTCGCCTTAACTGCAGATATCGACACTCTGAGGAGCGATGAACCCCTTGACTACTGGTTGTGCAGGCTTGACCTGTGGCCTGAGCTATCCCAATTTGCGATAGAACTTCTGGCCTGCCCCGCTTCAAGTGCCCTGTCAGAAAGGACCTTCAGTGCAGCAGGAGGTATTGTCACTGAGAAGAGAAGTCGCCTAGGTCAAAAAAGTCTAGATTACCTCACCTTTATTAAGATGAATGAGGGATGGATCCCGAAGGGACTGACACTGGGCGATACATTAGATTAAAAAAGCCTGATGAGATGAGCTGCCTTGGGCTAAAAATGGTCCACACGCTGCTGTATTTTAGCTCTGAATGCCGGTTGACTTGCGTGACTTATCCGCCACCAACTAGGGTTCAAGCCGCCATGTTTTAGGGCACTTTCTGCCTGTGAAACAAACATAATTTTTTATGGCCGCTGCTACAGCAGCGGCTGCAACAATACCAAATTTTTCAGGCATGTGTACATGCCTAATTTTTAGACCCACTGGTGCAGCACTGTGGCTTCAAAAACCAAACCAAAAAAAAGGCACATAGTGACCCTATGTAGGTGGAACAGTCCCTATTCTGCTCTGTGTCAGTGTGTATCATGGTCGCTGAGGACGGGGAACAGTCTCTATTCTGCTCTTGCATTTCTATTTCTTCTTAGATAACAAAAAAATCTGAGACGACATTGGCAGTGCTATTCACTTGTGTTGTTGTAGAATTATTAGGCCCCTTATAAAATATACCCTTACTGGGCCCCTTTAATACTATACTCTTATATTCATTTCTCAGGCCTCATAGTTTAAATCTTACAAGATTGCTTTGTTCATAGAAATAGCATGTCAGCAGGAAATGCTAGAATCCTGTTAAATGAAACACTGTAGCAGATAGTCTTAATAGAATGTATAATTGCTAAAAAAGGCCTTGAGGAAACTAACCTTGAACGACTAACGTGCCAGTTGCTCATTATGGACAGCTGCCAAAAGCCCCCTCCCATCGAGAGAGGTCCCTCGTGCCAGCAAGATGGTGCCAAAACCTGTATGAGCTCGTCATGACGTCAGCTATGACATAAAGATGTAACACCCAACAGGGAGGGCATTTAATTAACCACTTTACACCTAAGCCAATTGACAATGTTTATTTGCTGATATCTTGATTTCTTTCAATTATGTAATTTTGCCTTTAAAAGGGCCTGTGATTGACCTGCCCCAGTGTCTGTGATTGGCTGCCAGGAGGTCATCAAAGACAGGTAATATCTTGCCCAGAGACCCCACACCTTACTTGTTGATTTTACCTGCACATACTGACTATCTGTTACCTGGGTGTGCTCTTATTGGTTTGTCCTTATTTTAGTGCCCGGGTAGTTTATTTGTTTATTTGCCTGTTTACCCCTTTTAGGTACCACGTGGCTGTGGTAGTAAGGAAAAAGGGGGGTGGATCTGTGGAAGTTTTCCTGGGGATCTTCTGTTTGCCTGTTTTCCTCTTTTAGGTGCCGAGTAGCTACGGCAGTAAGGAAAAAGAGGGGGGGGAATCTGTGGAGGGGTGTAGACTCACTGCCTCCTGGGGGTTTCCCATAAGTGTCACTTTGACTGCTAGCCTCATTGGACACCACTTTACTCTGCTTGTTGTGTGCAGAGAGGTGAAACACTGCAGCCTCAAGCGCTGACACTGGGTGTTCCAGTTTAACTTTTGTGGCAGGTGGATTCAGGCAGGTATTGCTGTCTCCATCACCACGTGGTAGTGGTACTTGCGGGTGGGTCTGCAGGTGTACTACGGGATTGAGGTAGGTGGCTTTTGCCACATGTGTAAGGGAAAGGGATTTTTGTTAACCCTGTTTGAACTGTTGAACTTGTTTGCACTGTGATGCATGTACTTGAATATTGTTTTCATTGTCTGTCACGCTGGTTCCTGTATTTACTTTCATCTTACTCTCTGTATCATTTACACTTTCCCGTCCTATTTCTCTGTTCTGAGAGAAGTGATTGGTCACACATTTCTCGCCTCGCTCCAATCCGCGGCTACCTTGGGTAGGCGGAATCAGTGACTAGTCTACGTTTTGGGAAGACGTACGTTGGAATTTATTCTTGCGTAGCAGTCGAGCATTGTAGACATTCTCATTTTATATCTCTCTCTCTCTCTCTCTCTCTCTCTCTCTCTGTATCTGGGATGCCTTATATAGAGGGTATGGGACAGAAATTAGGAAAACCCAGTAAGGGGTGGTTCGCGTGTGATTTGGTAGAAGATAGAGAAGGTGAAGAGATGGTTAAAAAGGTTAATAAGATTGCTAAAGTGTGTGGAGTTGCCGTACCTCCGTGCGGTAGATTGCAGCCAGAGAGCTGACGTAAGTTACTGACAGAAAAGAAAGGAAAGCTTTCAGATCATGATTTAGTCCGGACAGCTGAGGCTTGGTACCGGGTGGCAAAGGCTATTCAGCAAGAGGGATGGATTGAGGAAGAGGTGATCATAAAGGTGTAAAACTGTTTGTGTACTATAAAAACCTTGTTACAGGGAGGCTCTCCCAGCCGGGCTCAGTTATGGCGCACACGAGGTGACCCCTCCCAGCATCACTTCAGCAATGATTGAAAAGCAACTGACCATAGCTCCCGCTCCTAGTCCCCTCTCTGCCACTGCCCCCGTTTACCCAGTCCTGAATGCTGATGGATCCATATTTTCCCCACCATCAGTCCCGCAACTCCCATCATCCTCATCCAACCCTTCACCCCGTCCATCTCCCTCCAGCCCCTTCCACCCCTCCAACATGACGTCCCTCCGCCCGTCCCCACCCACACGCCCTCGTGCCTGTCCATTTTCCACTCCTCCTCCCACTGACCCATCCCCTTTGCCTGTCTCTCCTCCTTTTGCCTCCCCTACTTCCCCTGTCCCACCTTCTTCTCCTCCTACTCCTCCAACCCCGCCTACCCCACCCTCTCCCCCTCCTACTCCACCCGCTTCTCATCCCTCCCCTTCCGCGTCCTCATGTCCGTATACTCTGTATCCTTCCGCCCTTCCTAGTCCCTACTCGTCACCACCGCCCTACGCCTACTCCACCCAACTGTCTTGGCCCCTCTAATATCCTTATCCGTCACTTCCGCCCTATACACCCACTTCCCCTGTGCCTCCCGTAGTCACGCAACCAGCCCCTCTTACACCTGCCCTTGTTATGCCCACATCCAACATGGCCGCCACTTCCTCACTGAACCCAAACGTCACTTCCTTCCACGCCTCCAATATGGCGTCCCCCAGTAACACAGCACCTCTTATGCCGGTCCTTCCGAATGATCTGCTTCCACCAACTCTTAGTACACCGGCAGCCCCAGCCAGAGGAGTTCCACTTCTGCCCCCAGCCTTGACACCCCAAGTAGTGCGCCCCCCGGGCATCTGGGTGACACAAGCAGATGAATCTGACTCGGTTAGCACCCATGGCTACCAGGTGCCACCGGATCATGGCGCCCCAATCATCCCGGCGTTCTTTAAATGACCCTTTTGGCCGCAGGCTTCAGGGGGGCGAGGCCCCTGTAATGTATGTCACCTTTAACCCAACACAAGTCAGTACACTGATGAAATCGCTCCCTGACCCCGAAAAACAGCCCATGCCCTTCTACAGAGCAATAGTTCAGATCCAACAAACTTATTCCGCCGCTTGGCGAGACTTACTGAGCCTTTGTGCCATTAAAGCTGGGGATGCCTACTGGCCTAGCATTGCCCGCCACCTCTGTACTTATTGGTTAGTCAGTGACACAGATTATTTGTCTGGTATTGAGTTCTGTGACCAACTGAGGGCCTGGGCCAAAGATAAGCTTGCAGATTTAGCAGCAGGCCTTACCGACATTGTCCAGGAAAAAGGTGAATCTGTAGAAAGATTTCATGCCAGACTTTTCCAAGTGTTCACTGACCTAGGGTTTGAACTCAGTAACAAAATACACGCTCAGATGCTTTCCGGTGCCTTTGTACTAGGCATCAAAGACTCTATACGTAAGGGTATTATTGCTGCCCGCCCTGAGTATAGAGTGGTTCCCCTTGATAAGCTGCTCCTAGTTGCCAGGGGCTTAGAAGCCGCACAGGTTCCAAGGAGACCCCATCCAACTCCCCTTATGGTGTCACGACCACCGATCCCTAAAGGCACTAAGCCTGCAGATGGAATCTGTTTCAACTGTGGGGAAAAGGGCCATTTTAGGAGTGACTGCCCTGCACCCCTTAAACCCCAAAGATCAAACAGGCCTAAATCTACCACAAAGGCCCCACCACCTCCTTCACCTGATTCAGCCCAAGAAGACTAGGATATTGGCAAGCCTGTATCATTAACCCCTGTTATGGCAGTATCTGCAGGGGAACAAGGGGGGCCATTAGCCACTGTTACTTTACCCATTGAAGGCCACCCCACCACATTTCTTGTTGATACAGGTGCAGCCTGAAGTGTTCTGCGAGAACAAGACCTGCCTGATTCTTCATTTCTGTCCAATATTGATGTCTCCTGTGTGGGAGTGGATGGTCTTCCAAGACAAAGTCCATTAACTACTCCTTTGCGGGTTGGCAGCTTCCCTAGTCTGCTTGCCCGTTTTGTGGTGTCATCCACATGTCCCATTAACCTGTTAGGTGCTGATGTACTTTCCCACCTGCAGGCATCAATCACTTTCACACCTGATGGCCAAGTGGAATTATCTTCGGCCCTGTCTGACTCAGATACTTCAGCCTTGTGTTCCTTACCTCTGATGCTTCATCTAGAAACTCCCCATGGTTATGCAGAGGACATGAGGGACAATTTTCCCGAATCTCTAATGAACAGTGTCCCTAAGACTTTGTGGTCCTCAGGCCCAGAGGACATAGGCCATCTTAAAGTCCCACCAGTGATGGTCAAACTCATTCCAGGGGCAAAACTACCAAGAAAGTCCCAATACCCATTGAAACCTGCCCAAGCGGCAGCCATTACCAAGCAAGTCCAAGCACTACTGGAAAAAGGGGCTCTTGTTAAATGTGAATCTCCATGCAACACTCCTTTGTTCCCTGTAAAAAAGACACCCAAGGGTGAACCAGAGAAGTACCGAATGGTCCAGGACCTCAGAGCAGTAAATGAGGCGACAGTTCTGGACACTCCAATTGTGCCAAATCCGCACACACTCCTCTCTGGCGTTCCACCTTCTGCTAGATACTTCACAGTGATTGACCTGGCCAATGCATTCTTCAGTGTTCCCCTGGAACCAAGCTGTCAATACCTGTTTGCCTTCACACATGAAAAACAACAATACACATGGACTGTCATGCCCCAAGGGGCACAGAATTCCCCTAGCCAGTTTGCAAAAGCAATGAGTACCATACTTGACCCCTGGCAGTCTGACCATCCGGAGGTTGTCCTACTTCAATATGTAGATGACCGGCTCCTTTGTGGAGATGATGTCCCCACAACAGAAAAATGCTCTCTGGATCTCCTCTGTTATCTTGCAGATCAAGGATGTAAGGCGTCTCTCATCAAACTTCAATTCTGCCAGCCTACTGTAATCTTCCTAGGCCACTGCCTGTCACATGGCACCAGACACCTCACACGTGATCGTGTCAGAGCAGTGTTGGCCATTCCACCGCCAAAGAGCACAAAGTCCCTACATGCTTTCCTAGGCCTCATCTCATACTGCAGAGCCTGGATCCCTGAGGCCTCTCTGCTCATGCAACCCTTGTATGATGCTCTCAAATCAGACCCCTTCTGCCTGTCACCAGAGGCACTTGACAACTTCTATACCCTTCAGCGAGCAATTGCCTCTGCCCCTGCTCTTGGTCTACCAAATTATGACAAACCTTTCAAATTGTTTGTATCTGAAAGACAAGGCCATGCTACAGGCGTCCTCACTCAACCACATGGTCCTGGCGGACGTCAGAGGCCTATTGGATTCTTCTCCTGTCAACTGGATATCGTAGCCAGAGGCACCCCCTCCTGCCTTCGTGCTGTCTTTGCAGCTCAAGAACTTATTGAATGTACTGGGGACCTGGTTCTTGGTCACCCTCTTACTGTTTTGGCACCTCATGATATTTCTGCAATTATTAACCAAGTCAAACATGTCACAGCTGCCAGACACCTTCGACTCCAGTGTCGTCTTCTACTACCTGACAACGTCACCCTCCAAAGATGCTAGGTTTTAAACCCGTCCACTCTTCTGCCACTCCCTGAGGGGGGTACCTATTATGGATTCATCATGGATGAAGGATATGTCCTACTCCTTACACACACCCTGGCAAAACTGCTCCCCAATTTGCCTCCCTGTGACGGGCCTGAATATGCTTTTTGCACCATGTGGTACAAACCAACCATCAACCCTGACCCTCGCTATGAAGATGAATTTTTTCAATTGGTTGAGGTAACATTCACCTTACAGGACTTCTACTATGATACTGAAGGTAACAGCATGGCTTTAGTCCAACTGCCACGTGAACTTAAACATCTGTACCATCAGTGGGACACAGCCATTCCACATGTCCCTGTAACCAAGTCAAAGACTAAGTCATGGGGTGATCTTGGGCCCATGGCAAAATTATGGGCCACCATGAATGACTCACAACTTCAAGAAATAGGTGTTGCCAGGTATGCATCAACCGAACGTGAACCTGTAAGAGCATGGCCACGTTACTTTCTGGAAGAAGAATTTAAAGACCTGGTCATACAGCATGACTATGATCCAGAAACCCCCCATGACTGCTTTGAACAAATGAAAATGGAAACCACACACCTACCAACCGTGCATTTTGTGGACGGCTCCAGATATGCTGATGAAGAAGGAAAATATCATACAGGATATGCCGTCACCACAACAGATGAAATTATTGAGTCATCATCGCTACCATCAACAAAGTCTGCACAAGAAGCTGAATTACAAGCTCTAACTTCAGCATGCAAGATCTCTGAAGGAAAACGCGCCAATATCTATACAGATTTGAGATATGCATTGGGCGTGGCTCATGACTTCGGACTAATTTGGAAAACAAGAGGATTTCTTACTACCGCCGGCACACCAGTCAAGCACAGTTTTGCAATCAAGGAGCTGATGGATGCCCTCCTACTTCCAGAAGAAGTGGCTGTTTTGAAGATAAAAGCACATGGGGGATATTTACTGGTTATGTGGGGATCTACTGATAAGATCTAGACTGGAGATTGAATGGTGGGGTGAGTGTGCCCTAGCTAAAGTCATTATGCCCATACACATTATTTCCGATAATCATACTGACACACCCGGCCCACCACATATACCAGCCAGAGCCAAACGAGAAACCCCAGTAAAAGGCAGTTTTGACCCACATGTTTACATAGATGCCATTGGGGTACCTAGGGGGGTACCTAATGAATTTAAAGCTAGAGATGAAGTTGCAGTGGGTTTTGAATCACTGTTCACTATAGTCAATGCCAATAAGAACCTTAACTGGATAAATTATATCTATTACAACCAACAGCGCTTTGTTAACTATACCAGGGATGCCCTGCAGGGTTTAGCCGAACAACTACAAGCCACATCCCAGATGACCTTCCAGAACAGACTGGCCTTAGAAATGATTTTAGCCGAGAAGGGGGGTGTATGTAAAATACTACCCGACACTATGACTTGTTGCACATACATTCCAGAAAACACAGGCCCTAATGGTAAGGTCACCCTGGCCATAGAAAAATTAAATAAACTCTCAGAAGAGTTGAAAAGGAATTCTGGGGTGACAGATCCCTGGGAAAAATGGTTTGGTTGGAGGACTGGTGTCCTCCCATGCCTCAGAAAATTCCTACAGAAGACTGTAGACCAAACGACACCAACCTTTACGCATCTGGAAATTGGTGATCAAGATCTCACATCGCCCTGCATTCCGCTACAAACTCTTCCCTATGATGATGAAGTGCAGAAATTCTAGGAAGGGACAGCTAAGGGATAGCTTCCGTCTGTATGGGTCAGTCTACTGTGTGGAGAAGTGGTGGACAAGCCACCGCGGGATACCCATGGAGTGAAGTGTTCGAGAGCCGTACTGACGGATGAGCTGCAGCCTATTAGGGTCAGATTAGGGATAGACTTGCACTTTGCATTAACACAAAATTAGCGGACATGGGGTTTTATGTGTCTTTGGGCTAACAAATCTTCTGATATTAACAAATAAAGTTTATCCTTTTTAGTAATTAACACTCTATAGGGGGGACTGTTGTAGAATTATTAGGCCCCTTATAAAATATACCCTTACTGGGCCCCTTTAATACTATACTCTTATATTCATTTCTCAGGCCTCATAGTTTAAATCTTACAAGATTGCTTTGTTCATAGAAATAGCATGTCAGCAGGAAATGCTAGAATCCTGTTAAATGAAACACTGTAGCAGATAGTCTTAATAGAATGTATAATTGCTAAAAAAAGGCCTTGAGGAAACTAACCTTGAACGACTAACGTGCCAGTTGCTCATTATGGACAGCTGCCAAAAGCACCCTCCCATCGAGAGAGTTCCCTCGTGCCAGCAAGATGGTGCCAAAACCTGTAGGAGCTCGTCATGATGTCAGCTATGACATAAAGATGTAACACCCAACAGGGAGGGCATTTAATTAACCACTTTACACCTAAGCCAATTGACAATGTTTATTTGCTGATATCTTGATTTCTTTCAATGATGTAATTTTGCCTTTAAAAGGGTCTGCGAGCCCGCCTTTTAACAGATGCCATTACATTTTCTGAAGTTCTTTCATCTAACCTGAACCTTGTGTGTCAGTGTGAATTTACTTCTGCGTATACGCAATTTAAACATCTCTAATTTGGTCAGGAACAGATAGTCATTCAAACTTATTGGTTTGCTTAAAAGATTCCCTTATCAGCGTGATCTGTCATGAATTGTCATTTGAATGTTAATTTGAACTGTGGGGCACAAGAACTTGAATCTGACAATTTTTATTTTATCAGAGAACTTGTTCGGGATACAGAAAGGAAAAAAGGGAGGGTAAGCGGTTAAGGTACATCGATCTTATTCACATCTTATACATTCAAGAGCAAACTGGTTATTCATTCTCGTGGGAGTTTTTCCACTGCCCTTGTGCCTTCGGTCTAGTACCATGTCAGGGTTGTCTTTCTCTCCTAAACCTGGGTTTGGTCCGGGGTATGGGAAGGGGTAAACCTGGGGACAGGCTACAGTAGGGGAAGAAGAACGTGGGAAATAGACGTCGGAAGCCCCTCATCTCCCTTTGTCTCCTTCTTAGTTAGCACGCTGTGTGCGGTCACCGGGTCTATTCCCTTATCTAACTACTTAACTATGTACAATGTGGGTGTTTGTTCCGTTATGCCCTGTAGATTGTTTAACCTCAGCTTGGTATACCTCAATGTTGGCTGTTGTACCATGGTGTTTGGAGTCGTTGTCTCTCTGCGTCAGAGCAGTTAGGTCTTAGGAGTGGTACTATTCATCCTTCGTGTATATATATATATATATATGTGATATATGTTATTGTTCTAACACGTCCCCCTCCTCCTCCTTCCTCAGATACGCCTCCCATATGTTCTTGGCTTCCACTATGTGAACTTGTTTGCACTGTGATGCATGTACTTGAATATTGTTTTCATTGTCTGTCACGCTGGTTCCTGTATTTACTTTCATCTTACTCTCTGTATCATTTACACTTTCCCCTCCTATTTCTCTGTTCTGAGAGAAGTGATTGGTCACACATTTCTCGCCTCGCTCCAATCCGCGGCTACCTTGGGTAGGCGGAATCAGTGACTAGTCTACGTTTTGGGAAGACGTACGTTGGAATTTATTCTTGCGTAGCAGTCGAGCATTGTAGACATTCTCATTTTATCTCTCTCTCTCTCTCTCTCTCTCTCTCTCTCTCTCTGTATCTGGGACGCCTTATATAGAGGGTATGGGACAGAAATTAGGAAAACCCAGTAAGGGGTGGTTCGCGTGTGATTTGGTAGAAGATAGAGAAGGTGAAGAGATGGTTAAAAAGGTTGATAAGATTGCTAAAGTGTGTGGAGTTGCCGTACCTCCGTGCGGTAGATTGCAGCCAGAGAGCTGACGTAAGTTACTGACAGAAAAGAAAGGAAAGCTTTCAGATCATGATTTAGTCCGGACAGCTGAGGCTTGGTACCGGGTGGCAAAGGCTATTCAGCAAGAGGGATGGATTGAGGAAGAGGTGATCATAAAGGTGTAAAACTGTTTGTGTACTATAAAAACCTTGTTACAGGGAGGCTCTCCCAGCCGGCGCTCAGTTATGGCGCACACGAGGTGACCCCTCCCAGCATCACTTCAGCAATGATTGAAAAGCAACTGACCATAGCTCCCGCTCCTAGTCCCCTCTCTGCCACTGCCCCCGTTTACCCAGTCCTGAATGCTGATGGATCCATATTTTCCCCACCATCAGTCCCGCAACTCCCATCATCCTCATCCAACCCTTCACCCCGTCCATCTCCCTCCAGCCCCTTCCACCCCTCCAACATGACGTCCCTCCGCCCGTCCCCACCCACACGCCCTCGTGCCTGTCCATTTTCCACTCCTCCTCCCACTGACCCATCCCCTTTGCCTGTCTCTCCTCCTTTTGCCTCCCCTACTTCCCCTGTCCCACCTTCTCCTCCTCCTACTCCTCCAGCCCCGCCTACCCCACCCTCTCCCCCTCCTACTCCACCCGCTTCTCATCCCTCCCCTTCCGCGTCCTCATGTTCGTATACTCTGTATCCTTCCGCCCTTCCTAGTCCCTACTCGTCACCACCGCCCTACGCCTACTCCACCCAACTGTCTTGGCCCCTCTAATATCCTTATCCGTCACTTCCGCCCTATACACCCACATCCCCTGTGCCTCCCGTAGTCACGCAACCAGCCCCTCTTACACCTGCCCTTGTTATGCTCACATCCAACATGGCCGCCACTTCCTCACTGAACCCAAACGTCACTTCCTTCCACGCCTCCAATATGGTGTTCGAGAGCCGTACTGACGGATGAGCTGCAGCCTATTAGGGTCAGATTAGGGATAGACTTGCACTTTGTATTAACACAAAATTAGCGGACATGGGGTTTTATGTGTCTTTGGGCTAACAAATCTTCTGATATTAACAAATAAAGTTTATCCTTTTTAGTAATTAACACTCTATAGGGGGGACTGTTGTAGAATTATTAGGCCCCTTATAAAATATACCCTTACTGGGCCCCTTTAATACTATACTCTTATATTCATTTCTCAGGCCTCATAGTTTAAATCTTACAAGATTGCTTTGTTCATAGAAATAGCATGTCAGCAGGAAATGCTAGAATCCTGTTAAATGAAACACTGTAGCAGATAGTCTTAATAGAATGTATAATTGCTAAAAAAAGGCCTTGAGGAAACTAACCTTGAACGACTAACGTGCCAGTTGCTCATTATGGACAGCTGCCAAAAGCCCCCTCCCATCGAGAGAGTTCCCTCGTGCCAGCAAGATGGTGCCAAAACCTGTAGGAGCTCGTCATGATGTCAGCTATGACATAAAGATGTAACACCCAACAGGGAGGGCATTTAATTAACCACTTTACACCTAAGCCAATTGACAATGTTTATTTGCTGATATCTTGATTTCTTTCAATGATGTAATTTTGCCTTTAAAAGGGTCTGCGAGCCCGCCTTTTAACAGATGCCATTACATTTTCTGAAGTTCTTTCATCTAACCTGAACCTTGTGTGTCACTGTGAATTTACTTCTGCGTATACGCAATTTAAACATCTCTAATTTGGTCAGGAACAGATAGTCATTCAAACTTATTGGTTTGCTTAAAAGATTCCCTTATCAGCGTGATCTGTCATGAATTGTCATTTGAATGTTAATTTGAACTGTGGGGCACAAGAACTTGAATCTGACAATTTTTATTTTATCAGAGAACTTGTTCGGGATACAGAAAGGAAAAAAGGGAGGGTAAGCGGTTAAGGTACATCGATCTTATTCACATCTTATACATTCAAGAGCAAACTGGTTATTCATTCTCGTGGGAGTTTTTCCACTGCCCTTGTGCCTTCGGTCTAGTACCATGTCAGGGTTGTCTTTCTCTCCTAAACCTGGGTTTGGTCCGGGGTATGGGAAGGGGTAAACCTGGGGACAGGCTACAGTAGGGGAAGAAGAACGTGGGAAATAGACGTCGGAAGCCCCTCATCTCCCTTTGTCTCCTTCTTAGTTAGCACGCTGTGTGCGGTCACCGGGTCTATTCCCTTATCTAACTACTTAACTATGTACAATGTGGGTGTTTGTTCCGTTATGCCCTGTAGATTGTTTAACCTCAGCTTGGTATACCTCAATGTTGGCTGTTGTACCATGGTGTTTGGAGTCGTTGTCTCTCTGCGTCAGAGCAGTTAGGTCTTAGGAGTGGTACTATTCATCCTTCGTGTATATATATATATATATATGTGATATATGTTATTGTTCTAACACGTCCCCCTCCTCCTCCTTCCTCAGATACGCCTCCCATATGTTCTTGGCTTCCACTATGTGGTGTGGGGGGTGTAGCCGCTGGCAGGTTTTTGTTTCATATGCTAGGTTTAGGGAGATCTGTTGGAGAAGGCTAGATCTCTCCGGTGGCTGTTGTTGTTTCCACCCTCTGGCTATTAATAAGTTGGCAGCAATCAAAATATGATATGTTAGGTCGGCATGTGCTTTTGGGAATGGGTCAATCGAGATGAAGAGTAGGGCATTTTCTGGTCTCAGGTTGGTTCTCGTGACCAGTGCCCCTTGTATCACCCCCTCAACTGCCTTCCAGTATCCTCTGATGGCCGAGCAGGCCCATCAGATGTGGAGCATTGTGCCCTACTCTATTAAACATCTCCAGCAAAGTCTCAAGGTGTTGGGATATATGGTCGCTAGTCTAGTCAGTACCAAGTACCACCTATATTGTATCTTGCGCATTAGCTCTAGGTGGGATGCGCATCTGGATCTACCTTTATGGGCTATGAAGGCTTGGTTCCATTGTTCTTCTGAGAAGACTGTACTCAAATCCTTATGCCATGCCTCCCAGGTGTGCGTTTCCTAAAATGGCTGCCATATACACGTCCACTGATAGGAGACGCGGAAGGTATTAAACTGATCAGAACAATACTAAACTCACCACTCCTATCTGGTGGCACATTAGCTTGCCCGCGCAGTGCCCCAAATTCCAAGTAAGAGGACTGACCAAGCATCTTCTTCCATCTCCCTGTTACAGAAATCACTGCCATATCCATAGAAATTGTACATAATATCCAGGATAGTTTTACAGTTCCAAATCTTGTCGCCTGTTGAAAGAGGTGACCTTGCTCGGGTCCCAGGTGTGCGGTTCCTAAAATGGCTGCCATATACACGTCCACTGATAGGAGACGCGGAAGGTATTAAACTGATCAGAACAATACTAAACTCACCACTCCAAGTGCTGTTATTTATTTAAATGTTTTGGGGTGAGGCTTTACAGGACAGGGTGCTTCTCCACGGGACATGTTAACTCACGGGCAGCTGGCTCATCAAGGAACCAGAACTTGAACGAGCAGCTTGAACGGTGTCCCAATAGCTTGCATTTAAAAACCAAAAAACATTTTTCACTGTTATAGATTGAATAGCAGTTAGTTGTCTCCAAGCGTCTGTGTGTCAGGCCTGCTCATCTGCCCACAGTCAGGTGTCTGTCAAGGACATGTTTGAGCGTAAGAAGCCAATGTCAGAAAGTCACCCCCTTGCCCGGCGTCTGACAGCTGGCTTGTCTGTACTATTAGCCCGCCAGCTTTTACCATACAAGCTGGTGGAGTCTGAGGCGTTCAAAAAAATTGTAGCTATTGGGACACCGCAGTGGAAGGTACCCGGCCAAAATTTCTTTTCACAAAGGCAATCCCCAACCTGTACTCGATTGTGCAAAAGGAAGTAATGGCATGTCTGGCACACAGTGTTGGGGCAAGGGTCCATCTGACCACTGATACCTGGTCTGCAAAGCATGGTCAGGGCAGGTATATCACCTACACTACGCATTGGGTAAACCTGCTGACGGCTGCCAAGCATGGAATGCGTGGCTCTGCAGAGGAGTTGGTGACACCGCCACGACTTGCAGGCAGGCCTGCTGCCACCTCCTCTACTCCTCCTACTCCATCCTCTTCCATAACCTCCTCGGCTGAGTCCTCTTCTGCTGCTGCGTCTTGCTCCACATCAACGGCACCCCCCCAGCTCCCAGGTACTATTCCACATCCTGGATACGGCAGTGTCACGCCGTCTTGTGTTTGACTTGCTTGAAAGCAGAGAGTCACACGGGACAAGCACTCCTGTCTGCCCTGAATGCACAGGTGGAAAAGTGGCTGACTCCGCAGCAACTGGAGATCGGCAAAGTGGTTTGTGACAATGGAACAAATTTGTTGGCGGCATTGAAGTTGGGCAAGTTGACACATGTGCCGTGCATGGCACATGTGGGTAATCTGATCGTACAACACTTTGTGCATAAGTACACAGGCTTACAGGTTGTCCTTCTTGTCTCTGTACTTAACTGCCAACAGCTCCTCTTGGCGCAGAGCTGAGGTCTCCCCCCTTCGTAGCCGGGTGCGTGCAAGTTGTCCTGGGAAACCTGTGCTGTTCTTTTTAATTGTGCCACAAGCTACTGTATCAAAACAGTACAGTAGCTTGAACAAAGGGACACTTGTATAAAAATTGTCAGTATACAAGTGGTACCCTTTGTTCATCAGGGGGAATATCAGGTCCCAGACAATCTTGCCACTGGTTCCCATATGTTCTGGGCAACATGGAGGGTCAAGGTGGCTATCCTTTCCCTCGTACACCCGGAAGGCCTGAGCATACCCAGTCTCGCTATCACAGAGCTTATACATCTTTACACCATACCTAGAGCGCTTGGAAGGAACATACTGCTTTCCCAGCCTTCCCTTATACTTCATCAGGGATTCATCCACACATATATTCCTTCCAGGTGTATAAGCCTCTGCAAACCTGGCAGCAAAGTGGGTAATCAGGGGGCGGATTTTATACAGCCTGTCAAACTGGGGATGCTCTCTAGGGGGACACAGGCTGTTGTCGCTGAAGTGCATGAAATGCAGAATCATTTCATACCTCTTCCCCGACATACATTGGGAGTAAATGGGGGTAGAGCAGATGGGGCTACTGCTCCAGTAGGAGCGGATGGAGGGCTTCTTTATTATGCCCATCAGCATAGTCAATGCCCAGAATCTTTTAAATTCTGGCAGAGTGTGTATCTTTGCCAAAAAAGAGTCCGGATTTGTAGCTCAGAATTGATGGGCATATAAATTAGTTTGGGTGACAATGTTCCCCAATACAGGGATCCTTAGGACAGGTGTCAATCCATATCTGCCAAGTGACCCTATGTAGGAGGAACAGTCCCTATTCTGCTCTGTGTGAGGAGGAGGAACAACGGGAAATGAGTAGCTCGGCATCCAACCTTGTGCAAATGGGGTCATTCATGCTGTCGTGCCTGTTGAGGGACCCTCGTATAAAAAGGCTGAAGGAGAACGACCTGTTCTGGGTGTCCACGCTACTAGACCCCCGGTATAAGCAGACAGTGGCGGTCTCAATTTCGTGTTTCTCCATGTCTATATTCCACCCATCTTTGCCAGCGTGTTGTATGTTTGGCTTGGTTATCTATTAGTCGGCTTGCCATGCATTCATATGTGTAAGTTGAATCTAGCCTATTCAGAATCTCTGTCAAAGTGGGCGCTTGTGTAGACTTCCATTTATGGGCTATTGCGGTTTTGGCTGCTATCAGGCAATGGATCGCTAAAAATAGTTCATCATCAGGGAGGGTGTCTGTGAAGATGTGGAGCAAAAAGCATTCAGGGTTCGTTTGTATCCCGATCCCTAGATTATTGTATAGAAGCGACGCTATGTCGCTCCACATTGTAGTGATTTGTGGGCATGTCCAGAATATGTGGTAGAGGGTGCCTACCTGAGTCTGACATCTCCAACATACATTTTTTGTCCCTGGGTAGATATGAGCTAGTTTGGTGGGAACCAAGTACCAACGCATAATTAATTTGCAATAAGATTCCCAGTGTGTGAGACTACGGGTGGCCTGCTTTGTTTTCTTTTGGGCACGGTTCCATATTTCTGTCGAAAAACATTTGCCCATATCTAGTTCCCATTTAGTCATGTAAGGTGGTTTGAATTGCGCGTTCTGGAAAAGCAGTGTGTTGTAACACAGAGACAGAGCTTTCGTTTTCGGCAATTTCCCCATGCATTTTTGGATGAACGGCGGCAGCAGTGCGGGCTCCCCAAGCCGTAGCCCGCACTCCTGCGCTATATTCCTAATTCGCAGATAGGGGAACAGTTCTCGTGGCGGTAGGTGGTATTCCTTAGCTAATTCAGGGAATGGTTTGATACCTTGGGGGGTCAGCAGTGATCGCACAGATTTAATTCCCTGTCGTAGCCACGATTCCACTTGGAGGTTAGTCGTTCGGGCCGATATAGTCATTTTGTTGTAGGAATAGTGGGGTAGTTTGTTTCCATGTGCGGAGCAACGTCTCTGTGGTCGGTAGAGGGGGCTTCGGTCCGGGGAGCCGAGCTCCCGTCCAAAGAGTAAGCGGGACTGTGCTATTAGGCATGCACGCATTTTCCAGTGCCAGCCATACCGGAGGAGATGCTCGCTCAAGGACTGCAATGCCCTGCGCCAATATGGATGCTTTATAGTATAATTTTACGTTGGGTATGCCCAATCCGCCCTTTGTGTATGAGCGCCACATCGAATTTTGTGCTATCCTCGGTGGTTTTCGTTTCCAGATGTGTGCATTCATTATGGCTTGGAATTTCTGTAAGATAGGGTTGGGGATTGTGATAGGAAGGGTGCGAAAGAGGTATAATATGTGTGGTAATATCATAATTTTTATAGTGTGAATTCTCCCCAACCATGAGATCTCTTTATCCTCCCATTGTTTAAGCTGTTGCTCTAATCTGTTGACAAGCGGTAGGTGGTTTTCTCTAATTATCGCTGAGTGTGAGGCTGGCAGTTTAATGCCCAGGTATGAAATGGAGGTTGTTCGCCAATCGAAATGATAAATCGATTTCAGTTGATTGAGGGTGGAGGATGGAATCCCCACCGCTAGCGCCTGTGTCTTTTTAGCGTTGTTTTTATAATAAGACATATTTCCGTATCTGTCTAGTAATGTCAGCAAGGTTGGTAACATGGTTTCCGGGTGTGTTAAAAATAGGAGGACGTCGTCCGCAAAAAGTGCTATCTTTTGGACTCCTATTGGCGTGACTAGTCCTCTGACTGCAAATGTATTTTTTATATGTCTAATCAGGGGTTCCATGCACAAAATAAATATTAAGGGGGATAGGGGGCATCCTTGCCTGATGCCATTGGTAATATGGAAGGAGCGTGACAGGAAGCCAGAATTAAATATTTTGGCTGCGGGTGTAGAGTATAGAGCCATAATACAGTTCAGGAATTCAGTGGGAATACCCATGTGCAGCAGCACCGCCTGCATATACCGTATATATTTTTTGTGCTGAAAAACCCCAACTCGGCTTATACTCGAGTCAATTGTCTGTATCATGGCAATTTGCATTGCCATAATACAGACAGGGGCTGTGGGGGCTGCAGAGAGATGTTACTTACCTTTCCTGCAGCTCCTGTCAGCTCTCTCCTCCTCCGCCGGTCCGTTCAGCTCTTCTGTCAGCTCACATTGTAAATCTCGCGAGAGCCGCGGCTCTCGCGAGATTTACACTGGGAGCTGACCGAGGTGCTGAACGGACCGGCGGAGGAGGAGAGAGCTGACAGGAGCTGCAGGAAAGGTAAGTAACATCTCTCTGCAGCCCCCACAGCCCCCTCCTACACAGTGCCCATCCACTGGACCACCAGGGAAGGAGAGCCCCCCTCCCTGGCCAGCTAGCAAGCAGGTAGGGGGGACGAAAAAATGCATATATATATTAATAATAATAAAAAAAATAAAAATAATAAAATAAAAATAATAATTAAATAAATAATAATAATAAAATAAAAAAAAAATAATAATAAAAAAATGTAATGAAACAAAAAAAAATATTAAAATAATAATTAAAAAATAAAAATGCCCACCCCCACCAAGGCTCTGCATCACACTCTGCATTACACACACACATACACACACTGCATTCACACACACACACAGCAATCATACACACAGCATTCTCATACACACACACTGCACTCATACACAGCATTCATACACACACACAGCATTCATACACACACACTGCATTCATACACACACACTGCACTCATACACACACACACTGCATTCACACACACACACACTGCACTCATACACACAGCATTCTCATACACACACACTGCACTCATACACACATCATTCATACACACACAGCATTCATACACACACACTGCATTCATGCACACACACTGCATTCATGCACACACACTGCATTCATGCACACACACTGTATTCATACACACACACAGCATTCTCATACACACAGCATTCTCATACACACACACTGCACTCATACACACAACATTCATACACACAGACAGCATTCATACACACACACTGCATTCATACACACACACTGCACTCATACACACACACACTGCATTCATACACACACACTGCATTCATACACACACACTGCACTCATACACACAGCATTCTCATACACATACACACTGCACTCATACACACAGCATCCATACACACACACTGCATTCATACACACACACTGAACTCATACACACACACTGCACTCATACACAGCATTCTCATACACACACACTGCACTCATACACACAGCATTCTCATACACACACACTGCATTCATATACACACACTGCATTCTCATACACACACACTGCATTCTCATACACACACTGCATTCATTATATACACACACTGTAAATAAATATTCAATTAATATAATTTTTTAAGGATCTAATTTTATTTAGAAATTTACCAGTAGCTGCTGCATTTCCCACCATAGTCTTATACTCGAGTCAATAAGTTTTCCCAGTTTTTTGGGGTAAAATTAGGGACCTCGGCTTATATTCGGGTCGGCTTATACTCGAGTATATACGGTATGTCCAATTTAAGCGATCGAATGCTTTTTCTGCATCCAATGCTAAAAGTATGCCCTTTTGGTTGGTAGATTGGGCCCAGGAAATTAAATTTAAGAAGTGGCGTCCCCTGGTTGCCTGTTTGGGACAATCCCTGCTTGTTCAGGGGAGACTAAATCTTGCAAGATGGGTTGTAGGCGCATAGCCAACAATTTGGCATATAATTTTAAGTCCGCATTAAGAAGCGAGATCTTAGGTTGGCACATTCAGCAGGGGGTTTTCCAGGTTTAGGGAGCGTAACAATATGGGCTAGCAGCATCTCCTCCGGTATGGACCCTGATTCCCGAAAAAAATTGAAAAGATTTGTGAGGTACGGTGTCAGAAGGGGTTCGAATGTTGTGTAAAAACAATTGGGGAATCCGTCCTGGCCAGGGGCTTTATGTTTGGGAAGCTTGCGAATTGCGTTTCGCACCTCATCTTCAGTGGAAATGGCCGTCAATTTGGAGCTGTGGTATGCAGTCAGGTGTGGGAGGTTAGCCTCTTTTAAGTAGGTCTCTATTTCCATCTCTAGTGGCTGGTGGAGGTTGTCGTCCAATGTGAGATTGTACAGCTTATTATAGAAGGCTGCTAGTTCATCTACTATGTCTTGTGGGTTAAATAGTTTCGCGCCTGTAGTTGATGTCATATACGGGAGTTTGGATTGGATATATTGGGATTTTAGGCGTCTTGCAAGCATTTTGCCTGCTTTGTTCCCCTGCATATAATAGGAGAGTTTCAGTTTTCGTCAATGTCGTTCTAGGGTCAATAACGACAGCGCATGTAACTCGCCTCTTGTCTTTTCGATTTGTCGAGAGAGTAGTTTGGTTGGCCTGAGTTTGTTGTCCCTGTCTAGTGTTTTGAGACGTGTGAGTAGTTTTTCATGGTCGGTGTATATCTTTCGCTTTTTTAACGAGCCCGCTTGGATTAGGAGACCACGCACTACAGCTTTGAGGGCCAGCCATTTAGTATCAATACGCGAAGGGTCATTCACGTGGCTTTCGTGGAACATTGTGATGCAGTTACGAAGATTAGCGGCAATATCGCCATCAGCTATGAGGGATTCGTTCAGGCGCCATGCATCCCGCCCTCGTGCCGGATACATGGCCCTAAACGTGGCAGTTATTGGGGCGTGGTCAGACCAAGTTCTCTCTCCTATGTGCACTGCCACAAGATTCGTGAGGGATCTCTTGTCTACCCAACACATATCTATACGGGAGTATGTGTAGTGTACCCGTGAGAAATAAGTGTAGTTTTTCTCCTCCGGGTATAGGGTGCGCCAAGTGTCGTATATATCATTCTCGTGTAATAGTGTACTAAGGTTATAACTCATAGTAATGGCCTGTTGAAGTGGGCGTTTATCTCCTAACCTTTTGACGTCTAAGTCTGGATCTAGTGTGCAGTTGAAGTCCCCACAGATGATAGTGTGGCCCACCCGCAATTTGTTTATTTTGTTTAGCGATTTCTTTATAAAAGAGGTTGGGGAGTTATTAGGTGCGTAGATGGAAGCAATCGTGAGTTGCATACCGTTCAGTGTGCCTACCACGATGAGGAGCCTTCCTTGTGCATCTGCGTGGGTGGTATTTAGTTGGAAAACCCAGTCAGTGTGGAACAATATGGCTACGCCTTTGCGCACAACAGGAATCTAACAGGGGGAGAGGTGGAAGTCATCCTCCTCCTCCCACGACCACGCCATATCTGCCAAGTGACACTATGTAGGGGTAACAGTCTCTATTCTGCTCTGTGTCAGTGTGTATCAGGGATCCTTAGGACAGGTGTCAATCCATATCTGCCAAGTGACCCTATGTAGGGGGAACAGTCTCTATTCTGCTCTGTGTCAGTGTGTATCATGGTCTCTGAGGACAGGTGTCAATCCATATCTCCCAAGTGACCCTATGTAGGGGGAACAGTCCCTATTCTGCTCTGTGTCCGTGTGCATCAGGGGCTCTGAGGACAGGTGTCAATCCATATGTCAAGGTGTCAATATGTCATATGTCAGGTGTCAATCCATATCCATTGTGATTTAGGAATGTTAGGTGATGTCTGCCCTTTATGGATTAAAACCAGACTCTACATCAACTGTGTAATTTTTCATGGGAGTTTTGCCATGGATCCCCCTCCGGCATGCCACAGTCCAGGTGTTACTCCCCTTGAAACAACTTTTCCATCACTTTTGTGGCCAGAAAGAGTCCCTGTTGGTTTTAAAATTCGCCTGCCCATTGAAGTCAATGGCGGTTCGCCCGGTTCGCCGGTTCGCGAACATTTGAGGAAGTTCGCATTCGCCGTTCGCGAACTGAAAATTTCGGGTCCAGGAAATCCAGGAACTGAAGGCCAGATACCAGTAGATAACATTCTAGAACCATGAACCATCAACCAATATCCGGTATGTAAAACAGAGAACCAGGAATCATTATGTTGAAGCCACGTAACAGGAAGCCAGGAAGCCAGGAACCAGAAGGGTAGCACACAAGAACTAACAGATAATAGACTCGAGCTGGAAACGAGGATCTAAGGAACAGGAACCATGAAATCAGCAACTCATTGAGGCATCACATCTGTTTCACTTTCTTTGGACGCTGAGGAGTGGCTGGAACTGCTGTTGAAAGCATGTTTAACACACCCATCCCTTCTACAGGTGACACAATTGTACAGTTGCAACCATCTAGATAAAATAGAACCTTGATCAGGAATTCCCACTGGCATTGCATATTCCTTCAGTGCAGTTTAGCTGTGAAATGCCCAAATTATCTCCTCCTCTGCATTGTGGAAGGGAAAAAATTCTGGAATATTTTTATGTGACAAAACCCATTCAACAGTTCATTAGATCGTTTGGCCATTTGGAAATCTTCTTTAATTGACAAAATGAATTGTTGCAATCACATACCTAGGGGCTAAATCTGATTTCTGGAGACGATTAATGTGATCAATTAGTAGGTCAGCATCAGTGAGATTTGGTCTCACTGATAGCATTATAGCTTTCATGTAATTAACGAATCCTTGGTGTCTGGATACATCCCCAAACTTTGGAAGACTGCGAGAGTAGTGCCTACCCATAAAAGTGGTGACACTACTTTGGTTTCTAACTATCGCCCAATATCATTGCTCCCGGTATTGTCAAAAATCTTGTCCATGTCTGACCCCTGATCAATCGGGCTTTTGCCAAAATCACTCCACTACAACTGCCCTCTTAAAAGTTTGCAATGACATCCAAACTGGCATGGAACAAGGAGACCTAACTGGAGCTATTTTCCTTTATTTTGCTAAGGCCTTTGACACAGTAGACCACAACATTCTACTGCACAAACTCAAAAACTCATGTATTGGTGATCATTCGCTAAACTGGTTTCGATCGTATGTATCGGATCGCTCGCAATATGTGTCCATTTCTAACAGCGACTCCTTTCCTCTCCCAGTCACTTGTGGTGTTCCCCAAGGTTCCATTATCGGCCCCCTACTATTTACATTATTTATAAATAATCTGCCTAATGTCTGCAAACATCAAATGTACACATGTACGCAGGTGACACAGTAATCTATGCGAGCAAATTCAATCTACCGCTGCTTGAGGCTGTGCTCCAAGACCAGTTTACAGAGGTAGAAAAGTGGATTGCAAAAAACAAACTCTTCCTGAACACTGACAAAACTGTCACAATGATCTTTACCTAAATTACACAGTACCTAAATTACACAAATGACACAATTCCCACCTATCCATCAAAACAAATTAAAATGGCACACTGACCGCAGTCCACTCTTTCAAATACTTGGGTATGATGTTAGACCCCAATCTATCTTTTGGCCTGCACATAGAAAAGCTTGCATCTAAACTTTATCCAAAACTAGGTGCCCTGTACAGAAACAAATCCTGCCTAAGCCCTACAGTAATGGAAAAGATTGGACAGCAAATGATGATGCCAATCATTGATTATGTAAATGTAGTATATGCATCTGCATCGCAATCCCACGTTAATAAACTCAACACATTGTATAACTCGTTCTGCCGATTTGTGCTACAATGTAATTACAGGACTCACCATTGTGACATGCTAAAAGAACTAAACTGGCTGTCGCTGGAATCCAGACGCACCCTTCATCTTTCCAGCCTTGTGTTTAAGAGCTTTTCTGGGAAACTCCCACCCTACCTGAACATTTATGCTTTCCCCAGATGTTCCCACTTCCTATAACCTCCGATCCAGTACCAACACTTTACTTTGTCTACCTCAATACAAAAAGAAAGCAGCCTGATTCTCCTTTTCCTCCAGAGCACCGCAATTGAGAAACGACCTCCAGCACAATTTAAAATCTTCCCTAAGCCTAAAGTCCTTTAAGAGATCCCTCTCTACATACCTCAAAACACAATGCACGTGTCATGGTTGATTATATATTTCCTACCTGTTCTATGTTAAATTTTGTATTTATTGTGTATTAATATTGGTTTTGTACTTTATTGTACCCTAATGTAACAATGCAATGATTTGTGGACCCAGGACCTACTTGAAAACGAGAAATCTCAATGTATCTTTCCTGGTAAAATATTTTAGAAATAAATAAATAATAAATAAATAAATATAATCAGGAAGTTCAGCAGGCTGAAAAGAATCAGGCATCCCACTCAATCTCAAGTTATTTCTCGCACTTGTGTCCTCCAAGTTGCTCAATTTAGTGTTAGTAGATTTCAATGGAATTTCTAAGGATTGAATACGCTTGTTGAGATCAGTGCATCATTTGTTTCATCAGCTCCGTAGTCCAATACAGAAACATTCTGATTTAATGTTGCAAAATCAGCCTTGAATTCATTGCTAAAATCTAACACATCCTTTCTGATGAGTTGTAACATTTCCCACACTTGATCTGTGGAAACTGGGGGACTTTTAAATGCATTCATTGACAGGGAGGGAGTACTGCATAATTGCATACTGAAATTTGGCATTATATATATTATATATATATACATACCTGATAAAAGTTCCAAGCTAGGAACTGAAACATTGACTGACTTGTGACAATAAATTGATATGCTGTACAAATCCAGGAGTGCCGGTATTTATCTACTTTTATATCACAGTGTGGCTGGGCACCCGGTATCATCTTGGCTGGAGGTAGGAGTGCAGAAGCTCTTTCATTTTTTAATTTTTCTATATATATATAATAAACAATAAACAAGATCCAGCGCACTCTCCTATCTACTAAACAGCAACTTCAATGTTGACAGATTTTATTAGTTTTTAAAAGTTTTTTTAAAAACACCTAATCTAGGCAAAAAAAAATATAATGGGGATTTAGTTACATTATATGATCATACATTGCATAAGCCTGCCACAACGTCAATGTACCCCATCTTTGGCAGGTCCTACTGTCACAGTCTAATGTCTGCTCTTATGAGATTAACCCACTTACTTGGGAAAAAATTCCATCTGAGGCTCTCTGCAGTACAAGGCTAAATAGGGACCTGAGATGAGGCACCTGTAACAGGGAGGGGTGCAAAACCAAGGAGTTTGCTAGACTCCCAAATATATATATATTTGTGGTCGGTTAATATCGTATAGTGAAGTATCTTGTGATTGGAATTAAGTCGGTGTGGTGTGCCGGAACCGACGTAGAGGGTAGGCCTGAAAAAGAGGGCCCCCCTGAATGAATTGTATAAGAGGGAGAGGTGGGTGGGGTGAACAGCGTGCGTACGGCAGGCAGGAAGGGGGGGGAGTAGCGTTTATATGGAACGCTTAACTCCTCCCACAAATACAGGCCTTACGGCCTTAAAACTTGTGGTCGGTTAATATCGTATAGTGAAGTATCTTGTGATTGGAATTAAGTCGGTGTGGTGTGCCGGAACCGACGTAGAGGGTAGGCCTGAAAAAGAGGGCAAAAGGAAATGCCAGAAAACACACTTATAGCATTATATAAAATCCATGTCTTGCTACTCCTGTGTTGGGAATGTTCCTGTATAATATATAGCCGATTCCTAGTGCCTCTAATGTTTGTTCCGGCGTACTGCTACTGGATGTCGTTCTTATAGAATGGATGTGAAAATAGCAGCCAGTGGTCCTACTTACTCTAGTGACGGAATGTGAACGTAGAATCGTATTTAGAAGTAGATAGGGAGTGATTAGTGGTTAAGTGTCTCGATTGTCTGGTTCGAACGTGGACGTGACGCGGTGTAGTGTTTGTACCTTCTTAAATTTTCCTTGGGGAGACATGACTTACCTGTCTGGTTAGTTGTGATCGTGGAGTTGTAGGGTTCCCGAACCCTTGTATGGTTGCAGGCACATAGATTTAAGACCTGGTTGTGTGGCACGAATGCTGATTAGGGAGTCTGATACTGCCCGGGATTCCCATCTGTGTACGTACGTTACTGTGAAGCGATAACCAATTATCTTTGATATCTTGTGTAAAAAATGGGGTATGGTTTGAAAGGCTTGTCAGAAACGTGTATGTCAGTTCGGAATAGTGCGATCATGTACGTATGAAGGTTTGAATAAAAGGTGGCAAAAATGTAGAAAAGACTACAGGGTGATCAGTATGCCTGTGGAAGTCCTGTTCCACTGCTTCTTGGAAGAATGTCACGATTCTGTTATATGTATCCTAGAGCAAACAAAAAATGTTCTAGATGATAACTTGTGTCGAGCCCCAACAGCCGAGTGACCGGAAGGGGATGCCAAAATGCAGATTATGCGTGAGAGATGCGAGTTGGGTGAGGTACGAGACTGAGCGACTCATGGATAGTCGGCCCTAATAGACACGAAAATGCTGCAATCCCTCGTCTGACGTTGCGTATGTAGGACATCCTGAAAAAAAAACATGACAACAACAATGAATCCAAACAACAACAATAAGGTTAAGTAAAATAGAACTGGCTGGCTAACTAGTGCCGAAGCGAAAAGCTCACTACCCCGTGACAAGTGAGGCCCTGCTAGTAGCCAAGCGGCTGGTGAGAGGCTCTACCTATGATTTGGGCGTGGGGCTCGAGCCACTAGCGTGGTGGCGGGGTGGTGGCCTCTCGGTGACAGTAAAGATCCAAAACGTGTGGCCGTGACAGGTGAGGCCCTAACTATAAACCCGATAGGTGGGTGAATGCGAGGCACTAACTATGATTTGGGCCGAGGGGCGAAATCTCTGTGTTGAGATTGGGGAGTTGGCCTCGCGGGACCAGCTACGGTGTACAGCTAAGGCCAGCTCCTAACCCTAGATAGCCAGTTCTCTGACCCTAGACGGGGGCTTGATAAGGGGGTAACGTAACGTGCTTGGAAACCCAAGTTGTAGTAAATGATAGATACCCGGATATTCCCAGATAGAGACAGAGGAAACGAAGGGAGAGAGAGGAGGAAGAAAGAAAAAGGAACTGAAGTCGAGGGAAGGAAAACAATGTGCAGTATAGTGAAGTACTATGGAGATATAGCTGATAGTGCAGTATCGATAGACCCCGAGGGTGCTGAAGATTCTCATGATGGTTACTATATAAACCTGAAAGGAGATGAAATGAAGGCGTTGTGCCAAGAAAACGTCGTAGCAGCTGACGGAGAGAGGAGGGTGAAATTAGCAAGGTAGTGAGTAACAAACGATTGTTACGGGTAGTGAGTACGAATGAAGAGTTGTGGAGTGGAGCCGTGGCCTGACGAGGCAAGGCAGGAATCAAGCCCCCGTACCCCAAACATGTAACAACGTGGCCTGGTAGAGGCAGTTGTTAGGAAACACAATGAAACTAAACCTGATAGAAACAGGTGATAATCGTTTAACAAAGGCCAATTGTGTAACAATTGTAGGAAATGTGAATGAAAACATATTTATACCAGATAGAAACAGGCGGCAATAGTGAACCAGTAATTGTCTACTGCTAGCAGATGAAAAAAATGAAACAAATAGTAACTGTGATTGTCGGTTCGATACCGCATCGTGTAACAACGTGGCCTTGTCGAGGCGGTTGTTGGAAGTGTGGATGAAACAAAATTGTACCTGATAGAAATAGGTGATAATAGCGACCTAGTGACTGTCTAATGGTAACAAATGACAGTATGCAACATCAATAGAAATCAGCGGGGAATGTCAAATGGCGGTTATGCCTGAACCTGCGGTAATTCGATGCATGTATCACAGGAGATGCGTAAGTGTAAACTGGGAGATAAAACAAATCCAACATATACACAGTGTATAGTTAGTTAGATTGACTTGACCCAATAAAATAGTACATGCATAGCGTCAGGCATTTAGTGTCATTACGTGGGATGCACCAATAGAAGAATCACCAGCACCAACAGCAGAAACATCATTAACAACCTTAAAACAGGACGGTAGAGAAGCTACATATTGTACAGAATAAAACAGCAAATACCATCAAACCACTAGGTGGAGATACCAGCCGAATAACCTAGGACTGTGCACTGATACATGAAAACATAATGAAAGTATGCCCAAATCTCCAAATTAGTAATGTGAAAGGTAAAGTCAAGACTTGCATGACTAACGTAAAAACAGAGTTGCTTAGTGTACATTTACAGAGATGAGTTATTAAATGCTGCCCTTAAATTGACGTATATTGTATAAAACGGATTGCAAGCCAATTGATTGATACCCCCAACCGTTACTGATTCGGTATTTAATTCCCTAGTCACTTTTAACCAGGGGCAAATAGCACCACATCACAGAGATCAAGAACCTATTTAACTAGTGAATGACCTGGGGTCGGAGTATTCCAGGGGCACCCGGGCTGCCAGTGTCCTAAGAGTGCAAGTGAAAGCGTCATATCTCAGAACTTCCACAGATTCCTGTTACACAAAGAGCCACAAATGTGCCAATTGCGAGTCTGGCTCTGCAAAATAAATGTTCTACATCGAAAGCGACATCCTAACAGCAAACATAGTCAGCCTTGAGTCAAAGAACAGCTGTGGTTGGTGCAAGACAATGGAAACAGAGACATGCGATCTCATTAAATACAATGGGACACGGTCTACTATTCCAGCAATAGGCTTCCCGAGGGTTAATAATACCTCAGCCACTACATGGGTAAAAAATGCTACAAGCACATGCAACCAAATGGTATTTCTATGTAGAAAAATAGGATTGGGGAAAATGAATGCTCGTCACATATTGTATGGAAATAAGGTTCAAGTGGATGAATGGCAACCCAGTAATGTACATAGCGAGGTAGAAGTGTAAATGAAAAAGAGCACACAACTATTTAACATGCAATAAACACAACAGTAAAGGAACACATCAAGCACCATAAGCGCACACTGTAGAAGTGATTATGGTGGCAGGAACTCACTGATGCCATGTTAGTGTAAGTTGTACAAGCAGTTTTAAATAGTTTGATTATAAGTTCCCTTGGTACAGTACAGTACAGAGCGTAAGTCAGGGTTTAAGAAAGACGTCTAAAGCTCAGGACTGTCCTGTTGAATCCAGGACAGTTGGGAAGTACTAGCTGGAAATTTGAAAATGTGAACGGCGGGAACAGCCCGAAACGTGGCTATACCCGCCGGTGCTTAATGTGTACTACACTCAACAAAGTAGACATAAATCTGATTACACCACGATTTGATGCCCCAGGCAACCAGGAGCTGGAAAGATATCTGACAAAGATGCTGGGATCTACAAAACAATGAAAGCCATAAAGGAAATAGTTTTACCAGCTTAGAGTAAACCAATGTAGACCTCTGTAAATAGGTTTAACACATAATACATTTGGCATGCTGTACATTTGCGATTTCCCCTGTGTACCAGCCAGGTAGTGATGTGTTAGCATCCTCGATATGCGTGTTCCGGTCTCCCACGACCACAGCGATGTGGAGGGGACCGGAATGAGAAGACTCACGGTTGCTGGAAAGCGTCGAACGGCAAATAGCCCGAGTGCGGCTATTTGCCGATTACCTTGGCGGAGGAGCAGGGGGAACGGAGAGGAAGCCGGACCGGAAGAGGCGAGGACCGGAAGTGCCTGCTCGAGGACCGGAAGTTCGGCTGTCACTGAGAGTGAACAGCGTGCGTACGGCAGGCAGGAAGGGGGGGGAGTAGCGTTTATATGGAACGCTTAACTCCTCCCACAAATACAGGCCTTACGGCCTTAAAACATATTAAACATGGGGGATGGTTGCACTCACCTGAACATGCTATATATTATGTGAGCGAAAAAGTGGAATAGTGGTTGATGGAAGATACATCAGGCCTGATTTGCTAAACAGCAACCAGAGAATTTTCAGTTAATTGCCCCAGGGAGAGATGTTAAAGTTTGCAATATATATTGCTGATGCTCTGCAAAACACAGTATGGGTCCCTGGGGCGGAGCATTTGGAAAGCAGGGTGGGCCAATGCTCCAACAGCACTAGTTGCTGTGTAACAGACCCGAATTTGCATTTGACTTAAGAGTTAACTAATTGGCACTCACCTGTAGCTGGTCAATTAGCAGATAGGCCTTTAAAAGAAGAGATCAGCCTGCTGCAGAGTGAGGGAGAAAAAGCCAGCTAGGAGAGCTGAAGAAGAGAGAACAACAATTGTGTTTATTGCAAAGCTATTTAGTTTTTTTTTGGAAAATTGATAAGTGGGAAAGCCACCCAATTACAGAGAGTGAATTCTGTGTAGTAAGAGCTCAAGTAAGAGCAAGGAATTTTGTTTATTATTATTTAAAGCAGGGTTTTTTTTTCTATCAAATAAAAAAGGAAAACTGAACTGAACGTGTCCTGTATACCCTAGAAGCAGGGCCGGATTAACATAGGGGCTGATGGAGCTGCAGCTCCAGGCCCAGACCCATGGAATAGGCCCATTTAAAAAAAAAATAATATATATATGTATTAAGGCCTTTTGGCCTGTAATTGTGGGAGGGGCGTATGACACACCTCTTCCCTACTTAAGGGACACCCCTTACTTGGCTCCATATCGTTCGAGGTCAGCGCTGCATCATTTCCACTTCCGGGTCATCCAGACGCCATTTTACCTGATTACTCCATGAGGTTTTTTAAGCAGAGCTGTGTCAGGAATCCAGCCACAGGCTTTTCCGGCCTACCACCTTCTTTCTTCAATCCATCGCCGTGGATGGTGTCCAAGTGACTCACAAACTGTAAGTCAACCTACCCGTTATGCCAGGCATCAGTCCCACGGCACCATGCACGGGTCAGGTCCTCACTTTACGGCTGCATTTTGTCTAAGTCTGTTCTAAAACCATTGCATGTTCATGCATATCATTCGTTTAAACCCCCTACCGGTCTTTGGGTGTACTACAGGCTTCTTAGACATTATCGCATTTCATGTACAAACCAACGAACCACTGCATTTTCACCTACACACTGACCCCTACCGGTCATTCGGTGTACTACAGGCTTCTCAGACATTATTGCATTTCATGTACAAACCAACCTTGCTTCATTTAAACGATTGTCATTTCGGTTTGTGTTTTCTGGTCGGCACTTATTCATAGTATATTCTATGCACGATTGCTGTTCACATTAAAATGCATACGGTTAAGCTATTCATGCTAACTTCTGTTTCCCTTCATACTAAGATTCGGTTATTCTGCTCTGGATCTTTTTCGTGAGTTACATTTCATCATTTCATGTATTTACATTTGGTTAAAAAGTTGCTTGGTTAAATAGACAGACCATTTTCATGCTATTTTTAAGGTATCACTTATTACATCAGGGTATGAAACCAGCTAACATTTCTGTATAGACATTGGACTCCCACGCTTACTGGAGTTTTTTTTTTTTTTTATAATTATCCATTTCATTACAATTACATCAGCCTACGTTACAGGCCTCATTTCTTTGTTGTTAACCATGACACAAGGATTTAATTCCTTTTCATGCATACTCGGGTTGAATCACACGTACTGATCCAACCAATCATACGTTTCCTGCACAGTAATCGGTTAAACTTTCAAATACTTATTTTACACGATCTTAGGTTGTCTATTTTGTTTCAGTTTGCTTATTATGTACATTACGATTACATGGCACTAACTATTCAGGCCATTTCTTATCATACTCATACGATATACCACGAGTATATAAGAACACGGTCCTACCTTCCACAGAGGGTTTCGGGTTGAATCACACGCATTGGTTCAACCACTCATACGTCACGTTACAACATTTTCTGCATAGATTGTCGTTTCACATAATTTCACATGGCATTTACAAACTCAGGCCTTTTCTTGACACACTCAGACGACGTAACACGAGTATTCAAGAACACGGCATATACGTCTCACAAGACTTTCGGTTTTTGAATCACACGTTCTGGTTCATACATTCATACGTCACTTTACAGCAACATTTATGATTCTGCATATTGTCACTTCACATTAAAAAGTCCCTTGCATTCCCAGATCAGTTTAGTGACATGCATATCATCTGATCACCTTCCATATATACACATTACACGGCCAATCCCCTGCTGCCAGGTATCGGACTCAGCGTAACGCTTGTCACCAAGCATGGGCAGTCATATCACTATCATACTCATAGATTTTACACCTCCCACACATACTGCTAGAAGTCCTAATCACAGCCTATACAGATTACACAGGTCTCACAGGATCCATTCTCACTCTATCCCTTTTTAGGTTTATCCAGGTTTTCATACCTGTCGAATCTCAAACCTGCATAGATACTACCAGGTACGTAAGCCTGCTCACGTTGTAGTTCACATACGTTTCATTCTTCTAGGCCATAGAGTACTGGCAAGTTAGGGGTATAGGCCCAAATAGGTACCTCCCTTCTTGGCATTTCTGCCTATCGTTTAGTGGTCCGCGAGGCCAACACCCCGCCTCAACGTTTCGGAGGCAAACGCCATCGGGCCACACGTGAGTTAGCCGCCTCGCAATATTATAGAGAGGGCCTCACCTGTCACTCCCTCCCCCTGTTTTCTTTTACTATCACCGAGAGGCCTACGATTCCTGCCACTACGACGGGTGGCCTCAATAACCCCTCGCGCCAACTCATAGACAGAGCCTCTCATAGCCACTTGGCAACTAGCAGGGCCTCACCTGTCACAAAACAAGATTATTTTTTCGCCTTTCAGGCCTAGTTAGCCTGCCAGTATCACCCCTGGGGAATCGGTCACTACACCCCTTACCATGGCTGGGTCGGCCGCTGCGACCCCTCCAGCACTGGTTGAGTTGCAATCACTTTCTCCAGCCATCTGTTTCAGGGCACATGCTAAATCTGTGTCCAAATAAAATGTATCTCAAAACTATACTTAACATCAATAAACATTTCTGTACTTACGACATTACTGCCACATCATCCATCTAGACATTTGGTGGAATTCATTATCTCGGGTCTATCAGAAGGATTCACACAGGCCTCATACACATGCCTTCCGGAATCCTGGAATGTCCTAATTTACAATCCGCACAACAAACCCTACAGCGGTGGAGACACTCATAGCCAGGAAGTGGCAGAGGACTTCCTATGGGGGCCCTTCCAGTCCCCTCCGTTCACCACATGGCAGACAAACCCCATCGGTATTGTCACGGGGAAATCTTCTCACAAACAGAGACTTATCATTGATCTATCAACACCTCACACCTCTGCCACTCCTAGTCTGAACTCCCTCATACCCTCTGAGGAATTTTCACTGCAATATTCCACCATAGATCACGCCATTACGGCTATCATGCAGGCAGGGGCCGGAGCATGGCTCAGTAAGACTGATATCACAATGCTTTCAAGTTACTGCCTATCCACCCTACACTGTGTCACCTGCATGGGATCAAGTGGGCAGGGAACTACTATTTTGCTCACGTTTAACATTTAGGTTCCAAAGTAGTCCGGCCATTTTCGACGTATTCGCCGAAACCCTATGCTGGTTTTATTAAATATAGCCAGATGCCCTACAGTTATACATTATCTGGATGATTTCTTACTGGTCGAGGAGAATATTTCCCCTCCCAGTAGCCTAAAAGAAACCATCAGTCTATTCGAACAGGTGGGTGTCCCAGTCTCCTCCACCAAGACTGAAGGACCAGATACCTTCATCACATTCCTGGGTATCATACTAGACTCAGCCACCATGCAAGCTAGCCTGCCACGCCCAAGGTAGAAAACATTCTGATCAACATAATCTCTACATACAACTCGGTACTTGCAACCGCAAGAATTACAGTCTCTGCTTGGGTCACTGAATTTTGCCATTCGCATCATACCTCAAGGCCGGGCTTTCATCTCACAACTCCTTTACATGTTTCCCACTTTTAGACATGATGGACACAGGTCACCCCTGGATACCCAAGCCACGGCAGGCGTAATTATGTGGAGAAATTTTTTAACCACCTTGAATGGTAAAAGCATGTTCCTTCCAAAATTGTCTGACTCCTCACCTACCATTTGGTCAGACGCGGCGTCTACCACAGGTTTTGCAGCAATTTTTCAGGAACGAATGGCTTTGGGGCAGCTGGCCTTCAGAAGTTCGGGACCTGGAGGGTTTTTCCACTACCTCAGCTCTGTTTGAGATATATCCCATCGTGACGGTTGCCGTGGCATGGGTGCATTTATGGGCAGGTTCGTCTGTACGTTGCTACTCAGACAACCAAGTAACTTGTCACATTATAAACAAGGCCGATCCAAATCACTGCCTATTATGAGATTCTTGAGGAAACTCACTTGGCTGGCTGCATGTCATAATTTTCTCTTGTTTTGTATTCATGTTCCAGGTGTATGTAACACTGCTGCTGACAATTTGTCTCGCTTTAATTTCCAGGCTTTTCGTCAAATACTCCCGTCAGCCGCACTCACAGCCACGAACACCCCACTAATCCACCATCTAGTAATGGACTAGATGCTATCATGCAACATAGCAGAACATTGTCCCAATTAGCACTGTCTACTAATACCCGGGAAACTTGCGATAGAGCTTTCATTTGATTTAAAGATTCCTTTCTGAACACAACATCTTACAACCTTTCATCGTGACATCCTGGTTGGGCTTTGCTTCTTTTTGCCACCTCAAACTCAAACTATCATACAACACAATCAAACCATATCTGACAGGCATCCAACATCACATGCTAACTTTACAACCAGACAAATCAAGTGTCCTTCCACCAATTAAGAACATCCTTAGGGGTATTCAGAGATCCGAACCCCCACGTACGGCCCAGAGGCTACCCATAGATTTCCATATTTTTAAAGACTTATACAATTCACTAGATTTAAACCCTTTGCCAACAACACAAACCTCATTGTTAAAACCGCCATATACGTAGCCTTGTTTATGGTTTCTTGAGACCAAGAGAATTTACCGCCATCAGCACAACACAGTCCACTCACATCCTACTTCATTCACACTTAACAAAACACATGGACTATTATATCTTGACTCTGCCTCACTCCAAAACCAGTCAACATGCACTTTCAGTAGAGGTTAAGTACTATCCTACTCACAACAGGTGGAGCCCCGTCAAACTACTGGACTCATATACCCAGCATAACAACGAACCACCATCTCAACCACTTTCAGTCTACAAGGTTCGGTACTCACTACCACCACCTTTATGACACACGTCAGGTCTTTACTTACACAGCTGGGCCTCAAATCAGCTAACTATTCGGGCCACTCCTTCCGCATAGGAGCGGCCTCCACAGCATCCAGTGCAAACATTCCAGTTCATGTTATCAAGTCTCTAGGGCGCTGGAAATCATCGGCTTACTCTAGATACATACCTAACCCGGTACAAGAAGTAAGAAATGCCTTTCAAGACATGTCTGGTTAAAGTATGTATATTGCTGGTATGTAATAAATTTGATTTTCTACTTTTGCCCTCTTTATTTACAGGCCTACCTCATCGTCGGTTCCGGCACACCACAACCGACTTGCTCTTTTAATACCATCCTACACTTATCAGTGTTTGTATCTTCTGTACTATCATGAGCCCTTAACACAAGTATTAAGGCCTTTTGGCCTGTAATTGTGGGAGGGGCGTATGACACACCTCTTCCCTACTTAAGGGACACCCCTTACCTGGCTCCATATCGTTCGAGGTCAGCGCTGCATCACCCTCCCACCCACTCCTCATTATTAACTCCTTTTCTCTTTACATTTCTTCTTGGTGGGCCCTCTTTATTTACAGGCCTACCTCATCGTCGGTTCCGGCACACCACAACCGACTTGCTCTTTTAATACCATCCTACACTTATCAGTGTTTGTATCTTCTGTACTATCATGAGCCCTTAACACAAATATATATATATATATATATATATATATATATATATTATTTTTTTTTTATTTTTTTTACACACTACTCTTAGGTTTGGCCCTGACTGGTATTTTAATGGCACAGCTGGTATTTGAGGCTGCCTGACCATTGCCAGTATTGCAGTTATACAGGCACTACAAATGCAGGTATTTTTCTCAGTATAAATGGAAATTACTCTGCAATACCAGCACCGGCCAGTAGGGGTCACTGTGTGTGGAGAGAGGCAGGGATAGGAAGTTACAGCATATCCCTCTCTGCCTTTCTCTACTACTCACTGATCTGTGGGGGAGCAGCTACACAGCACAGAGAGTCCAGACAGCAGTTCAGGTAAGTGAGGGATGGAGGGAAAGGCAGCAGGGAGACATGGGGACACAGGGAGAAATGGGAACACTGAGACACTGGGAGACTAGGGGACTGGACGACATGGGGACACTGACACTGTGATACATAGGGACACTGAGAGACTGGGTGACTTGCGAGATTGAGACACTGGGAGACAGGGAGACACTGGGAGCAATCCATCTATATGGCAGAATCAAACTGTGAGTAGTTTGTTGGTGATTTTACAGAATTTTCTCTTATGTCACTCCTTGTGATTTAAATCATGTGATGTCACGCATAACTAATTAATTATTCAAATGTATAAGGCTGGTATTTTTTTCCAAGAATGGTGGCAACCCTAACTACTCTTCACATACTCTTGCTTAAAGGAACACTAGAGGGTCAGGAACACAATCATGTATTTCTGACCTTATTATGTTAAAACCACAATTTAACCCCCCTGACCCCCTCTTGCCTCCCTAAATATAGTAAACTCTTACTTGTATTCAAGTATGCAGCTGCTTGCTCTGTCCCTGTCTGCCTCTGAACTGACTGTCTGCTGACATCATCAGAAGTGGTGATCTGCGCAAATTACAATGCTTTCCCATAGGATTGGCTGAGACTGTCAACTAGGCAGATCAGGGGCAGAGCTAGCACAAGTCAAACATAGCCCTGGCCAATCAGCATTTCCTCATGAAGATAAACTGATTCAATGCATCTCTATGAGGAAAGTTCAGTGTCTGCATGCAGAGGGTGGAGACACTGAATGGCGGTGCTGCACACTAGGCAGTACTGCCCCAAGAGGCACCTCTACCAGCCATCTAAGGAGTGGCCATCATAGTTATTTTCTCTGAAAAGACAGTGTTTACTGTAACAAGCCTGGAGGAAATGATTCTACTTACCAGAATAAATACAATAAGCTGTAGTTGTTCTAGTGACTATAGTGTCCCTTTAAGTTTGGAAGCTTAAGAGGGATGCATGAGAACAAAACCTGTGTGGACTGGCTGACAATAAAATAAGTTTAGATAATGCAGACTTTGGTCTCTCTAACACTGTGGCATGTCCCCTTTCTTCTACACTCACTACATACACATTTTCTCTGTCTCAGACTATATGCCAGGAACTTCTGACTGCTAGTAAGATGATAAGGAGACAACTGGACATGTGAGTGCTAGGGGACAGTCCTTAGAAAGCGTGGAGTAGGCGCATCATTTGATGCATTTATGTCAAGCGCAGGGTGCAGCCTGCATAGTATGCCCTTAGTTGGACAGCCTGCATGATTGGCAGGCAGTCTGGCATGCATTCATGCCAGGCTGGCCTTCCAATTCTTTGGACAAGCAATGCCCTCTTTTTGGGCATGTTCACCCCTTTTGGTAGGTCTGGTCACGTGATTCGCGCCAGTGACCCACTCTTTTACCCTGCACATTGACTTCCTGCTTCACTGCTGTTAGGGGATATGGATTTACTTGAAAGGCTTTCAGTAAGGCTTTTGACACTGTTGCACATAGAAGGCTTATCAACAAACTACAATCTTTGAGTTTGGATTCCAATATTGTTGAATGGGTAAGGCAGTGGCTGAGTGACAGGCAACAGAGGGTTGTAGTCAATGGAGTATATTCGAAGCTTGGGCTTGTCACCAGTGGGGTACCTCAGGGATCTGTACTTGGACCCATTCTCTTTAATATTTTTATTAGTGATATTGCAGAAGGTCTTGATGGTAAGGTGTGTCTTTTTGCGGATGATACATGATATGTAACAGGGTTGATGTTCCAGGAGGGATAAGCCAAATGGAAAATGATTTAGGTAAACTAGAAAAATGGTCAGAGTTGTGGCAACTGACATTTAATGTGGATAAGTGCAAGATAATGCATCTTGGACGTAAAAACCCAAGGGCAGAGTACAGAATATTTGATAGAGTCCTAACCTCAACATCTGAGGAAAGGGATTTAGGGGTGATTATTTCTGATGACTTAAAGGTAGGCAGACAATGTAATAGAGCAGCAGGAAATGCTAGCAGAATGCTTGGTTGTATAGGGAGAGGTATTAGCAGTAGAAAGAGGGAAGTGCTCATGCCATTGTACAGAACACTGGTGAGACCTCACTTGGAGTACTGTACACAGTACTGGAGACCATATCTTCAGAAGGATATTGATACCTTAGAGAGAGTTCAAAGAAGGGCTACTAAACTGGTTCATGGATTGCAGGATAAAACTTACCAGGAAAGGTTAAAGGATCTTAACATGTATAGCATGGAGGAAAGACGAGACAGGGGGGATATGATAGAAACATTTAAATACATAAAGGGAATCAACACAGTAAAGGAGGAGACTATATTTAAAAGAAGAAAAACTACCACAACAAGAGGACATAGTCTTAAATTAGAGGGACAAAGGTTTAAAAATAATATCAGGAAGTATTACTTTACTGAGAGGGTAGTGGATGCATGGAATAGCCTTCCAGCTGAAGTGGTAGAGGTTAACACAGTAAAGGAGTTTAAGCATGCGTGGGATAGGCATAAGGCTATCCTAACTATAAGATAAGGCCAGGGACTAATGAAAGTATTTAGAAAACTGGGCAGACTAGATGGGCCGAATGGTTCTTATCTGCCGTCACATTCTATGTTTCTATGTTTCTATGTTTCTATGAAAGATGAAAGCATAAATTAGAGAGAGATTAGAATAGAGTATGTGTTTTCATATAGCTGCATCCTTTGAGTTTGCCTCCAACACCATCTCCATCAGATACATGATGCTTGGGAGGTATGACTGTTTTAGTGTTTTTGGTCGATAAGATTATGTAAATAGGCCAATCATAATTGTCAGCACCAGGCCCACTGGGCTCTTAATCTGGCCCTGCCTAGAAGGCTGTGGTTTATTGTAAGATCTGTGACAAAACCCTACCTGTAAAAGAGGTGGTTTGTTACAATATATATATATATATATATATATATATATATATATATATATATATATATATATATATATATATATATATATATATATATTGATATATATAGATATATATCAATATATATCTATATATATATATATATTTGATAAGACCAATATAATAAAACAGAGGACTCCTCAAACTGCATTAATACATATGCTCGACCCAATATTACATGTAAGAACGAGAGTTTTGTTATTCATTGTTTTATTGCCTACAAGATCGCACTAGCATACAATTAAAAACAAGTGTGTGAATTATTATGGGAACTAATTGAACTAAAGATGGAAAGATATTTAAATATCCCTTTTTTGAATGCCCCAAAAAGATAATATGTGGAAGACCTGGCTAATGACAATACAATCCACCAAAAAGCCTTAATGAGAATCAATTAGATTAAAGCCCTTGCAACATTTTTTTCTTACTTACCCATGGCTCCTCTCCACTTCTCGACAACGCAAAATTTTGTAATTATGTGTGATATATGTTGATGTTGCAATTACTTGCGTGAGCTGCTTAATGTTTGTAATGTATATTTTGTGATGTGTGGTTTCTTGTGTTTTTGTAAAAAACAATAAAACCCTAACAAAGACCAATAATAAAAATAAAAAAGGAAGTTGGGATATTCAACGGAATTGTGCAAATCAAATAAAGTACCTTTGGGAAAATGCTCTTCTTAAGAGCAGAAAATCTGCCTATCCGTCAAAGTTCAAATTTCCCCTATCTCCACTTAGGTCAAGTGATTTATTTTCTAAGTTTAAATTAATTATTATTATTATTATTATTATTATGTTATTATTTATATAGCACCAACAAATTCCACAGCCCTTTACAGTTCGCAGGAGAGTGCGGTTATGAGGGTATTGAAGTAATTTACTTTTTCAGAGGAAAGAGCCAAGCTGTATGAGCGCAGCATAAATTTATAGTGGAGAAAGTCAGATCCAACAGCGTTCAGCAGTTCTGCAGCATTTTTGGAGGTATCGAGTCAGCTTGGTGTGCCAAGGTTGTTGTTGGGGGTGCTTGCTGTGTGTAAATGTAGGAGGTGCCATGATGTCTAGTTGAGAGGAGAGGGTGGAATTGTAGAAGGAGGTTGCAGAGCTAGGACAGGTGAGATTTGAGATAGGTAAAAGGAGAGTTTGGAGATTAGGGGAAAAATGCTCTAGGTCAAGACATTGGAGATTTCTGTGATATTGATGTTCAGACAGTCGTGTCAATTGGGTCTTAGGTATGCCGATGTCAAAAGTCAGCAGATGGTGGTCAGATAGAGGAAAAGGAGTATTGGAGAGATTAGAGGCAGTACAGAGATTGGTGAAGGCGAGATCAAGAGTGTTTCCCGCTGTATGGGTTGCTAAATTGGACCATTGCATAAAGCCAAAAGAGGATGTTACAGAGAACACACGAGAGGCATCAGTGCAGTTGGGGTTGTTGATTGGGATATTGAAATCTGCAAGTATAAGGGAAGGAGTGCTAGATGAGAGGAAGTGGGACAGCCAGGAGGAAAAGTGCTCAATGAATAGCCTAGGATGACCAGGGGGGCAGTAGATGATAGCAATTCTTAAAGGAGTGACTTTAAATAGGTGGACAGTGTAACTTCAAAAGAAGAAAAGGATAGGACAGGGGAGGTTATGATTGGTTGAAAGGTGCAATGAGGGGAGAGAATGATGTCTACACCACCTTCTTTACAGTTGAGTCTGGGAGTCTGAGAGAATTGTAGCCCACCAAAACATAAAGAGGCAGGAGTAGCGCTATCAGAGGGGGATAGCCAAGTCTCTGTAAGTGCAAGTAATGTGAGTGAGTTTGAGATGAAAAAGTAGTGTATGGCTGTTGATTTTAAATTACTGCAGACGGACCGGGCATTTCAGAGTGCACACTGAATGTTGGTAAGTGATGGTTAAGGGCAGGGTATTGTGATGAGGTTTCTGGGGTTTCTGGTTTTCTTAGTGTGTGTAGAGAAGGTGAAGGGCCTTGGATTGGGAGAGACATAGCCAGCTGCTAAAAGCAGGAGGAGAGAAAGTGACATGAGGTGTGAATGGGTTTTGTATGCATGGGGTCTAGGATGAGATCAATTGTGGGTAGCAGTGAGAGACTAGAAAAATTAGTGCAAGACATGAGATGAGAGAAGGGGGGAGTGTAGCAGAGAGGGGCATATGTAAATGTAGACGGGGGATGAGTGAAGTGGGTGTAAGGAGAGATTTTTATACTGAGGGAGAAGGAGGAAATAAAGAGGAGAAGACAGATCATTACTAAACTGGGAAAAAGTAAATTGGAAAAAATTGAAATATCAGGAGCAGGTGAAGGCAGGGTAAATATTAGGTTTTATGGGTTAAGAAAGTGTAGGAGTGAACTAATAAGAGGCAGTGTGAACACCTGTTATTTTTACTTATCTAAAATTTGGTGTGACAGACAATCTATAAATGTAATAATGAGCATGGGGTGGGGTGGTGAGGGGAGGGAAGGGAAGGGGAGGGTGTGGTGTATCACCAAATTAATATATATATATATATATATATATATATATATAACACAAGGTTTGTCTACATTAAAAGGTATTTATTAGAAGGCAACAACACAATACTATAAATTTATCACAAACACACAGCCCAGACCCACGGAGCAACAACCCGGTTTAAATCTATCTATCTATATAGTAATCCCCTTCCCCACACGTTTGATCTCACCCACGGTTAGGCCTTCACATCTAGTAATGGCTCACTGCTGCAAGTTCAACATCACATCCACCAAGGAAGAAAAGGAAGCAACAGAGTATAACATGGTTCACCATGCTTGCACATGGCGTCTGCACATCTGCTCTGCAGCACAGCCAAGAAGGAACAGAGAGGAATGAGGATAGGGGGAAGTGGTTATCTCTTTCCTGACTTGTAAAAGGTATTGTATAATTACCCAATTACCATATCAAAGGGTAAAGCTTATCCCCCTGTAAGAAAGATGTACATGAACTTGGTCACATGCCCCCTGGTTACCATATTAGTTTGATGACAGAATGTCACCACATTCCCTCACTTTTTCTTCTCTTATGTTGAGCACATTTAAAAATAATAATATATCCCTCTTATCTATCTAAACTATGAGATCTGAAGTAGGAAAGGGGAGCACATGAAGTATAGTGAGTGAGATAAGTAAGGTAAAAGAAAACAGTCAAATAGGGGTTGCATCACCCCACATTCCCCCACTTTTTCTTCATCTATGTTGCTCCATTATCTAGTTATCCCTCTAGTACAAGATAACCTATTGGGAGCAAAAACCTGATATACAGGAGAAATTCAACCCACCGGCCCTCCGGAATAGTTCCCTCAGCGACATAAGTTCTGCTGTACTTTCCTAAGGCTGTCAATTCACATATTATACAAATTTGTCACAAAAAAAAAACAGAACTTAGAATTTAGGTGAGTGTGTGTGTTAAATGTGTATGTATGTGCAATGTAAAACTTTATTGAAGAATGTATGAGAGAGAGAGAAAAAAAAAAAAAAACATTTCAAATATATCCCCTTTTTCAAGTTTCTTCCTCATCTGTTTCATTGCCACACAAAAGTATAGTGTAATTATGAGCATGAGTACTCACGGCAAAGTTTGTAGGACCTCCTCTCTAATCTGTTCCCTAAGCGCCTTCACATCTGCTTCAATCTCTCAGTCTGTCTCTTTAGATCCCAGTAGTCTCTATTCCCTTCTTTATTCCTCCAATTATCCCAGTCCCGTCTATTGGTCTGACGCTCATCCCATCTATGGTTCCTTCTCCAATTATTCTCCCAATAACTGTTCCTGTTGTTTCTATGTTTTTCTCCCCAACTGTGATTTTCCCAGTTATTAACTCTTCTTATTAGCCTATCCCAGGTATTATTATTAAAATTATTGTTGATTGCCTGAGGCTCCTCTAATCTATTTCTCCAACTATGTCCAATTACATTGCTTCCTTTTGCACTGTCCCTATTTCTATGGTCCCTCTGTGGTTCTCTCCATCTTTTGTCAAAGTCCTGTTTTGGTCTCCAGTTCTCATTATCCCTCTTGTTCTGGGGTACATCCCACCTCTGGCTTCTCCATTTACCATCTATATATTTACCAGAGTCAACCTTGAATGTTCTTATGACTGAAACAGAGAAGGCCTGTTCTGAGGAAGGATGCTTGATCCACCGATTGTCAGCTCTAGTTAGTACCATTTCTAAGTCTGTTGATGTTGGATCAAAAAGCCTCACAAATTCTTGACAATCCCAGGGAAGGGCTTCCATTACTTTAGCAATGTGTTCTGGTAAGCCCAAGACCAGAGGCTGTTGAGGTTGGCGTAGCGTATACCAGAACAATATCCTTTGAGCTACTTCTCTAGGACCATCTGCTGGCCTCATCATAATATTAGCTATTTCTTTCTCTATGCTGAGTAGGTAGAAATTTGTTGCAGCAATTCTTCCTGCCTGATCAGACACATTGTTATTAAATCCAAATAGTCTGCTAGCCAAACGACCCATATCATATTCTAACAGTTCTGTCCATTCTTCTAAGTTAATACCTCCTTTTTTTGCTCTATTTGCTCCCCTCATAAACCAATGTGTAAAGGTGTTAAAGTCGTCAGTTGGCATACTTCCCCACCATTTCTGGAAATTATCTTTGTCTGTGATTTACATAGTCCTTGTCTGTCTAGAGAAGCTAGTAGGCATTTCTCTTGCATTAAAGTGTTCAGTTATAATTAAAGGGGCTTGTGGGACACAATTTACAATTGGCACATTTCCCTTGTGTTTTGTTCCCAGCACTGGTTCTTTACTTTCAGATATAAAATAAGACTGGTCTGGGCATACTCTAGGAATCTCCTTATCCCATTTATTTGTGTTTTCTTTAATTTTCATTTTATATTCCATGACTAGGTCTTGGAGTTCAGTGATCTTAGCACTATATGCATCCCTCTGTTGTTCTATTTCTCTTAACTCCTTTTCTAGTTCCCCAACAATTGTAGTTGTTCTGAAAGCTGCAATTTTTAAACAATCCCTTTTGTCCATTGCTTCCTCCATTTTATTTGTTGTTTCCAAATTATGCTGCCGTAATTCTACAACTATGACTATTAGGCCTCCTATTGTGGCTACAACAGCTTGTGTGACCAAACCTTTTCTTTTCTTTGTTCTATACTTTTTGTTATTTACAATTTGTGTTAGTACATCCATTAATCTCTCCTCTTTTTCACTGTCTGGGTTTGCTGGCTCTGGAAACTCATATGGACCATCATGTTTTTGAATATGTTTCCTAAAGTACTCACGTACTTCTGTTGAAAAGTATTTGGTCCCTTGAAAAGACATTCCTACTCTTTTACTCACCCAAGTTAAACTCAATTTAAATCAATTTGCAACTCTTTTACTCACCCAAGTTAAACTCAATTTAAATCAATTTGCAACTAAAGTAGCACGCTTCTGAATAGCCAACAATAGTTAATGTCTATCCAGTAGGCCAGGTGTAAATAGAAAAAAACAAAACCAAAACTCAATTACCTTCGTATGCTAAACACAATGGGTGGGGAACACAATATCCACAACTCTACTGTGAAGCTTGACTTAGGATATGCCCTAAACACACGCCCAGTTTTGTTATATGTAGCAAAATAGACTAGTATCCACAATGCAAATTATATTTACCTTAGTATGGTGAAGGTAATACTTGCTAATTAACTTCAAAACCAGTAGTGCCTAAATTAGCATATAATAGCAAGGTCTGGAGGGTAGGAGTTATACCTGAACTAGGATATTCAAGACACATACAAAAAGTATAAAGTATGGAAGCCTATAGTGTATTAAAATGCAGGCCTGAAATAAAAAAAATAATAATAATTTCTCTATGCCTGTACTATGATAGAATATTTGAAACACACAAAAAAAACCTTTATTATATCTGTGTTTTATGTAGCAAAATAAGCTCGTACAAAATAAAGAATTAAAAACAATATGATGTTCAAAATTGAGGCCTATGCTGGTAGTGTATTAAAAAAAAAAAATGAAGGCCTGAAAAAACTACTAGGCCTGAACTATGGTAGTCAAAACACAACAAACTCAGATATTTGAAACACACAAAAAAAACTAATAATATATTCAAAATTGAGGCCTAATGCCTAAGCTAGTATTGATATAGAATTATTAAAATCCTTAAATCCTTATTAAAACTTCCCATTAAACTCCTAAAGCATTGATTTACCTAACAGCATTTAGAATATTAGAAAAAGAATGCTTTTCTAGAAGGTTATGAGCAGCACCGGAACAGTCGAGTTCCTGTAGTATGAAACATTGTATGCCATAGTGAGATCATGAGAATTGTACTAATAAAATGTCTATTTACTAAAAGCCTTGAACATAACCTTGGATATAACAGTATTAACCACTCAAAATGGCCGACAAAGTTCCTTCCCATCAAGTAAGCCTCGTGCTACTCAAAATGGCGCCCGAGCAATCAAGTCCACACCCCTGTCCAAGATGACGACACCTCTCGATGGGAGGACATTTAACTAGCCACTTAACACCTAGACCAATTAATAATATTGATAGGAGGGTATTGACTTAACCACTTAACACCTAATCCAATTAATAATGTTTATTTGTTGTTATCTTGATATTCTATGATGATGTAATATTGCCTTTATAAGGGTCTGCGAACCTGCTTTTTGAGCAGATGCCATTACATTTTCTCGAAGTTCTTTTAACCTGAACCCCGTGTGTCAGTGTGAATTTACTTCTGCGTATACGCAATTTTAATCATCTCTAATTTGGACAGGAACAGATAGTCATTCAAACTTATTTGTTTGCTTAAAAGAATCTATATCAATTTGGCGCCCAACGTGGGGCTCTGGGTTATGCCCTGCTAGGGCAGCCGTCCGAGAAGACGCGGGGTGGATGAATCCTGGGGGAAGGAAGGAGATTGATCACCTCTGAATACACGGTAGAGTCTGCTGCAGCACCTGGCCGGTATGTTCCAGCCCCTGTGATTAACCTGCCCCAGCGTCTGTGATTGGCTGCCAAGAGGACATCAAAGACAGGTAATATCTTGCCCAGAGGACCAATACCTTATTTTTTAAATACCTATTTTACCTGCATGTTGACTATCTGTTGCCTGGGTGTGTTTGCAATGTTTTGTTTTTTAGCTTAGTGCCCGGGTAGAGTGCTTGCCTGTTTACCCCTTTTAGGAGCCACGTGGCTGTGGCTGTAAGGAAAGAGGGGGTGGACCTGTGGAAGTTTTCCTGGGGGTCTTCTTTTGCCTGTTTACCTCTTTTAGGTGCCGGGTAGCTGCGGCAGTAAGGAAAAAGAGGAGGGGGGGATCTGTGGAGGTCGGTGTAGACTCACTGCTTCCTGGGGATTCCCCATAGTGTCGCTTTGACAGCTTAGCTAGCCTCATTGGACACTTATTTTCTCTGCTTGCAGAGGACAGGACACTTCAGCCTCGAGCGCTGATGCTGGTAGTGTTCCGGTCTTTATTTTTGTGGCTGGTGGATTCAAGCAGGCATTGCTGTCTCCAGCACCACGTGGTAGTGGGACTTACGGGTGGGTCCGTAGGGGCACTACGGGAGTGAGGGAAGAGGTGGTTGCGGACCACTGTACCTAGGGAGGCTACACAGGATTCGGGTCGGAGTTGGTTGCTGTTTCCTGTGGCCGCTGGTAGTGAGATTTACGAAAATCGTTCTCCGAGCGGGGACACTACGAGGTTGAGGGAGGTGGCTTTGGCCACATGAGTAAAGGAAAGGGATTACTGTTGAATTTCATTTGAACTGTGATGCATGCACTGTATTTACACTGAAATGTTGTCTTAATTGTCTGTCACAGAGATTTCTGTGTTTACCTTTATCTTACTCTCTGTACTATTTGCACTTTCCCCTCCTATTTCTCTTTTTCTGTTGAGAGAAGTGATTGGTCACACACTTCTCGCCACGCTCCAATCCGCGGCTACCTCGGGTAGGCGGAATAAGTGACTAGTCTACATTTTGGGAAGACGTACGTAGGGACCCACCCCTACGTAGCAGTCGAGCATTGTAGACATTCTGTTCCTTTTTTTCTCTTTCTCTATATTTGGGACGCCTTATATAGGGGATATGGGACAGAAGTTAGATAAACCCAGTAAGGGTTGGTTAGCTTGCGATTTGGTAGAAGATAGAGAGGGTGAAGAAATGATTAAGAAAGTTGAAAAGATTGCTAAGGTATGCGGAATTGCCGTGCCTTCATGTGGCAGATTGCAGCCAGAGAGCTGACGTAGATTGTTGACAGAAAAGAAGGGCAAGCTGTTAGACCATGATTTGCTTCGTACAGCAGAAGCTTGGTACAGAGTAGCGAGAGCTATTCAGCAAGAGGGATGGGTTGAGGAAGAAATTGATCACAAAGGTTTAAAACTGTATGTATATCATAACAATTATGTGGCTGGGGGGTTCCCTCAGCCAGCGCCCTGTCATGGCGCTCAGAGGATGTCCACTCCCATGGTTCAGTCAGTAATAAGTGACGTTCAGCTGACCATGGTCCCCACCCCTAACCCTCCTGACCCCCACCCTGTCATCGCCCCTGTCTACCCAGTCCTGAATTTTGATGGATCCTTATTCTCCCCCCCATCATCTCTACAACTATCATCACCCTCATCCATTCCTACTCTATCTTCCCTTTCTAATCCATCTCTTTCGTCCGCCATTCCTTCTCTGCGCTCTCCCTCCGCCTGTTCCCCTTCCCTCCCATTTGCTCCTGCCCTGTCCACTAACCCCTCCTCTCTTGCTCTCACCCATCCTACTACACCCGCTCCAGTCCCTCCTACTATACCTGCTTCCATACCACGAACTCCACCCATCCCTCCTCCTACTCCTCCCACTGCCCAGACTTCCGCCTCCCCACCTCCACATCCATATCCTCCTTTCCCAATCCCTACCCAACTATCCCACTCTTCCCAGGTTCCGCCCCAGATCCTGCCCAGATGGTCTGGCCATACCCTTACCCCTATCCCACGGCCCTGCCCTATCCAATCAATCCCTACTTCCCCTCCTTAACCACACCCCAGGCCCCGCTCACACCCACCCCGACTCAGTCTGTCCCGGATGTGCCCACATCCAACATGGCCGCCACTACTTCCCTTAACCCTAACACAGCTTCCTTCCAGGCCTCTAATATGGCTGCCCCCAGTAACCCAGCGCCCTTAATGCCCGTACTCCCTAATGATTTTTCACCACATGCTCATAACCCAATGGCCACCCCAGCGTCCCCCGGTCCTGACGCCTCAGACGGCTCCCCCTCCCACAGGGCCCCAAGTCTCATATGAGGATGAGTATGATGCGGATAGCAATCCTAGTGTTCGATTTCCACAAGATGCCGCAGAGCCCCAGCCTCGAAGTTCCCTCAATGATCCTTTTGGACATATGGGTCGGGAGAAAAGTCTCCCATAAAATATGTCTCTTTTAATCCCACTCAGGCTAGTGCCTTAATGAAATCACTCCCTGACCCAGAAAAACAACCAATGCCTTTTTACCGGGCGTTAGTTCAAATTCAGAAGACTTATTCCGCCGCATGGCGAGATTTACTAAGCATTTGTGCCATAAAAGCCGGAGATGCTTATTGGCCTAGCATAGCCTGCCACCTCAGCACAGATTTACTTGAAACTGATACTGATTACGCCTCTGGAATATCATTCTGTAACCAGCTGAAGGCCTGGGCGAAGGACAAACTTGCAGATCAAGCTGCTGGCCTTACTGATATTGTACAGGAAAAAGGAGAATCAGTGGAAAGGTTTCATGCTAGACTGTTTCAAGTGTTTTCAGATTTGGGATTTGATCTTACTAATAAGATTCATTCTCAGATGCTTTCTGGTGCCTTTGTCCTAGGCATCAAAGACTCTATACGCAAGGGTATCATTGCAGCACGCCCTGAATATAGAGTTGTTCATTTGGACAAATTACTCCTAGTGGCAAGAGGTCTGGAATCTGCACAGAATCCTAGAAAACCCAATTCAGCTCCTCTCATGGTGTCTCGCCCTGGACCTATACCAAGAGGCACCAAACCCAAAGATGGAGTTTGCTTTAATTGTGGCATTAGGGGCCACTTCAGAAGTGAATGTCCTGAACCCAAGAAAGTGACCAAGTCTGCTCCTGCCCCCTAGACGCCAAAAGCCCTTCCAATAGTACAGGAGCCGGAAGATTAGGAAATTGGCAAGCCTGTGTCATTAACTCCTGTGATGGCAGTGTCCACAGGGGATCAAGGGGGGGGGGGGGGCACTTGCCACTGTGACTCTACCCATTGAAGGACAACCTACTACATTTCTTGTTGACACAGGTGCAGCCCGAAGTGTTCTGCGAGAACAAGACCTGCCAGACTCATCATTTCTGTCAAAAATTGATGTCTCTTGTGTAGGAGTGGATGGCCTACCAAGACAAAGTCCTCTAACAACTCCTCTACGGGTTGGCAACTACCCATTACCCATTAACCTGTTAGGTGCTGATGTTCTTTCACGCCTGCAGGCATCTATCACCTTCACTCCAGATGGACAAGTGGAATTATCCACCCCTCTGTCTGACTCAGACGCCTCAGCTTTGTGCTCCCTACCTCTGATGCTACATCTTGAAGAACCCCATGGGGATACAAAAGAACTGAGGACTAATTTTCCAGATTCACTAAAGACAGATGTTCCTACAAAACTGTGGTCCACAGGCCCAGAGGATATAGGTCATCTAAAAGTCCCACCTGTGATGGTAAAACTCATTCCAGGAGCAAAATTACCAAGAAAATCACAGTATCCTTTGAAACCAGCACAAGCTGCAGCTATCACTATTCAAATTCAGGCACTCCTGGAGAAAGGTGCTATTGTCAAATGTGAATCACCTTGCAACACTCCATTGTTTCCTGTCAAGAAAAAGACCCCTAAAGGCGAACCAGAAAAGTACAGAATGGTCCAGGACCTCAGAGCGGTAAATAAAGCCACAGTTTTGGACACTCCAGTTGTGCCAAACCCACATACTCTCCTCTCAGGCGTTCCACCCTCTGCAAAGTACTTCACAGTCATTGATCTAGCCAATGCCTTCTTCAGTGTACCTCTGGATCCAACTTTTCAATATCTGTTTGCCTTCACACATGAAAAACAACAGTACACATGGACTGTCATGCCCCAAGGGGCACAAAATTCACCAAGTCAATTTGCAAAGGCCATGTGTTCTATTCTTGATCCATGGCAATCTGAACATCCAGAGGTCGTCCTGCTCCAATATGTAGATGACTTGCTGCTCTGTGGAGATGACCTACCCATAACAGAACAATGCTCAATTAACCTCCTTTGCTATTTAGCAGAACAAGGATGTAAAGCTTCACGTCTCAAGCTTCAATTCTGTCAATCTACCATTATCTTCCTTGGCCATTGTCTATCTCAAGGTACTAGACATCTCACCCGTGACCGAGTTAGAGCAGTACTGGATATTCCGCCTCCAAGGACCTCAAAGTCTCTACATGCCTTCCTAGGCCTCATTTCTTACTGCCGAGCATGGATCCCGGAGGCCTCACTACTCATGCAACCCCTCTATGACGCACTAAAGTCAAACCCATTTTGCTTGACCATGGAAGCCCATGACAACTTCTGTACTCTCAAACGTGCTATTGCTTCTGCTCCTGCACTTGGCCTACCAGACTATACCAAACCCTTCAAACTATTTGTCTCTGAAAGACAGGGCCATGCTACAGGAGTTCTTACTCAAGCCCATGGACCAGGAGGCCGACAAAGGCCTATTGGATTTTACTCATGTCAATTGGACATAGTTGCCAGAGGAACCCCCTCTTGCCTCCGGGCCGTTTTTGCAGCTAGGGAACTCATTGAACGAACTGGAGACCTGGTCCTTGGCCACCCCCTGGTTGTCTTGGCCCCTCATGACATTTCTGCCATAGTCAACCAAGTCCAAATTAAACATGTCACTCCTGCCAGACATCTTCGTCTTCAGTGTCATCTTCTATTACCTGACAACATCACCCTTCAAAGATGTCAGGTTCTCAATCCGTCCACTCTTCTGCCACTCCCTGAGGGGGGTATATACTATGGATTTATCATGGACGAGACCTATATTTTTCTTCTCGCTGGGACCATCAAGAAAATGCATCCCAACTTATCCTTTCATGATGAACAAGTACCTCTTTGTGATGGAGCAGGATATGCCTTCTGTACCATGTGGTACAAACCAACCATCACTCCTGAACCCAGCTATGAAGATGAACTCTATCATCTGGTTGAGGTGAAACTTATCACACAAGACTTTTACTGTGACTCTGAAGGCAACAGTATGGTCTTGATTCATCTACCTCCAGAACTCAAACATTTGTATCACCATTGGGACATGTCCCTGTCACCAAGTTAAAGACAAAATCATGGAATGATCTTGGGCCCATGGCAAAATTATGGGCCACCATGAACGAATCACAGCTACAGGAAAGAGGCGTTGTCAAATATCCAGCAAACGACCACCTAGAAGCATGGCCACGTCATTTCCTGGAAAATGAATTTCAAGATTTGGTCGTAGTAAATGACTACGACCCAGAAACACCTCATGACTGTTTTGAACAGATGAAAATGGAAACAACACATTTACCAACCGTGCATGAGGACCCACTGGTGGATCCTGATCTCACTCTGTTCGTGGACGGCTCAAGGTATGCTGATGAAGAAGGAAGATACCACACAGGATATGCCGTAACCACAACAGATGAAATTATTAAGTCATCATCTTTACCATCAACAATGTCTGCACAAGAAGCTGAATTGCAAGCCCTGATTTCAGCATGCAAGATCTCTGAAGGAATGTGCGCCAATATCTACACGGATTCGAGATATGCACTGAGCGTGGCTCATGACTTCGGATTAATTTGGAAAACAAGAGGATTTCTTACCACTGCCGGTACGCCAGTCAAACACGGTTCTGCAATTAAAGAACTAATGGATGCCCTCTTACTCCCAGAAGAAGTGGCCATTTTGAAGATAAAGGCACATGGGAAATTGGATACAGATGAAGCAAAGGGCAACCATTTGGCTGATCAGGCTGCTAAGCAAGCAGCAAAAGAATTGCAGGAAGTGGATGAAGGAGTGTCCGGAAACGAAGAAATTCCTATTTTTACTTTACAAACTCTTCCAACTGACCTGAGAATCCTACGGGAGCAACAAGCTACAGTTGCCCCTGAAGAAATACAGAAATGGAAAAAGAAAGGAGCAATTCTGAAGGATGGGGTGTATTCCAACAATCGTAAGTTCTGCCTCCCCAGAAATCTATATCCGGCAGTTGTGCAGTGGGCTCATGGGCCAGCACATCTATCGAAAGATCTAATGACTGCTCTTATACAGAAATATGCACCAGGAATTACTACACTGGCCAACAACTACTGCAAGGCCTGTGTCATTTGCGCAAAGTGTAATCCATGGAAGCCAACCAAAACACCTCAAAAGCACCTGGATAAGCCTATGTACCCATTCCAGAGGATTCAGATAGACCACATTCAAATGCCAAAGAGTGGTCCCTATGAATATGCACTAGTAATAGTGGATATGTTCTCAGGCTGGCCAGAAGCCTATCCGACATCCAATATCACCGCCAAGACAACAGCAAAGCGTCTACTTACAGAAATTGTATGTAGATTCGGACTCCCAGAAGTTATTGAAAGTGACCAGGGCCCGGCCTTCACAGCATCAGTGACTAAAGAAATTTGGACCGCTCTGGGGGTGACCCTAGCCTTCCACACTCCTTATCACCCACAAAGCAGTGGTAAAGTGGAACGCATGAATGGTACCCTAAAAGCTAGAATGTTAAAAATGTCACAGGAGACAAAGATGCCCTGGCCAGAAAGCTTGTCAATAGCTCTGTTTAGTGTCAGACACACACCCAGAGGGAAACATTCATTATCCCCATATGAGATTCTTTTTGGGACTGCACCCAGGATAGGCTGCTATTTTCCCCAACAGCTACAGCTTCAAACTGATGTTTTGGTAAATTATGTAACTGAACTTGCAAGTGCTTTGAACAAAATCCATGCCCAAGTTTTCTCTTCAATTCCAGATCCCGATTCTGACACAAGCACTCACAGTCTGCTTCCCGGAGATTGGGTCCTAGTCAAGAAATTTGTGCGGAAACACACCCTGGAACCAAGATTTGACGGACCCTTCCAAGTTCTTCTGATCACCCCCAGCTCCGTCAAGTTGGCTGGGAAGCCACATTGGATTCACGCTTCCCATTGTAAAAAGACTCCTGCACCAGAACAAGCGGATCCTGCACAACCATGTATCTCTGGTACATCACTACCTTGATTAGCCTTCTTAAGGCCCAACAAGTAGCCATTACTAAAGATGCCAGCGGGTACACCTTCTGGTACAATTCATCATGTACCTGTGTGGCTACATATACCTTTGACTATTGTGACATTGTAGAATGCCCCTTCCCTACCTCACAAATTCAAACCATTTATAAAGATATACCACATGCAAAGGACCCCTATGTTTGTGTAGTTGACAAACAATGGGGGCACAGCTGTAACCATTGGGGGGCTGCAGGGTGGAATGCCGGGCCTGCCTGGGGTTACAAACCCAAAAGTGCCTTATCTAAAGTAGAGGATCATGGTAGATCCCTCCTCCAAAGAATGACTTTAAGGAAGCCTGGAGGAGGTATACCCATAAAATTGATTTTAAACATTGAACATCCCAGTCCAAAATATGCAGATCAGTATGTAATGGGAATGTATTGGAAAAGAGGTTCCTATAACAAATTGGGGCACTTCTACCTAAAAGATATGTGCCACTCTCCAGAGTGGCAAGGGACTACCCATATAGTCACGAACCCATTGAAACCACATAGCCAGTCTTTTAAGGACATGATGGGCATTGCTAACCCCACCTTTAAAGATACCATGGCTGCTGAAACAGGTTTCAATGATGTTAATTTATGGCTGGAATGGATGAAATATAATGCGAACAAACATAACAGAACCGCATGCTATGTATGTGGTGGTGCCCGGCCTCATCTCGGCACCGTGCCCTTGACTTTGCCATTAGAAATGGAAAATTGCTTCTTAAGTCTTTTTGCCTACCACTACAACTTTATTGGTCCCTCTGCAAAGCATGGGCAGTAGAATACCCCCTCCTAATCGAGAATGTCAAACCCCCAGATGGTGTTACGATCTATAAAGGAAATTACACCTGCTATGCCAATTATGATGGAATTGGTAAGTTCATGGGTAACTTTTCCAAAGGTTATTGTGCCAACTACAGAACTGTCCCTTTGTACCTATTGCAGCACCATACTAGGTCATTGGGGGATATTTACTGGTTGTGTGGGGATTTACAGTTAAGATCCAGAATGGACATGGAGTGGTGGGGAGAGTGTACTCTGACTAAAGCCATCATGCCCATACATATTATCTCTGACACTCACCATGACATACATGAACCTACACACACACCAGCCAAAGTCAAGCGCGAAGCCCCAGTAAAAGGCAGTTTTGACCCCCACATTTATATTGATGCCATTGGGGTGCCTAGGGGGGTACCTAATGAATTTAAAGCAAGAGATGAAGTAGCTGCGGGGTTTGAATCTCTCTTCACCATAGTTACAGCCAATAAGAATTTAAATTGGATTAATTACATTTATTACAACCAACAACGCTTTGTCAACTATACCAGAGATGCCCTCCAGGGCCTGGCCGAACAATTGCAGGCCACATCCCAGATGACTTTCCAGAACAGAATGGCCTTAGATATGATTCTAGCTGAAAAGGGGGGTGTATGTAAAATACTACCCGACACCATGACCTGTTGCACCTATATCCCAGAGAACACAGGTCCGAATGGTAAAGTCACCATGGCCATAGAAAAATTAAATAAACTCTCTGAAGAGTTGAAAAGGAATTCTGGGGTAAAGGGTCCCTGGGAAAGGTGGTTTGGTTGGATGACAGGGTGGCAAAAAGCTTTAATTCACATTGGAATGGCTCTACTAATTTTCCTTTTTGTTCTCGCTCTTCTCGTTTGTTGTGTCCTCCCCTGCCTGAGAAAATTCCTACAGAAGACTGCAGACCAAGCGGCACCAACTTTCGCACATCTGACAGTTGATGACCAAGATCTTACTTCACCCTGTATACCGCTGCAAACTATCCCTTTTACCGATAAAGTGCAAGAGTTTTAGGAAGGGAACCAGCTCAGGGACAGCGTCCGTCTTTATGGGTAGACTGCCGTGCGGAGATGTAGTGGGCAAGCCACTGCGGGATACCAGCGGAGTGAAGAGAGTTCCTGAACCGTACTGACGGATGAGCTGTAGCCTATTAGGGACAGGAAGGGACAGATTTGCACTTTGCAATAACACCTAGCTAGCGGTCATGGGGTTTCTGTGCCTTTGGGCTAACACGTCTTCTGGAACTAACAAATAAAGTTTATCTTTTAGTATCTAACATTTTATAGGGGGGACTGATATAGAATTATTAAAATCCTTAAATCCTTATTAAAACTTCCCATTAAACTCCTAAAGCATTGATTTACCTAACAGCATTTAGAATATTAGAAAAAGAATGCTTTTCTAGAAGGTTATGAGCAGCACCGGAACAGTCGAGTTCCTGTAGTATGAAACATTGTATGCCATAGTGAGATCATGAGAATTGTACTAATAAAATCTCTATTTACTAAAAGCCTTGAACATAACCTTGGATATAACAGTATTAACCACTCAAAATGGGCGACAAAGTTCCTTCCCATCGAGTAAGCCTCGTGCTACTCAAAATGGCGCCCGAGCCATCAAGTCCACACCCGTGTCCAAGATGACGACACCTCTCGATGGGAGGACATTTAACTAGCCACTTAACACCTGGACCAATTAATAATATTGATAGGAGGGTATTGACTTAACCACTTAACACATAATCCAATTAATAATGTTTATTTGTTGTTATCTTGATATTCTATGATGATGTAATATTGCCTTTATAAGGGTCTGCGAACCCGCTTTTTGAGCAGATGCCATTAAATTTTCTCGAAGTTCTTTTAACCTGAACCCCGTGTGTCAGTGTGAATTTACTTCTGCGTATACGCAATTTTAATCATCTCTAATTTGGACAGGAACAGATAGTCATTCAAACTTATTTGTTTGCTTAAAAGAATCTATATCAGTATATTAAAATGGAGGTCTGCACTAGGATACAAAAGAATCAAATCAGCATTCAAATACAAAAAGAAGCAGCATGGAAGCCTATTATAATGCAAGGCTAGGCCTGTACTGTGATAGTCAAAACTCAACAAAACTCAACTCAGATATTTGAAACACACAAAAAACTGTTATAATATATTCAAAATTGAGGCCTGATGCCTAAGCTGGTATATTAAAATGGAGGCCTGAACTAGACTCCAAACACAATCAGCCCTTGATTTCCCATGCAGAGGATAATTAAACAAAGTACTCTTTTTTTTTTTTTTTTTTTTTCAAAAAATAAATCTGACTATCTATTAATGTGTTATTACCTCATAAATAACCTTTGTAGAAGTCTAAAATTTGTGGTCGCCAAATGTGGTGTATCACCAAATTAATATATATATTACACAAGGTTCGTCAACATTAAAAGGTATTTATTTAGAAGGCAACAACACAATACTATAAATGTATCACAAACACACAGGTCAGACCCACGGAGCAACAACCTTTTTTAAATCTATCTATATAGTAATCCCCTTCCCCACACGTTTGATCTCACCCACGGTTAGGCCTTCACATCTAGTAACGGCTCACTGCTGCAAGTTCAACATCACATCCACCAAGGAAGAAAAGGAAGCAGCAGAGTATAACATGGTTCACCATGCTTGCACATGGCGTCTGCACATCTGCTCTGCAGCACAGCCAAGAAGGAACAGAGAGGAATGAGGATAGGGGGAAGTGGTTATCTCTTTCCTGACTTGTAAAAAGTATTGTATAATTACCCAATTACCATATCAAAGGGTAAAGCTTATCCCCCTGTAAGAAAGATGTACATGAACTTGGTCACATGTGCCCCGGGTCACCATATTAGTTTGATGACAGAATGTCACTACAGAGGGCAGGTATAAGACTTTCTTACAGCAGTATTGGGGCTTGATAGTTTTGAAATCAGGCTGTTGAATAAAGATATGTAAGAGTCAGATAGGCTTGCAATAAAGCAGAGGGAGGAGGATATATATCTAGGCACAGAGATGAAGGGGTAGTTATTCAAATAAAAACAAACATATCAATAAAAGAAGGGAGGGGTCAGAAGTCAGTCAGAAATCAGAGGGGGAATAGAGGAATGCATATAGGTGAATAAAACAATTACATACAGGGCTAGCAAAACTACACTTTAGCATTACAAACAAGATTAAAAGGCAAGAATATACAATGCACACAGGATATATAACATAAAATAAATGTACAGGGTGGTTAAATTAAATATAAATGATGCTGTGTAGGATAGAGTCTTAGTGTGGTCTTCCAGAAGGCTACCTTTGCTTATTGCAGACGATTAGCACTGACTTTCTTTCCAATCATAGTTATGATCCAATTTTAGGTCAGCTAACTTCATTAAAGGAAAATGCAATGGAACATCTTGAGTTTTATTACTATTTAGTTTATGGTATGAAATGTCACTAAAACCAGATAATATCTTTTCTAAGTGTTTCACTTTTATTAGCAGTATCACGTCTTCCTGTTTTGTGGATTTGATTACTTATCTCAATTCCATTGAGGTGTTCGATTGATTGATTGAGGGGTTCCATTACCAAAACAAATAGAATCAGCAATAGAGAACACCCCTGTCTTGTACCATTAGTCAATTCAAAACTGCCTGAAACATATCCTGATGGTTTACCGTATATCACAAAGATAGCTTCTATAAACTCTTTAGGAAAATCCATAGCTTTTAACACTTCATGTAAATATTCTTAATGGATTCTGTTAAATGCCTTCTCCGCATCCAATGATAGGATCAGAGAAGGCGACCGAATGTTATTAATATGATGGACCAAATTCAGAACAATGTGAGATGCTTGTTTTCTGATACAAATCCTACCTGGTCATCATTGACCAGATTAAAAACCACATTAAAACCACATTACTCAATCTGTTGGCTAAAATCTTGGCATACAATTTCATACCATTAGTTATTGTCTGGTTCTTTTCCAGGTATGGAAATTGTTATTATTTGAGCTTGTATAGCTTCTGGGGACATTTATCTATTTACTTTATACAAATTAAGTCATCTGGTTAATTAGGGAATCAGAAGTTCTTAAAAAATTTTTATAGTATAGCATGGTAAATCCATCTGGGCCTTTTCCAATCAGGGTGTCTAATTTCTCTAAGGATTTCATCGGGGTCTATGTGTCACGTTCTATTCCGTTCTGCACATATGTCTGCCCTTGACTTCTGGTATCCAGTACTCTTTTTACAAATCAAGTTTTTCTGGTTTTCTATTCTATGTACGGTTTTCTTTATGCTGGGTTTTCTGGATTCATTCCTTTATTCCATTCCTGGAATTCCCAGTCTCCTGGATTCCTTTAAATGTTTTTTTTTTTGTTGCCACACCCATTCCTTTGCCATTTATCCTTTTTGTTTCAGTCTGTTCCTGCTTGCAGTGGTCTCATTTCATCTGCACCTTTCTTTGCAGGTAAGCACTATATGTGTTTTATTGTTGCTTGTTTAGTCATGTATATCTAGGCAGTTAGGACCCACCGTACTTGGAGTACTTTGGCGCAGTGGTGGGCTGCATACATCTTGGCCATTTATGTATGTCTAAATATCCAATGCTTATTATATATATAGTACTTAGTTATGTCTCCTCTTGTTTTGCCTTGTTTCTCTTGTCTTGTTTTTTTTTTTTTTGTATTCCCAGTTCATGTACAGTCATGTCCTGTCCTGCCCTGTTCATGTTTCCCTCATGTATTGTGTACATGTTCTGGGTTCTGCTTTCTGTCCTGCTCCGGTTCTGGGTTCTTCTAATCTTGTTATCTTGTTTGGTGCCTGTTCTAGTCTTACCTTGTTTCTAGTTCTGGATACATATCAGCATATCATCTAGCTCCTGGCTTCCGCTAAGCTGCATCAGGGCTCTAGTATGTGGCTGCACAAACCCTGGTGCTCAACACCAGGGGGCGTGTGGTTACCATGCACCAGAACCTGTTTGTCCATTTCAATGCCGAGACTCCTATCTTCATCATCAGGCATACAGGGGTCCCGGTCTTCATACTGCCACCCGTGACACTATGTCTCTATTTAAAGCTTTCATTTGGGTTGTATTTATCTTTAGGATTAAGGAAAATGTATCAATACTTACCGTAATTTTCTTGTCCTTGCTCTTATTCATGGCAGCATTTAACATATGGGTTTAGCTCTTCCCCCTAACCCTCAGTACAGAAACACAATCAATTAAACAATTAAGTATTAATATTCCTGTTATATTAGGGACCCCAGGAACTCCCTCTCCTCAGTCAAGTAACAAGAAGGAGAAATCAAAGAGGGTGGGAAAACCAAATACTGCCATGAATAATAGCCAGGAAAAGACAATTACGGTAAGTATTGATACATTTTACTAATTCCTGGCTAATCATGGCAGCATTTAACATATGGGATTAGTGATGTCCCGAACGGTTCGCTGGCGAATAGTTCCTGGCGAACATAGCTTGTTCGCATTCGCCACGGATGGCGAACATATGCGATGTTCGGTCCGCCCCCTATTAGTCATCATTGAGCAAACTTTGACCCTGTACCTTACAGTCAGCAGACCCATTCCAGCCAATCAGCAGCAGACCCTCCCTCCCAGACCCTCCCACCTCCTAGACAGCATACAATTTAGATTAATTCTGAAGCTGCATTCTTTTTTTTATATTCTTTTTTTTTTTAGACAGAAGTGTGTTATATTTGAGCATGCTAGGCTGAACGTGCGTATATCATGGCTAGTTGCACTGAGGGTATGAGTATATAGCAGTACATTGTTGTGAAAGATGGCTGTCATGTTTAGGGTGTAGCTTGCACATCAGAGGCGACTCTATAATTAGGCGGTTTAGGCGGCCGCCTAAGGCCTCGCGCTGGCTGGGGCCTCGCGGCCGCCTAAACTGCCTGTGGGCAGACTGTGTCAGGTCCTCGGTCCCTGACCGAGGACCTGACACCAGGAGGGGGCCCGGCGGCTTGCCCGGTATGCCGCCGGGTGCGAAGCCCCTCCTGGCTGCCCGGCCAGCCACCGCAGACACCGGTCTGCAGCTCCGCAGTGAGCAGAGCTGCAGACCATGTGTCTCGCGAAAACCGGCCAATCAGAGCGTTGCCGCGGGTTACCACGGCAACGCTCTGATGGTCTCGCGAGATTACATGGTCTGCAGCTCTGCGGAGCTGCAGACCGGAAGCAGTGGCCACCGGACCACCAGGGTGCCCACTGGACCACCAGGGACTAAAGGTATGCTCTCTCACCCCCTACCACACTCAGCCTCCCTACCACCCTCCCCACCACCCTCAGTCTCATCAACCTCCCCACCACCCTCAGCCAGCCTCCCCACCCTCCCCACCACCCTCAGCCTCCCCACCCTCCCACCACCCTCAGCCTCCTCACCCTCCCCACCACCCTCAGCCAGCCGCACCACCCTCCCCACCACCCTCAGCCTCACCACCCTCCCCACCACACTCAGCCTCCCCACCACCCTCAGCCTCCCTACCACCTTCAGCTTCACCACCCTCAGCCTCCCTACCACCTTCAGCCTCACCACCCTCCCCACCACCTTCAGCCTCCCCAACCTCCCCACCACCCTCAGCCTCACCACCCTCACCATCACCCCCACCACCCTCAGCACCCCACAACTCTCAGCCTCAGCACCCCCCACCACCCTCACCCTCTCCACCCTCCCCAATACCCTCAGCCTCACCACAATCCCCACCACCCTCAGCCTCACCCCTCACCACCCTCAGCCTCACCCCCTCACCACCGTCAGCCTCACCCCCCACCACCGTCAGCCTCACCCCCCACCACCCTCAGCCTCAGCACCCCCCACCACCCTCAGCCTCAGCACCCTCAGCCTCGTCACCCCACCACCATCAGCATCACCCTCCCTCACCACCCTCAGCCTCACCACCCCACCACCCTCAGCATCACCCTCCCTCACCACCCTCAGCATCACCCTCCCTCACCACCCTCAGCCTCAGCACCCCCCACCACCCTCAGCCTCAGCACCCTCAGCCTCGCCACCCCACCACTCTCAGCATCACCCTCCCTCACCACCCTCAGCATCACTACCCTCACCACCCTCAGCATAACCCCCCTCACCATCCTCACCACCCTCAACATCACACCCCCACCCCAACCACCCGCAGCATCACCCCCTCACCATCCTCAGCATCACCCCCACCCCCCTCAGCCTCACCCCCCACCCCCCTCAGCCTCACCCCCCTCACCACCCTCAGCCTCACCCCCTCACCATCAACCCCCCCTCCTTCTCACATCACATCACCCCCCTCACTCTCACATCAACCCCCTTCACTCTCACATCACCCCCACTCACTCTCACCATCACCCCGCTCTCCCTCTCACCATCACCCCCCTTTCCCTCGCACCATCACCCCCTCACACCATCACCCGCCATACACACAACACACTTCAGTCTCAGACAAAAACGCAAACATGCTCACAGAGACATACATTCTCACACACAAGGATACTCTCTGTTAGACACACTCTCAGGCACATACACAGGTAAACTGTGCATCAATGTGTATATGTGACACTTTTTTGTTAGTGGGGCCTCATGTTTGAGTTTCGCCTAAGGCCTCATGAAGTCTAGAGCCGCCTCTGTTGCACGTTATCAACTGTGTATTTATATCAGCAGCTCCACCACTAGTTATAAATCAAGTGTGAGTCGCCCCATGAGATGAGACTAGTGAATAACATAATACATGAACGGTTAAGGTAAAGGCATGTAAGGAACTATGACAATAAACTCTTTAGGAGGTGAAATAATGACATGTTTAAACGCTTGCTACTTTACGATTAGTTAATGTGCAGAGAGAAGTTCATGTGATCAAAGGCATGGTGTGGAGGATCGGCTATAGTGGGACATGCTTGTCAGGCTGCTGTTTACTGCTTGTGCTCATCCGATCCCTTCTGGGCAGCAGGTGCAGATCCTGGGAGTCCCTGATACCTGGAACAACAAAGGGAAGTCTCTGGCTGAGTGCCGGGTTCGCGGCTTGAGGTGGTGGAAGCTTGTTTTGTCGGGTGGTCGGATCTGTCCCGGTGGTGCTTCACGTCCGGTGTGGGATTGTGGTGTCTTAAGGTGGAGGCAGGCTCTGCATTTCTGTTTGTGCCTCCGGTCCTGTCTTCGACGCCTTTTGCGTTGGTGGATTTTAATGGGGACTGCTTTGCTTAGCTGTGGTGGAGCTTGTTGGGGCTGTGGTGGAGCTTGTTGGGGCTTCCTGCTTGTTATTTGCTTCCAAAATTGATTAAAGAGTCTCTCCAGCTTAGACTCAATATCCTGCCATGCTTTGCTGGTACCAGGAGGACACGCGGCTGCCGCCATATTGGGAGAGTCGCAGATGAGTATGTCAGCCTGGGCGGGTGTGCTCTGTGCGTCCATTAGCTCCAGACAGCCTCTCAGTGGTGGACCGGGATGGGGGGGGGGGGTAACGGAGCTCCTGCCGGGAAGTAGCTGCTCTTGGGCATCCCAGGATCGGGAGACCGGCCGCCTCTCCCGCCCGGTGAGCACCAGGCCACACTTGCCACGTGGAGGTAAGTAAGACTCTGTCGAGTTGCTGACCGCTATTAAGCATGTCGGGTCGGTCAGGTAGGAGCAACATTGCTGGGTCATCCCCTTCTGGGGTGAAATTCGCTTGTTGATAGCTGCTTAAAGTGAGATATTGAGGGAGCTCACACGAAGTGCGTCTTTCCTCCATGACAGCTAGGCCCCGACCCCGGAAGCTGCATTCTTAGTGAGAGGAGAGACAGTGTAGCTGCTGCTGATTTAATAGGGAAATCGATAGCTAGGCTACTGTATTCAGTGTCCACTACAGTCCTGAAGGAATCATCTGATCTCTGCTGTAAGGACAGCACCCCAAAAAGCCTTTGTAGGGCTAGAACATCAGTCTGCTTTTTTTTTTTTCCTGTGTAATCTAATTGCAGTTGCCTGCCTGCCAGCGTGTGTGACAGGCTCACAGCGTATACTGTGCCCACTTGCCCAGTGCCACCACTCATATCTGGTGTCACAATAGCTTACATTTAAAAAAAAACAAAAACTTTTTTGACTGTGAAATAATAGCAGTCAGTTTCCTTCACACGTGTGCGTTTCAGGGCCTGCCAGGGCACAGTTTCACACCAGTGCAACTCATATCTGGTGTAACAGTAGTGTACATTAAAAAAAAAATACAGGGGGCTTGTTGTCACCTTTCGGGGACCCTTGGTGTTGTACGTGGCTGGGTGGAGGAAGAGACCTTCAATGACAACAGTGAGGACAAGGAACTAGCTTGTGCAAATGGGGAGTTTGCGGTTGTGCAAATGGACTGTTTGCAGGTGTTTGCGGTGCATTAAACGGTGGAGTTTGGTCTGTCACTGTGAAGCGGGCATAACCCTTACACTATCTGATCGATGCAACATCATACCTGATGTTTTAAAGCACGTTATTCCAAACAATTTAGGAATGTTAGGTGATTTATGCCCTTTATGGATTAAAACCAGACTCTGCATCAACTATGTAATTTTCCATGGGAGTTTTGCCATGGATCCCCCTCCGGCATGCCACAGTCCAGGTGTTAGTCCCCTTGAAACAACTTTTCCATCACTATTGTGGCCAGAAAGAGTCCCTGTGGGTTTTAAAATTCGTCTGCCTATTGAAGTCTATGGCGGTTCGCCCGGTTCGCCCGTTCGTGAACATTTGCGGAAGTTCGTGTTTGCGAACGGAAAATGTTATGTTCGCAACATCACTATATGGGATTCCACCAGCAGTGATAACACAGGGAGGGTAATACATGCTACACAAACTTTATTATATTCGAGGATTACAAGAGTTCATAACTGACAGGCGGAACTCAGAATCTGTGCATGTAGAGACATTAACTTTGTAGTGTCTTACAAAGGTTTTTAATTAGGACGAATTTGCAGCTCTATAGATGCTCTCTACCGGAACCCCAGACTCTGCAGCCCATAAGGTAGCAATGGCCCTTGATGAATGTGCCCTAATGTCTTTGGGAACTGAACACCTTTGCCTTATATGCCTTAGAAATTAGGATGTCTTTCCTCTTAAGGTGATGATGGATTTTGGAAATAACAGGATAATTGGCAGGGATAATTTCTTCATTCAGATTATATGATGTAACAACTTTGGAAGAAACGCTGGTCTTGGTCGTAGAATTACCTATCATCAAAAAAGGTAGTGTAAGGTTCAGATGATAATGCTCTAATGTCTGACATTCTTCTGGCTGAGACTAATGCCAGTAACAATAGGGTCTTCGGAGAGAAAAAAGGCATAGGAATTTCTCCAATAGGCTCAAAGGGCGGCTCCACCATAGCCTGCAGGACCAGAGGTAAATTCCATGGAGCCGAGAGTTTTCTCATAGGAGGTCTAATTCTCATCACAGCTTTTAAAAAGCAAACCACCATAGGATTCATGGCTCATCTAACTCCAGAAAGAGCTGAAATGGCAAAACATTTTTTCCTTAAGAGTGTTGAGTTTGGGGCCTGCTTGTAAAAAGCAAAGAACTTGGGAAATGGAAGGAGTACTCAAATCCTAGACACTAGATTTTGCCCATAAGGTATATTGTGGAAGTTGATGTTTTTCTGAAACATAGAAGAAAATGCTCTTTCCTGGATTGTGCTATTCAGTACACATAAGATCCTTGATAGACCTGTGTACTGGAAAGGAAGGTCTTTTCAAATAATAATTATTGACTTCAGAGTAATTTTTTTATAGCTGACTCAGCTAACTAAACATTATCCAGTCCATACAATAAAGGATCTCTCAACTTCTATGTTCCAAAAGGTGTTTAGAAATTGTTTCTTTCAAATGTAGTATTATGGGGGCATGATCTGACCAATCAATTGTTAAAATCTCTGATTTCAAAACGGAGTCTAAAACTAACAGTTAGAGAACCTATTGATTCTGGAGTACATATTGAAGACTGTTGAGTAATACGTATAATCCTTTTCACCAGAATGCAGCCCCTCCTCCATCCACAGTGGTCGGGCCGGCTCTCGTCTATTGTTGCCCTGTTGGGATTCATCGGCTGATTTCTACAGGTCTTCCATAGTTTTACAACTGACATACCGTTTATATCACAGATCACTGTATTTTCTATGACTATGCATATATCACAGTTTATATCACAGATCACTGTATCTTCTATGACAATGAATATATCTCAGTGTATATCACAGATCACTGTATCTTCTATGACAAGGAATATATCTCAGTGTATGTCACAGATCACTGTATTTTCTATGACAATGAATATATCACAGTTTATATCACAGATCACTGGATTTTCCATGACAATGAATATATCACAGTTTATATCACAGATCACTGGATTTTCTATGACAATGAAGATATCACAGTTTATATCACAGATCAGCTTGCTGTGCGTTTAGGGCAGTATATATCACAGATTCCTGAGAGTTTTAAATGACAGTATATATCTCATAGTACTGTGAGTTACATGTATATATGAGACTCAGTTATACAGACTCTGTACATGGTGTATACAGAGCCATTTTGCTAGTTAGCTCTGAGATTGAGGTGCTTCACTGTATATATTTTCTGGTCCAGCTTGGAGTTTCAGATGAGACTACTCTGGTATAAGTCACTGTCCATGGTATATATTAAGGCTAAACAGACCTGACTCTGGCTCCACCTGGTATGGGAGACCAGTCTATGCTGATACCATTCTACTTTCTCAGGTTCTATGGGGGATTCATCGAGTTGGCTATTGTTTAGCCCTACTCCTAAGAGACCATTGGTACAATACCCTTCAGGTGGTATGACAATGATGATCTATTATATAGATAAGAAATCTCAAACAGATCTGCAGTGGCATGTGCATACCAATTCACAGTTTAAGGAAGGTATCGCTCAGTATATCTTGTTTTTATGGACACTATAATCACTGGAACAACTTCAGCTTATACCCAATACAGCTGGAATACCACTATTTTGCCTGCTGGGCATATAGGGACTGCCAGTCCTGGTTCAGGTTATTCACACAGTATTAAGCTGTCTAAAAGGGTTGGTGTCTAGGGGTCCTAAGTCACAGGAAACCCTGAGGATCTACAGGTATTTAGGGGACTCGGCCCAAACTTAGGGGTCCCCATTACTCATTTTATACACAACCCAGGATTGGCCTGTTACGTCTTCGCCCGATTGATTGGTCTGCTACACCTGCGTCCCATTGATTGGCCTGCTATGTCTGTGTCCCATTGATTGACCTGCTATGCCTGTGCCCCGTTGATTGGCCTGCTATGTCTGTGCCCTTCTGTCTGGCCTGCTCTACCTGTGCCCATCATTGGCCAGATCTCTCGTTTTTTTCAGGCCTTACAATTGCCCTATCGCTCGGGTTGTCGAGAGGCCTGACTTGACCTCCTCCGACCTCCCGGGCTCTCGTGGATCACAGAGAACGTCTCCAGCTTTCCTCAGGCTGCCGACGGTCATCCTGGATCCCGCGCACGTGCACAGGATCCGGGCGGTCCGTTGGTAGTTTTCCATCATTGTTTCCGAAGGTTGCATTTTCTCATCATCCCTTTCTATTATTAAGGATGGACATGGCCCGAGGTTGTATACTATTACATCTACCATCGATCTGGTTGATTACCAGTTGATTCCATCTCTCAGGAGAGCGATTCAGAGAGAGGACTCATGGTCAGTAAGAGACCCACCTCAGGATCTTAGCCTTATGCTGATATTAGTAAATGGAGTACCACTGCAGTTGGTCACCCTGAGTCTCTAAGGGACTCTAGTTTGGGTGTTCGTTAGATTGAATCTACTGAACAAACTACCGAGCGATCCGCAGCTTAATTGGTGAACGCTGGGAGGTCGCTGTTCGTGTAGCTCACACGTGGCGGTGGCCATTTTAAAGTCCAGAACAGCCAGCGGTGTTCAGCGCCCAAACTATGGAACTAGAAACGGACACTTATTTGCACGAACACCGCTGAGCCGTCAGCCTCCTTGCTTCTGCATTCGGTCATTTCACCGAATTCCTGTTCATTCAGTAGTTTAACCGTATGAACATCATTACCCCAGATAGCCATGCCATGGTGCCTATTCGTATACTGAAAGACTATGGGAAAGACTTTGGCTCCATGGCGATTGAACTGTATGTATGTGATCTAAGCGCCATTTGGTAATAATGTGCGCTCAGATCTAAGCTATCTGGGGATAGGTTGAACATGCATATTTCATTCAGTAGTTTTTATTTTATGTATTTTTATGTCTTTTACTGTCTTTTTACTGACATGTGCTTAATTGAGTTTTGCCTCTGTCCTTGGATATAATTGGATTACTTCCCAATTATCTCCAGGATAGAGAGGAGGGATTGTGATGCCATTGTGGGAGTGTTTGACTGTGTATGTATGTGATCGGCTACTGTATCCTTTTGGTCACAGTCTTCCATCTGGTCCCCTAGGGGAGTGTCCCCCAGGTGGGAGACCTGCAGAAATACCAGGCAGGTAGCCCTCATTAAATCAGACCACTGCTTGACCCCAACACGGAGCATTGTCTTGTTCTTGGGGGGGATTTACTGTATGCTGCTTCAGACCGATTGCCAGGAGTGTAAACTGTTCATATGGTTTTTCCTGTTCGCCTGTTTGCAGTATTCGTATGGTTCCAGTTCGGGAGTTTGAAGCATTTGTGTGTTTCCTGTTCGGGAGATGTTCTGCAGTAACTGCCTGTATATCTGGAAGGGAATATCTCCTAAACTGCTTTTAACCCCTTTTATGCCTGGAGGTGCTGTAGAAATTGTCCTTTTCAAAAAGGCCAATTTCTATAAGTTAAGGGCAGCTTTACAATATATTGACTGGCATAAACTCTTTAGTGAAAAGAACACTGAGGATAAATGAAACATCTTCCAACAAGTATTAGAAAGTTACATTTCTCAGTATGTACCATTGGGAAATAAATATAAAAGAAACAATTTGAAACCAATGTGACTTAGTGGGAAAGTGAATAGAGAAATTAAAAATAAGAAAAGGGCATTCAAAGCCCTTAAATCTGACAAATCATAGGCATCCTATAAAAGATATAAGGAAACCAATAACACGTGCGAAAAGGCGATTAGATTAGCTAAACTTCAAAATGAAAAAAATATAGCCAAAAATAGCAAAACCAACCCCAAGGCAATTTTAAGTACATACATTCTAAAAAAAAACAAAAAATGAAAGTGTAGGTACACTAAAAACTGGGAAAACACAAAAACAAGGCACGGCTATGGGGACCAGTTAGCCCCAAGCTATGCAAACCTTTTTATGGCTGATTGGGAGACAGAAGCCATTTGGGGTTACCATGCTTGGCAGGCAAACCTGGTTATCTATTCCACTATATAGACGACCTTTTTATTTATCTGGAAAGGCTCAGAAGATTCCCTAAAATCCTTTTTAACCCATCTAAACACAAACAACAACAGTATCATTTTAACCTCAGAATTCAGCAGCAGTAGTATTAACTTTTAAGACTTACAAATTTTTATTCATAACGGCACAATTAATACTAAAACATTTTTTTCAAAGTCTGTACTAACACTATTATCGATACTCCAACTGTCACCACAAATCATGGTTAACGAGTATACTCAAAAGCCAATTCTTATGCCTTTGTAGAAATTGTTCCCATGACGAAGATTTCAATGAACAAGCCCTTACTCTTAAAGAAAAATGTATCGATAAAAATGATTCCCCAGATAACCTTGACAGATCTCTTACAGCAGTTAAAGCAAAAAATAGATCAGACCTCTTAGGATATAAAACTAAAAATGACAAAGATTCCTCTTTGATGCCGTTCATTTTTAATTTTAATAACAATAGTTACAATATGAAAAAAATCATTAAAAAACACTGGCACATTTTAAATCAAGTCGACACTCAAAGAATTTATTCCAGATAAACCCAACTTTTTAGAGGTGCTCCTAGTTTTAGATCTATTTTAACCACAAATTACACCAAAATCACCTCCAACCAATCCTTATCCTTTTTATCTCAATCTAAAGGCTTTTTTTAAAATGCAATCAATGTATAGTCTGCAAAACTACAGATCTAAACATTAAGTGCAAAACTACACAATTTACATTCAATATCACTAAAAAAAAACATACCCCATCAAAGACCTTATATGCTGCAATACCAAAAATGTTTAAAAACCAGACTAGCTGAACACTGGTGAAATATAATTAGAGGATACCCAAATCATTCAGTATCAAAACACTTTCTAATCCATGATAAAAACCCTAAACATCTAAAATGCATTGGTATCGAGGAATGTAAAATTTCCTTGAGAGATGTCGATGTCAAAAAAATCATAGGCCAAAAAGAAATGTATTGGGTCTATCTTTTAAAAACCCTTTTCCAAAATAGATTTGATGTAGACTTTGATCTTTTTAATTTTCTTAAATTTTTTATAAAATATACTTTTTCAAATATTCTATGGAGATAACTCCCATTTATATACTTATATTTTATTCATTTTTACCATATGTTTTATGTTCATATGTATTTATTTTCATTGTATGTATCTGTATTTTATTTTTGACCTTATAATTATTCACTTTTAGCATATTATACCATGTCTAAAAAAAATATATTTTATGTTTATATACTAATACAATGTAAAAGTAAAATATACAATTTTACACAGTTATACATATATTAGACCGTCAATTCTGTACTCTAAAGATGTTTTACCTATATTGCTATATTTTTTAATAATCATGAAATCTGTGTCTCTAATATCTCTAAGAAGCCCTAGAGGCGAAACGTGTTGTGGTTACTATTTATGCTGTTTTGACCTATGTTTTATTATTGTATAAATAAAGGTACTTTGGCTTATTTTACACTTTACTAGAGTGTGCCATTTTACTCTTTTTTTCCTACATTTTTATTATCACTACTATTTTATTTGGATTTTATTTTATTTTAACTCATACTGCCTGGCACCTGATTTTTTATCTCCAGTGAGTACTACTCCAAAGACATCCTTGGTGGGGATTATACCACCCACACCTGATCCATAGAGCAGTCCGTCTGCTCTGGCAAATGTGAGTACGTTTCCATTTATCCTTACTCCTGGCATTTTATTCAGTGAGCACTATTGTTTCTTTTTATTTGTATGGTCCATCTACTACAAAGACTTTATTCTCACGTATCCTTGCAAGTGGGGATTGTACCACTGTATGCCATTCATACTGGAGCTAGTTACAGCTCCATAAAACGTGAGTAGGACTATATAGTTTTCCTTTTATTTTCCCCCGTAAGAACATACTACCCTATTATTCCTTTCTGTTTCATATGGACTCCACTGCTGAACCCACCCTGATATGCCCATTGATTAATTAACTAGACACTTGGTAGAAAAATACTTCTGAAAAGTGCATATCTACATTATCTCTTGGACTTGTTTTACCATTTTGGACTTTTAACTATATATTTGTTTATCTATTATATAATACATACTGTTTATATGACTGTAAATACCAAATTGTGGTGTTACCTCTAGCTCTTTCTTTGTGTGTTTTATTTCCATTAGTAGGAAAAGAGGGATCCCAACTCTTGGGGTTAGCTGCCAGCCTCCTCTCACTCCCTCTAGTTAGATATCTAGAGCGCTGATCCATCCCTCCCACATTAAAAACTGTGATGGGGTTTTAGTTAATGAAGACCAGGAAAAGGCCGAAATTTTGAATAACTATTTCTCCTCTGTATATATTAAGGAAGAACCCATGGCAATAGATGTGCAAATGATTGCTGCTAAAAACTTGCAGAAAAATTGTAATTGGCCAACTCAAGAAAGTTTATATAAACAAAGCTCCAGGGTGTGACGGTATTTATCCACGAGTACTTAAGGAACGGAGTATTGAAATAAGTGAACCTCTGATTTTAATCTGTAAAGATTCTTTTCTTTCAAGAAGTGTACTGGAAGATTGGCGGATGGCAGATGTGGTTCCTATATTCAAAAAGGGTTCAAAATCCTTGCCTGGAAATTATAGACCTGTGAGCTTAACTTCTGGAAAAGTATTTGAAAGGTTATTAAGGAATAATTTTCAAGAATTCTTTGAGAAGAACATGGTTATCAGCAAAAATCAGCATGGTTTTATGAAGCACAGGTCATGTCAAACTAACTTGATTGCATTCTACGAAGAAGTAAGTAGAAGTATAGCTCAGGGTGTCGCAGTGGATGTGATCTATTTGGATTTTGCCAGGGCATTTGATACAGTTCCACACAATAGATTAGTGTTCAAACTCAAAGAAATCGGTCTAGATGACAATTCTTGTTCTTGGGTAGAACATTGGCTTAAAAATAGAGTACAGATAGTTGTCATTTATGGTAAATTTTTCAGCTGGACAGAGGTGGCAAGTGGTGTCCCTCATGGTTCTATTCTGGGAGCCCTTCTATTTAACATGTTTATATATTATCTTGATCAGTGTTTGCATGACACAGAACTCTGTAAAGTAAGACAATGTAAGCAAGATATTAAAACATAGTGAATTAATAAAATGTGAGTATTATACCCAATTCTATACTAATTGAATGAATGGAACTTTTACCCTTAATGGAAGCGAATTTGGTATAACAACACACAAGACAAGGACTTGGGAATTGTTATAGACAACAAACTATGCAACAATGTGCAATGTCAAATAGCAGTGGCTAAGGCCAGTAAGGAATTGCCATGCATGAAAAAAGGAATTAATTCTCGGGATGAGAATATAATTTTACCTCTTTATAAATTGCTGGTAAGACCACATCTTGAATATGCTGTGCAATTTTGGGCATCTGTTCTAAAGATGGATATAATGGCATTAGAAAGAATGCAGATGTGGGCTACAAATTTAATAAAAGGAATGGAACATTTTAGCTATGAAGAAAGGTTAACAAATGTAAACCTCTTTCGTTTAGAAATATGTCACCTCAGACGGGATATAATAACATTATACAAATATATCCCGGGCCAATACAAACCACTGCGTGGAAATCTATTCACAAACAGGACTTTACATATTACACAAGGTCATGTGTTTAGTCTGGAAGAAAGAAGATTTAGTCTAAGGCAAAGGAAAGGTTTTTTTTTTTTTACCGTAAGAACAATAAGGGTGTGTAATTCTCTGCCTGAAAAAGTGTTTAAACAGAGGTTTAAACAGCAACTAGATGCATACTTGAAAAAACAATGTGATGAAAGCAACTTCGCCACTGGTTTTTGGAGGGGCCTGTTTGCCAGCCTCCTACCCTTGGACTATGGGCCCTGTGATAACCCATGTTTAAAGGTACTGTTTCTGCCCCTTGGACTTTGAACTGGAACAGATTTAAACATGTGGTGGCGGCCATCTTAAATTGCCCATCAGTGTTTTGTCATTGAGTGTATGGAACTGTTTTGGGCATGGGACCATGTGCACGGTGGGGCAAAAATAAGACTTCCAGGAAATTCCTGAACCCCTGAACCGATCTGGGTGATTTTTGGATATGTTGCTCACCCAAATCGAGGCTATGTTGTATTTTGGGGTACTTTTTGGGGTTTGTAAAAATGTATGTTTTTTCTGTTTATTATTTGAGTTAGCCCATTGTCTTTGTTAATTGTATCACAGGCAGAGGGGTGGGATTGTGTACACTGTAGGGGAGTGTCTGCACGTAAGACTCTGTTTTTATTGGTTTGTTAATTCTGTGTCCTGTGCCCCACAAGGTTCACCTGGGCGTCAAGCTTGTGTATAAAACCTCAAGCTGTTCAATAAACCTTCAGACCTTCTTACCCTCAACTCACAGCCTCGTCTCGTGTTGTAGGGAACAGCTATAACTGCTATATCACTGCTAGCTCTTCAGCTATACAGCTATACGCTCCTGGAGGAGAGGTCCTTCCCACACGGTCCTGGATCCCAACCAAGGTACAGCGGTTCGTGAAGTCTGCGGTGGCTATGGTGTCCGGTGTGGTGCTGATAGTCCTTGAGAAGCACTAGGAGCATCTGTTGGCGGAGGTACCCAGCCAGGGTACAGGGAGCTCCGTCATAGATAGATAGATAGAAAGGTAGATAGAAATAGATAGATATAAAGAAATAGATAGATAGAAATAGATAGAAAGAAATAGATAAATAGAAAGAAATAGATATAAATAGATAGACAGACAGACAGACAGACAGAAAGACAGATAGATAGAAATAGATAGACAGAGATAGTAGAGATAGATAGATAGAAATAAAAATATATAAATAGATAGAAAGAAATAGAGATATAGAGATAGATAGTTAGAAAGAAATAGTGTGTATGTTTAACAATATTCATTTAAAATCTGTGTGTTTTTATACAAACAATATATATAGAGAGAGATTTCTCTATATATAGTGTTTGTACACTTACTTTTGGCTTAGTAGAGTTGCCGTAGAAGGGGGTCAGGCATAGACAGCGAGCTGAGCTGTCAGTCAGCTCAGCTCGCAAACGTGCATCCCGCGCACATGCGCAGTAGATCGCTCAATTTTTATTCATAGGGCGGCATTCAATGCTGCTGTATGAAGAACATAATTGGTGCAGCGCGAAGTCACGCATGCGCACCAGATCGCTATGACCCTTCTCTAAGAGAAGCGTCAGATTGAGCCCTGCTATTTCGTCATTTTGACTAAAAAGGGGGCGCTGCCTGACAAGGATCTCAGCGCTGGAACGGAGGTAAGTTTTAATGATAAAAAAGACTTAAATTTGTTTTTTTTAATGGGAAGTTCATATAAAAGAAAGAAAGAAAACTGGGGGACCTGTCTTTCTTGCTTTTATATGTTGACTATAACGATCCTTTAATTCACTGTTGATGCTCCTTCTTCTCCTACATTTTTGTTTTATTGAAGAGTTGAGTTTTCTTATCTTAAACTTGATCATTCTTATATTACACTACTGATGTTATGTAATTGTAACGGATCGCCTGGCACCCCGACTGGGTACCTCCGTTAATGGCTGCTCCTAGCGCTTCCTGAGGACTCCAAGCACTCTGGCAGACACTACAATCACCGAATCAGAGAAGCATAGGAATCCTCTCTAGCATATGAATGCTGTAGACCGTTGAATAGGAACCATACGAATAGGCTTACACTCCTAGCAGTCAACTGGAACAGCATGCAATAAATCCTTCCCCCAATAATGAGACGACACTTCACTTTGAGGGTAAAACAGGAACTCTGGACTGGCTCATCCAGCCTGGCTTTTATTTCCATCTCACACATACAGGCCACACCCAGGGGGAGGCATAAAATAACCAATCCGAGATATGGTACAACCCACACATCCCCTCCCCTTAGCCTGAGAGATAATCCACTTAATATACAGTTTAAAACATAACTTTTACACAATATCTATAACTTCAAAACCATACATCACATTCACATACAAATCACATATTCAGACTCAGCATACTTTAAACATAAACACTTCCAAAAATCAGGCAAATCCCTCCAGTGGATCAAAAGTTACACGGAAGTCCTTTTATGACCGACCACAAGCACATTTTCTTGCCCAAAACAGTTCCATAGATTTGGGCTGTGCAGTCGGTCAATTCCTGGCATAAAAGCGGCTAAGTCCCATTCGAAGTGTGCTTGTACTTCGACTTTAGTTGAAGTGTCGAAGTGGAGTTGATGTTAAGGGTCGGCAGTGTTCGAAGTTAAAATGGCCGCCGCCACGTGGTCCTTTGTCCGATACTGGCCACTTCGACGACTTCGACAACTTCGGTAACTTCGACAGCTTCGGTAACTTCGACAGCTTTGGTAACTTCGACAGCTTCAACAGCTTCGACAGCTTCGACTGTGTCCGAAGTGCCATATACAAAAGTACCAATCTGTCCCCAAAGTATTTAAAGGGCTTGGGACAGTATTATACAATCCACATGCCCAAAAGTAGTTCTTAAAGGGTCAGTACATTATGGTAGCAGTCCATAAGCCCCAATTCAGTCCCTTAACCCCTTAAGGACCAAACTTCAGGAATAAAAGGGAATCATGACATGTCACACATGTCATGTGTCCTTAAGGGGTTAAAGGGCAATACCTCCCAGGGACCATAATCACTGGGCAGGAGGCTAGTAACCAGGCTTCTCCAGTTCTCAGTGGCGAGGTTGGTTTCGCCACACTTCTCCCCTTTACCAACTAGACTAACAGGGTACCTGACCTCTTGCCGGTCAGTGCCCTTGTTAGTCCAGCAGCCCACCCACAAGACAGAAACAGCAGTACAGCCCACCCGCAATTAATGGTTACTACACCTGGGTAAGGGAGAATCTTGTCCATGTCCAGGTGCCTTACCACGGCTGTGTGGGGGACTGGTAGGCTGCCTTGGTGGGTTGCTGAGGGGGCAGAGACCAGCGGTACTCTGTCCTGGTGCCAGCACTACCACGGGAGTAGTCTGGTTGGAGCCTGGTTGCTGGAGACGGGCTGTCTCCTCTTTAGGTACACCGCTCTGTGGCTGGGGGACAGGACCGACCGTCCTTACCGCTTGGGCTGTAAGTGCAGAGACTACGGTCCCATCTGCACAGTTGTGGGGCTTAACATCTCCCCTTGGTGGGTTAGGCTGCTGCTGGAGAGAGGGTGTAACAAGCTCCTCTCTCTGGACGGTAAACTGCCGCTGGGGAGAGGGGTTAGCCGGCTCCTCTCCCGGATACTCTCTCTGCTGGTGGAGAGGGGGACCAGCTGTCTCCCCTTTCATTATTTTGTCCTGCTGCGGGGTTGTGAGACTGACGGTCTCTGCTCCTTGCAGGACACACTGCCGCTGGGGAAAGGAGACTGAGCTCTCTATTCCCTGCACATTACTGATCCGCCGCTGGGGAGAGGTGGTAGCAAGCTCCTCTCCCATACATACTTCCATACTCTGTGGAGGGAGACCGACTGTCTCGACTCCCAATACAGTGTCCTGCTGCTGGGGAAAGGAGACTGGGCTCTCTCTTCCCTGCTGGACACTCTGCTGCTGGGGAATGGAGACTGGGCTCTCTATTCCCTGTACATTAATAATCTGCCGCTGGGGAGAGGTGATAACAGGCTCCTCTCCCTGAACCGTAGACTGCCGCTGGGGAGCAAGGACGGCCCCTTCAGCTCCCTGTAGCTTGGCCGCAGAGACCACGGTCCCATCTGCGCTGGTGAGGGGCTTACTATCTCCCCTTGGTGAGCTGTGCTGCCGCTGGGGGGAGGGGGTAACAAACTCCTCTCCCTTACACACTTTCAGCCGATGGGGAGCAGGGCTGACCCTCTGTACTCCCTGTAGGCAGGGCGCAGAGACCACGGTCCCATCTGCGCTGGTGAGGGGCTTACTGTCTCCCCTTGGTGAGCTGTGCTGCCGCTGGGGAGTGAGACCGACAGTCTCCCCTCCCTGTAAAACATACTGCCGCTGGGGATCTGGGCCGGGTGCCCAGCATCCCTGTAGGGCCGGTAGAGAGACCTCGGTCCCATCTCCACCGGCCACCTCGGTTTCTTCCTCGTCCCACTCTACCTGTGGCTGGAGTTTCTCCCAACGTGCCCACTGGCCTTCCCTCAACGCCCTGTGTTGTAGGTTCCGGGTCACCATGTCCCACACGAACCGCACGTATTTCTCCTCTGGATTGGGTCCGTAAAACTTCAGGTGCAACCCTACCATCGTGCCAAACTCTAGTACGGAGTAGCTATACGCCATGCTTGCTGTAGCCACTGCTGGTTCCATAATGTTGCTGAAGATAGGGACGCTGCACAACTCCACACGTTACCAGTGTCTCTGAGCTGCTTCTCCTCACACTAGGACGCCATCCCACCGCTTGCCACCAATGTAACGGATCGCCTGGCACCCCGACTGGGTACCTCCGTTAATGGATGCTCCTAGCGCTTCCTGAGGACTCCAAGCACTCTGGCAGACACCACAATCACCGAATCAGAGAAGCATAGGAATCCTCTCTAGCATATGAATGCTGTAGACCGTTGAATAGGAACCATACGAATAGGCTTACACTCCTAGCAGTCAACTGGAACAGCATGCAATAAATCCTTCCCCCAATAATGAGACGACACTTCACTTTGAGGGTAAAACAGGAACTCTGGACTGGCTCATCCAGCCTGGCTTTTATTTCCATCTCACACATACAGGCCACACCCAGGGGGAGGCATAAAATAACCAATCCGAGATATGGTACAACCCACACATCCCCTCCCCTTAGCCTGAGAGATAATCCACTTAATATACAGTTTAAAACATAACTTTTACACAATATATATAACTTCAAAACCATACATCACATTCACATACAAATCACATATTCAGACTCAGCATACTTTAAACATAAACACTTCCAAAAATCAGGCAAATCCCTCCAGTGGATCAAAAGTTACACGGAAGTCCTTTTATGACCGACCGCAAGCACATTTTCTTTCCCAAAACAGTTCCATAGATTTGGGCTGTGCGGTCGGTCAATTCCTGGCATAAAAGCGGCTAAGTCCCATTCGAAGTGTGCCTGTACTTCGACTTTAGTCGAAGTGTCGAAGTGGAGTTGATGTTAAGGGTCGGCAGTGTTCGAAGTTAAAATGGCCGCCGCCACGTGGTCCTTTGTCCGATACTGGCCACTTCGACGACTTCGACAACTTCGGTAACTTCGACAGCTTCGGTAACTTCGACAGCTTTGGTAACTTCAACAGCTTCGACAGCTTCGACAGCTTCGACAGCTTCGACTGTGTCCGAAGTGCCATATACAAAAGTACCAATCTGTCCCCAAAGTATTTAAAGGGCTTGGGACAGTATTATACAATCCACATGCCCAAAAGTAGTTCTTAAAGGGTCAGTACATTATGGTAGCAGTCCATAAGCCCCAATTCAGTCCCTTAAAGGGCAATACCTCCCAGGGACCATAATCACTGGGAAAGAGGCTAGCAACCAGGCTTCTCCAGTTCTCAGTGGCGAGGTTGGTTTCGCCACAGTAATTTAATATATAGATTATAAATAGCTGATTAAACAGGGGTTCCGTAAACATTTTTTTTAATCTCTATTTAGTTGATGTACATCTAGTCAAGTCTGAAATATGCATGGAATATATAAAAAGCACCAACCATCACCCTATTTACATTTACTTTCACAGAAATTTAACACACCCTACCCTTTGAGTGCTAAATAAAGATGTTTGTTTTGTGTAATTTTGTTTAGTTAGTATATTTAATGTCAAGGGAAGGTGAAGTTTAGATCAAGTGAACCATAACATAACATAAAGACTGAAATGTCTTAAATAATTATTTCTTATACCCTTTAAGTGCAACTTGTGTAAAGAAAAGATTTTTTTTTGTAAATAATTTTTTATTGAAATATGAACAATATGCAATTTGGGCTCGCAGGCCCGCGATGGAGTAACAATAGTTTTACAAGCACAGTTCGTGTCATAGTAGGTGCATAATCGAACTTTGTGAAACATGGTGTTTTGTTGCTTGGTTGTGTCATTGAATCATCTTCATCATTGCTATGCTTATTTTGTGTTGGTATCTTGTGAGTCAAAGGTAAAGAAGCTGATGGAAGTCACTGGCAGGCTCGCAGACCTCCGTGTGCGCTTTTTTGTGGTATGAACCTTAACTTATGTTCCATTCAGTGTCCAACCATATATTATACAGATATGGTGTGGTGTAGTGTAGTAGCCCCCTCATATTGCGTGATCCCTCTTGTTATGCTTTGTGTTTCGCCCGCAAGGCTAGTAGTGCGTGATTTAGTGGGTTTGTGAAGTGGCAAATGCATCTTGTGTAATAGTGTGAATAAATAGTGCCAATGGACTTTGTCGAACACCTAGTGCCATGGAAAGGACCAGAGAAGGCGCTCGAGTTCTCCCAGCCCATCACATTAAATCGGCTGCTCCCCGTGTGTTTTCGTATAGTTGTCTCGTGGGGACAAAGCCTACCTGATCTGCGTGGATGTATTTGGTGAGGAGGGGATTCAAATGAGTGGCCACTAGTTTAGCATAGACTTTCAAGTCAAATTTATGAGCGATATGGGATAGTAGTTGGCTACATTCATGTTATCTCTGCCCGGCTTGGGGGTGAGGGTTATGTATGCTGTTGAGAGGTCTGTGTTTGGCGTTTCTCCATCTGTCCACTGTTTATAAATTTTGGCCAGGTGGGGTGTTAGGTCGCCTTTAAAAGCGTTGTTATAGGCGCCGTCAAATCCGTCGGGTCCCGGGGCCTTTTTCCCTTTTAGCCCGGTTATGGCTCGTTCAACTTGATGTAATTCGATAGGAGCACCCAGGGGTGCAGTCAAATCCGCTGAAAGCCACGGGAGTTGGGCCTTGTCTAGGAAGGCTGTTGTTTAGGAAGGCTGTTACGGTTGATGCGTAAGAGCTATTGTCACCTGTCAGTGTGGGGGATTGGCTATATACTGTGGTAAAGAATTGTGTGAATTCTTTGTTGATATTGTTGGGGTTATTGAGGACCATTCCCTGATTGTTTCTTATGGCAGTTATAGAAGATGTGTTGTGTTTGGGTCTAAGGGCCCTTGCAAGGAGTGTGTCCATTTTATTGGACTTTTTGTAAAACATTCTTTTTGCTCAGACTACGTCTCTGCTTACGTCGTCAATCATCAGTTCCCTGATCAGTCGTCTAATTTCTTTCAGTTCTATGGTCGTGGTTTGGGTTACTGTCTGCTTATGTTGCATTTCTGTTTTTCGTAGTTGTTTCTGTAGTTCAGTCAGCCTGTCATATTTTTTATTTTTTTGTTGGGTTGCAGTCTTTATGAGTAACCCACGTATTACAGTCTCGTACGCTGCCCATAGCGTTGTTGGGGATAGGTCGAGAGTATCATTGATCTGAAAGTATTGTGTAATCTCCTTTTTAATAATCTCCTTTATCTGTGTGTCCGTGAGAAGGGAGACATTAATTCTGCACTTCCATGGTGTATGGGTACCAGTGATTCTCATGGTGATTTCAAGGTCTGCATGGTCAGACCATGGGATAAGGTTTATCACTGAAGTTTTAATCCACTGCATGCCTAGTTGATTAGTGAGAAAAATGTCAATGCGTGAGTAGGAGGCATGTGCGTCTGAGTAGAATGTATAGTCCCTCGCACCCGGGTGCTGGATCCTCCATGGGTCCAAAAGTCCTGTGTTGTGTATGAGTCTGTTTAAACGTTTATCATGTCCCCCCCCCCCTATTTTGTGAGCGTGGGAAGTGTTGTCCTCCTCCACGGTCAGTCGCTGGACATGGCGTCACATTCAGGTCCCCTCCTAGTATTAAGATCCCCCTAGGTAGAGTTTTTGTCAGGGTTTCTAGTTCTGTCCAGAACAGATGGTTAGGAGTGTTTGGTGTATATACTATAATGAGGTGGTAGGTGTTGGAGTGGATTTCGAAGGATAGTTTATTTTCCAAGGATGAGGGGGGGGGGAATGGAGGGGAAAAGGGGGGAGGAAGGTAAGAGAGGAAAAGAAAGAAAGAAAGAAAGAAAGAAGAAGAAGAGAAGTTGTATCGGGTTTACAACCAAAGAGAAAGCAGATACACAAGTTAGTACACTGTGTTGTGGACAGAATATTAACTCTATTAATTTATAGTAAAATGCCTACTTACTCTGCATAACTATAATCAATATTATTCATAAGCTACTTAAAATGGCCACTAGGGAGTTTTCCCCGTTATCAACTAATACCCTCGAATTAACAAGATGGCGCCGGAATCTGGAGGAGAATGCCAGTGACATCACACCCGGTAGGATGAGCAATTGATGAACCACTTAACACCTAACCAATTATTGATATATTTTCCTCTGTTATCTAGAATTATGCATATGATGTATTTCTGCTTATAAGGGCATACCAGCCCCCTGGAATAAAGATTCCTGTGTTTTTCATCAACCTGGAAACTTGTGTCTGGTGTGAATTACTTTAGAAAGCGTGCACGCAACATATAACCAATTTGGACAAAGGCAGATATACAAATTTATCAAACACTTGATTTTATCCACGACAATTTGGCGCCCAACGTGGGGCTACACCGGACCGAACGGATGGAAAACGGGACCGGAGCGGACCCCCCGAAACGGGACCGGAGACTGATCACCTCCTAAGATAAACGGTAATTGCCTATATTTTCATGTATTGTGTTGGTCTACCTCAAAGACAGGTAAAATTCTTGCCTGGTGCCTCTTTATCCTGTTGATTGTCTATGTGCCTCCTGAGTGTGAGTCTTGGATGTGAAAGAGTTTGCTTGGGAATTTGATAAGTTTTATTGCTTTTAATTGTTATTTGCTTGACTGTCTAGGGAGAGACAGGGAATTGCATTGTATTATTAGCATATATTGTTAGCGTGACTGCCTAGAGGGCAGGGACCGCTACCACCCTGAGAAAGGATGGATTTTTGCTACTATTTGCTTGACCGCCTGGAGGGCAGGGACCGCTACCGCCTAGAGAAAGGCTGGGTTTTTGATACTATTTGCTTGACCGCTTAGAGGGCAGGGACCACAATTTTGTTATACTGTTCAGAGAGAAACAGGGTTTTGCTGATTTATTGCTGTTATGGTTGCTATAATGTTATTTATTGTTAGGATAGGTGTCAATCCATATCTGCCAAGTGAACCTATGTAGGGGGAACAGTCCCTATTCTGCTCTGTGTCAGTGTGTATCAGGGTCCCTGAGGACAGGTGTCAATCCATATCTGCCAAGTGACCCTATGTAGGGGGAACAGTCCCTATTCTGCTCTGTGTGAGGAGGAGGAACGGGAAATGAGTAGCTCGGCATCCAACCTTGTGCAAATGGGGTCTTTCATGCTGTCGTGCCTGTTGAGGGACCCTCGTATAAAAAGGCTGAAGGAGAACGACCTGTACTGGGTGTCCACGCTACTAGATCCCGGTATAAGCAGACAGTGGCAGAAATGTTACCAAATTACAAGTCGGAAAAAAAAAATTAAAAAGTATGCTTTACACAGCGTATAAGGGTGATGTCACAGCACAACGGGAATCTAACAGGGGAAGAGGTGAAAGTCATCCTCCTCCTCCCACGACCACGCCATATCTGCCAAGTGACCCTATGTAGGGGGAACAGTCTCTATTCTGCTCTGTGTCAGTGTGTATCAGGGATCCTTAGGATAGGTGTCAATCCATATCTGCCAACTGACCCTATGTAGGGGGAACAGTCCCTATTCTGCTCTGTATCAGTGTGTATCAGGGGCTCTGAGGACAGGTGTCAATCCATATGTCAAGGTGTCAATATGTCATATGTCAGGTGTCAATCCATATCCATTGTGATTTAGGAATGTTAGGTTATTTCTGCCCTTTATGGATTAAAACCAGACTCTGCATCAACTGTGTAATTTTCAATGGGAGTTTTGCCATGGATCCCCCTCCGGCATGCCACAGTCCAGGTGTTAGTCCCCTTGAAACAACTTTTCCATCACTTTTGTGGTCAGAAAGAGTCCCTGTGGGTTTTAAAATTCGCCTGCCCATTGAAGTCAATGGCGGTTCGCCGGTTCGCGAACGTTTGCGGAAGTTCCCGTTCGCGAACCGAAAATTTTGTGTTCGCGACATCACTAGTCATGTGTTTAGACTGGAAGAAAGAAGATTTAGTCTAAGGCAAAGGAAAGGGTTTTTTTACCGTAAGAACAATAAGGATGTGTAATTCTCTGCCTGAAAAAGTGTTTTTTATCAGAGTCCATGCAGAGGTTTAAACAGCAACTAGATGCATACTTGAAAAAACAATGTGATGAAAGCAACTTCGCCACTGGTTTTTGGAGGGGCCTGTTTGCCAGCCTCCTACCCTTGGACTATGGGCCTTGTGATAACCCATGTTTAAAAGTACTGTTTCTGTCCCTTGGACTTTGAACTGGAACAGATTCAAATATGTGGTGGCGGCCATCTTAAATTGCCCATCAGTGTTTTGTCATTGAGTGTATGGAAATGTTTTGGGCATGGGACCATGTGCACGGTGGGGCAAAAATAAGACTTCCAGGAAATTCCTGAACCCCTGAACCGATCTGGGTGATTTTTGGATATGTTGCTCACCCAAATGTTGTATTTTGGGGTTTGTAAAAATGTATGTTTTTTCTGTTTAGAGTGATTTGCGTTAGCCCATTGTCTTTGTTAATTGTATCACAGGCAGAGGGGTGGGATTGTGTACACTGTAGGGGAGTGTCTGCATGTAAGACTCTGTTTTTATTGGTTTGTTAATTCTGTGTCCTGTGCCCCAAAAGGTTCACCTGGGCGTCAAGCTTGTGTATAAAAACTCAAGCTGTTCAATAAACCTTCAGACCTTCTTACCCTCAACTCACAGCCTCGTCTCGTGTTGTAGGGAACAGCTATAACTGCTATATCACTGCTAGCTCTTCAGCTATACAGCTATACGCTCCTGGAGGAGAGGTCCTTCCCACACGGTCCTGGATCCCAACCAAGCTACAGCGGTTCGTGAAGTCTGCGGTGGCTATGGTGTCCGGTGTGGTGCTGATAGTCCTTGAGAAGCACTAGGAGCATCTGTCGGCGGAGGTACCCAGCCAGGGTACAGAGAGCTCCGTCATAGATAGATAGATATGTAGATAGAAATAGATAGATATAAAGAAATAGATAGATAGAAATAGATAGAAAGAAATAGATATAAATAGATAGACAGACAGACAGAAAGACAGATAGATAGAAATAGATAGTAGAGATAGATAGATAGATAGAAAGAAAAAGATAGAAATAGATAGAAAGAAATAGAGATATAGAGATAGATAGTTAGAAAGAAATAGTGTGTATGTTTAACAATATTCATTTCAAATCTGTGTGTTTTTATACAAACAATATATATAGAGAGAGATTTCTCTATATATAGTGTTTGTACACTTACTTTTGGCTTAGGAGAGTTGCCGTAGAAGGGGGTCAGGCATAGACAGCGAGCTGAGCTGTCAGTCAGCTCAGCTCGCAAACGTGCATCCCACGCACATGCGCAGTAGAGCGCTCAATTTTTATTCATAGGGCGGCATTCAATGCTGCTGTATGAAGAACATAATTGGGGCAGCGCGAAGTCACGCATGCGCACCAGATCGCTATGACCCTTCTCTAAGAGAAGTGTCAGATTGAGCCCTGCTATTTCGTCATTTTGACTAAAAAGGGGGCGCTGCCTGGCAAGGATCTCGGCGCTGGAACGGAGGTAAGTTTTAATGATAAAAAAGACTTAGATTTGTTTTTTTTTTAATGGGAAGTTCATATAACAGCAAGAAAGAAGGCTGGGGGACCTGTCTTTCTTGCTTTTATATGTTGACTATAGCGATCCTTTAATTCACTGTTGATGCTCCTTCTCCTACATTTTTGTTTTATTGAAGAGTTGAGTTTTATTATCTTAAACTTGATCATTCTTATATTACACTACTGATGTTATGTAATTTAATATATAGATTATAAATAGCTGATTAAACAGGGGTTCCGTGGTTAACTGAGTAAACATTTTTTTTTAATCTCTATTTAGTTTATGTTGATCTAGTCAAGTCTGAAATATGCATGGAATATATAAAAAACACCAACCATCACCCTATTTACATTTACTTTCACAGAAATTTAACACACCCTACCCACTCTTGTAATAGTTTGTGTTTTAAAAATGACGGCAGCAAAGTGCTAAATAAAGATGGTTTTTTTTGTGTAATTTTGTTTAGTTAGTATATTTAATGTCAAGGGAAGGTGAAGTTTAGATCAAGTGAACCATAACTTACTGAAATGTCTTAAATAATTATTTCTTATACCCTTTGTGCAACAAGTGCAACTTGTGTAAAGAAACGTTTTTTTTTTTTGTAAATAATTTTTTATTGAAATATGAACAATATGCAATTTGGGCTTGCAGGCCCGCGATGGAGCAACAATAGTTTTACAATTTGCAAGCACAGTTCGTGTCATAGTAGGTGCATAATCGAACTTTGTGAAACATGGTGTTTTGTTGCTTGGTTGTGTCATTGAATCGTCTTCATCATTGCTATGCTTATTTTGTGTTGGTATCTTGTGAGTCAAAGGTAAAGAAGCTGATGGAAGTCACTGGCAGGCTCGCAGACCTCCGTGTGCGCTTTTTTGTGGTATGAACCTTAACTTATGTTCCATTCAGTGTCCAACCATATATTATACAGATATGGTGTGGTGTAGTGTAGTAGCCCCCTCATATTGCGTGATCCCTCTTGTTATGCTTTGTGTTTTGCCCGCAAGGCTAGTAGTGCGTGATTTAGTGGGCTTGTGAAGTGTTGTTCTGTTTTTTCTGGCGTTCGTTGATATTCCATGACTGGTCTGTATAATGTCAGGGTTCCTTGTCTCAAGTAAGGGAAGGGAAAAGGGTATGTATATAAGTGTGATGATATGGTCGTGTATGGTGGGTAGAGTCCTCCAATAAGTGCTGTGTTACTTTGCTATGTGGGTGTCGCAGTCCCCCTATTTGGCGTGATTAGCGAGTAGTTAGCCGTGCCCTGACTCCCTTGGCAGCATGGGGTGGATGTTGTGTGGGGTATGAGGGGACTAGCGTTCTTCCAAATTTTAGTATCCATGTTGGTGTTGTTTATCATCTAAGTAGAACCCTTCCTATTATCGTCGGGTGTTGGCCGACGAGCGTTGGGTCACGAAGGTAGATCACATGTCTCCACTATAGCTCATATGTCTAGTGATTTCCGGAGCCTCCGTCTGTAATGTGGTCCGGGTTTCCATCCCGTCTCCCCTGTCTTACCGTCAGCGTGGGGGCAATGACGGTCCACTGCGTCCATCCCCGGGGGTGTGTGTGAGCTTCTTTGCATGTGTCTTGTGGTTGCCTCAATATGTATGATTTTCAGGTCTGGGTCAATTGTGCTGTGGTCAATGTGTCAAGTGTCGGTCGATGTTCTGTCTGCATATGAGAGTAATTATAAATTGTAACGGGGTATGTCGGGTTAATGGGGGGGTTGCCCCGCCATCCGCCCCCCCCCCCCACCCATGCGCCCAGAGGTGATCATTTATGCTCCCGCCCTAAAGGCGAACCAAGGCGCCCAAGTCTCCGCGTATCTTGTTCCTCTTCCTGCTAGATCCGCCAGAAGCGTTTCTGCGGCCCTGATGTCCTCAACTCTGTTGATCCATTCTTCAGTTAGGTCCAGAAATATTTTGACACTAACATTATTTTCATAAATTTGGCTCTGTATACCACCACAATGGATTTAAAATGAAACAACTGAGATGCAATTGAAGTGCAAACTTTCAGCTTTAAATCATGGGGTTCAACCAAAATATTGTATTAAACGTTTAGGAATTGCAACCATTTTCATACACAGTCCTCTTATTTCAGGGGCTCCAACTTAACTCAAATGGCTGAATCTGAGCAGACAATATATCCTCATAAACTTCAGAATTAATCTGTCTGCCGTCAGTCACACACATCATCAATAAACACTAGTGACACAATGTCATTGGAAGTCATACATGTTTTACAGAAGATGTGGTAGGATTTGGATCATGAGTCGTTTCAAGCCTTCTCCTTACGTTTTGTTTCTACCCATCATGAAGGTACAGGTTGAGCTTTGTTTAATCTGTTCAAACAAATTTGCCAGAACTGGGCTGGATTTTTCAGATTTTTTTTATTTTTTTCTGGCAAAGTTTAATCAGGCCTTTCTATTTTTGAGGCTTATAAATGGTTAGCACCTTGTTGGGAACCCTTTGTATTTGCTCCTATGAAAGTCTTCTTTTTCTTTTTGTAGAACCATCAGACATGTGTTCCACCTACTGTATTTTTTTACATTTTTTAGAGTGGTATAAGGGGTTCCCACTCAGGTGGTTCATATCAGTTATTGCTAATACACACACCCACATTCTGTGTATTCTATTTCTTCACAATTGTATATTGTATCTATCTCCTTTTTACACAGTGTGGGTAAAACATTTTAGTGTTTGTTACAAATTGCTATTTGCAACTGGCCCTTTAAATAAGAAATTGCCCTGCTTCCCTGGATTGTGGAGAACCTGTTTGCCAGCCTCCTTCCTCATGACTATGGCCCTGGGAGATTGGGCCCTTTAAAAACAGTATTCGGCCCTAACAGAGTGCTTGTATTTTTATGTATTTTTATGTGAATGTGATGTATGGTTTTAGAGTTTTGAAAGTTGGGTAGAAAGTATGTTTTAACTGTATGTATAATTGAGTTTCCGCTCAGGATAAGGGAAGGGAATATGTGGGATGTAACTGATGTGTGAGTGGTTGTTTTATACCTCCCTGTGGGCGGACCTGTATTTGTAACAACTGCAATAAAAACCAGGCTGGGTGTGCCAGCACCTCAGATTCTGCTTGACCCTCAAAACGAAGTGTCGTCTCGTTATTGGGGGAATTGGATTGTATGCTGACTGCCAGGAGTGTAAGCGGATTGTATGCTTTTCCTGTTCAGCTATTCCAAGATTCGTACAGTTTGGAGTTCCGGAGATTGGTGATTGCAGTAGCTGCTGGTCTATCTGAAAGGGGATTATCGCCTAAACTGGGTTTTATCCTCTTGTGTGTGAAACGGTCCATTACAATTGGTGGCAAGCGGTGGGATGGCGTCCTAGTGCGAGGTGAAGCAGCTCAGAGGCACCGGTAATGTTTGGAATTACAAATTGAGGGCAACGCTAGTATCCGTATAGCGCCCCTGGCTACAGCAGGATGGAATCAGCTAGTTTTCGGACAGCGTTCCATGATGAGGAGGAGGAGGCGGCCGCGGACTACAGGGATGCAGACAGAAAGGAACTCTGGTATGATGCCCTGGAAGACGCCCAGTGGCGGCGAGGTGAGAGTCTCCCCAGTGATGAGCAGCGGCTACAGAAGCGTGTGGCGATGCGGATGTATCTATTGGGAGAGCAGCCCCTGGATGAGTGGGTGACAAGACTAGAGACGCTGGTATGGCGAGAGATCTGGCTAGACAACGCATACCAGGCCCTCTGGTGGCATACCATTCGACTTACACCCTGGACGGCCGAGCACGACTTACCGGAGGGGGATGATTATGATGACCCGGGTTTATTATGGGATGCCTTGGAGGACGACATTGATCTTGGCAGCACGGAGGGGTCTAGGTTTTGGGACATCTACGACTACCGGATGGGCATGTATGTCTGGGCTGACGAACGCGAGGTGAGCAAAGACATGACCCACCTGGTAACGAGGGAGTGGGAGCAGGAGCAGGACTACCAACACCTGCTCAGCTTCGTGCAGCCCCAACCTACCCGACAAGCAGAACCAGACCTCACTGATTGGTCCTGCGATGACCTCCAGATGGCAGGTAGAGATGGGGCCGAGGTCTCTCTACAGGCCCTACAGGGATGCTGGGCAGCCAACCCAGATCTCCAGCGACAATGTGAGTCCCAGGGAGCCGAAGGTGTCGTCCTTCCTCCCCAGCAGCAGTGTGTGTCCCAGGGAGCTGAAGGTGCCATCCTTCCTCCCCAGCGGCATTGTGTACCCCAGGGAGCTGATGGTGTCGTCCGTCCTCCCCAGCGGCAGTGTGTAACCCAGGGAGCAGAAGGTGCCGTCCTTCCTCCCCAGCGGCAGTGTGTACCCCAGGGAGCTGATGGTGTCGTCCGTCCTCCCCAGCGGCAGTGTGTACCCCAGGGAGCTGATGGTGTCGTCCGTCCTCCCCAGCGGCAGTGTGTACCCCAGGGAGCTGAAGGTGCCGTCCTTCCTCCCCAGCGGCAGTGCATACCCCAGGGAGCTGATGGTGTCGTCCGTCCTCCCCAGCGGCAGTGTGTACCCCAGGGAGCTGATGGTGTCGTCCGTCCTCCCCAGCGGCAGTGTGTACCCCAGGGAGCTGAAGGTGCCGTCCTTCCTCCCCAGCGGCAGTGTGTACCCCAGGGTGCTGAAGGTACCGTCCTTCCTCCCCAGCGGCAGTGTGTACCCCAGGGAGCTGATGGTGTCGTCCGTCCTCCCCAGCAGCAGTGTGTACCCCAGGGAGCTGAAGGTGTCGTCCTTCCTCCCCAGCGGCAGCCTGTGTTTCAGGGAGAGGAGCACAGCACCCTCTCTCCCCAGTGGCAGCTTACCATAACAAGGGGAGACACCAATCTCCCAGATGGCGCAGATGGGACCGTGGTCTCTGTGCCTGACCTACCGGGATGCTGGACAGCCTGTCCAGATCTCCCACTACCCTCACCAGGACAACAGGAGTAGGTGGAAAGTACAAATTCCCCTCCCCAGCTAACTCCTAACGTGGTCTCAGGGTTAACAGAGGCGATGTTAACCCCTACTGACTCCCATGTTCCCCTGGCTACTGAGCCGGACTATGGTCTCAGCACCCCAGCAGAAGAGCTGGCAGCTGGGCAGAGTGCAGTGGGCCTCTGCCCTCCCTCAAGTCCCCACAGCATGTTGCCCCATCACCACAGCAAAATACCCAGGTGCAGTAACTGTTTCTTGTGGGTGGGTCACCCTTGTACCTGTTTGTTGTGGGTGGGCTACTCTGGCATTTGGTTATTGTGGGTTGGTGGATCGACTAACGGAGGCACTGACCGACAGAAGGGGAGATATGCTACAAATTGCTATTTGTAACTGGCCCTTTAAATAAGAAATTGCCCTGCTTCCCTGGATTGTGGAGAAGCCTGTTTGCCAGCCTCCTTCCTCATGACTATGGCCCTGGGAGATTGGGCCCTTTAAAAACAGTATTCGGCCCTAACAGAGTGCATGTCACTCATTCTGGCCCTTTAAATACAGTGGGGTCATTCGGTACTTGCCCTGTGTGAGCGGTGATACCCCAGATAGCTATGCCATGGAGCCTATTCATATAATGAAAGACTATGGGAAAGACTTTAGCTCCATGGCAATTGAACTGTGTGAATAGGATCTGCGCGCTATTCGGTAGTTTTGTGCGTTCAGATCCCAGCTATCTGGGGATATGTGAAATGTCTGTGTGTTATGTGTAAAAGGTGACTTTATGTATTTTAAAGTGTTTTACTGTCTTTGTGTCCCCATGTGCTCAATGGAGTCTGTCTTTGTCCTGGGAGTTAATTGGATTACCTCTCCATTGTCTCCAGGAGAGAGGGCTCTGTAAAACCGGTCTGAGCCGGAAAGCCATGCTGGCAGGGGTTTTAAAAGATACTTTACTAACTTTTGAACCCCTGGTCTGATTCATGCCATTTTTTAATATGTTGTTCCCCTGAATGGATGGATTGTGGATATGTATTTTTTATGTGACTGTGATGTATGGTTTTAGAGTTATGAAAGTTGGGTTGAAAGTATGTTTTAACTGTATGTATAATTGAGTTTCCTCTCAGGATAAGGGGAGGGAATATGTGGGATGTAACTGATGTGTGAGTGGTTGTTTTATACCTCCCTGTGGGCGGACCTGTATTTGTAACAACTGCAATAAAAACCAGGCTGGGTGTGCCAGCACCTCAGATTCTGCTTGACCCTCAAAACGAAGTGTGGTCTCGTTATTGGGGGAATTGGATGGTATGCTGACTGACAGGAGTGTAAGCGGATTGTATGCTTTTCCTGCTCAGCTATTCCAAGATTCGTACAGTTTGGAGTTCGGGAGATTGGTGATTGCAGTAGCTGCTGGTCTATCTGAAAGGGGATTATCGCCTAAACTGGGTTTTATCCTCTTGTGTGTGAAACGGTCCGTTACAGTGTTTATATAAACAATATGTTATATTTAGAAAACAGAAACTATACAGTTAAAGATATAGACCATATGTTTGCTCCGTTCCAGAAGCTGTACAAGACACTAGTTACGTCAACACGGATAAGTGCAAAAATAACTTAGAGAGAGCACTCATCCGTGAAATGAAAATAAAATGGGAAATAGCCACTGTAGCGGAGGGCAGGTATTAAAGACCACAATCTCCGCTGGTTCCACGAGTACATCCACAGTCAGCGCTGAAAGTAAGACAAATCCCCAAATCCTCCCAATAACCGGACGAAACACAGTTTGGGAGTCAACTAACTCGTTTTATTCACAGCTGGCATATTTATACAGTTCCCCATGCAAGGGGTTTCCAGACAGTAAATCCAGGGGATTTCTCCCATCATACATTGTAACTTTCCCAACAGGCTGTGCTGCACGAGAAGGATACTCCCACTAAAATGGACGATTAAGTGGATTATCCCCTCGTGCAGCAGAACTGACAATCTATATTAAAATACGGTTTTCACATTTTATTCGGTAGATTTAAATGACCGAACGTTCGGCAGGTAGCTGGGGTCTGAGCGCACCTTTCGTGAGAATACCGCTCAGATCCCGGCGGAATTGACCGAACGCCGCACAAATATAACTTTACATAGAAGTTCCCCTCAATCTGTCGAACATATCCAGGGGAACGATTCTACCGAAAAACCGGGCTCCCGAATGGCTTGGAAGTGCAGCGGTGTTCGCATCATCGAGTAGCCGTTTTTGGTTCCAGGCACTCGACGACCAAGCACCGCTGCCAAATAGACGGATCCAAGATGGCCGACCGCCGCATGGTCGGTAGTCGAACGACGGCCACCCAGAATAGTCTATAATTACCGATTGCAACATTGTTGCAATCGGTTAACAATTGCCACACGACCCTAAGTGTGTGGTCTATCCGGGGAGCCCTTATTCGTTCGGCGAACGGCTTAGGTCACCGCTGTTCGTCGAACGAAGTACTTGTATGCTGGTAGCTTACGGCTGCCAGCATGCGAATCACCATAACATAACACATACACAGCAAATATACATGGTACATAATACAGCCTCCAGACAACCTTCCCATATTATAGTTCCACAGTGGCTAGGTTTGCCACAATGCTCCCCCAAAATCAAGCCGGCATACACAGTCTGATCCCAACGGATCGGCTTGGGGAGGTCCGGGAAAATACTCACAGATCACTTTTCAAGTTCAGTTTGTCTAGATAACCCGTCGGCGTTACCGTTTTGCTTCCCTGGGCGATAGTGTATCGTAAAGTCAAAGGGCTGCAGCGCCAAACTCCAGCGCAGCAGCCGGCCGTTGTCTCCTGCTACACGGTTAAGCCACACCAACGGGTTGTGATCTGTGAGTAGGGAGAAAGGTTGTCCGTATAAATAGGGCTGTAATTTCTTAAGGGCCCACACCACGGCCAGGCACTCCTTCTCAATGGCGGCGTAGCTTACTTCGCGTGGTAATAGCTTTCGGCTCAAGTATGCTACGGGGTGTTCGCCGCCATCAGTTCCAACTTGGCTCAGCACTGCCCCCAATCCAAACATTGAAGCGTCTGTGTGGACAAGAAATCGTTTAGTTGGATCAGGAGCATTCAGTACTGGAGCATTGATTAGTGCCGTTTTTAGTTGTTGGAAGGCCTGGTCACACTCTGGGGCCCAGATAACCTGTCGAGGAAGATTTTTACGGGTCAAGTCAGTCAGGGGTTTGGCCAGGGCGCTATAATTGGGTACAAACTTCCTATAGTACCCGGCGGTACCTAGAAATGCTAACACCTGGGTTTTCGTTCTAGGGGTTGGCCATTTAGCTACCGCTTCTACTTTAGCGGGTTCGGGTTTCTGTCGCCCGCTTCCCACCCTGTGGCCCAAGTACTGCACCTCTGCCATCCCTATATGGCATTTACTGGGTTTCAGCGTCAATCCTGCCTCTCCAATGCGATCGAGTATGGCCCCTATGTGTTGAAGATGTTCGGCCCAGGTCTGACTGAATATAGCTATATCGTCTAAATAGGCACAGGCGTATTCCTGGAATCCATCCAGTAGCCGATCTACCATCCGCTGGAAGGTTGCCGGAGCGTTTTTCATCCCGAATGGCATGACCCTAAATTGGTACAAGCCAAACGGGGTGACAAACGCCGACTTAGGGATGGCATCCTCGGCTAGTGGAATCTGCCAGTATCCTTTGCATAGATCTATGGTAGTGAGATACTGACCCCGTGCCATCTTATCCAGCAGCTCGTCTATCCGGGGCATCGGGTAGGCATCAGACACCGTTTTGTCATTTAGCCTCTGGTAGTCGACACAGAAACGTGTCGTGCCGTCCTTTTTGGGTACCAACACTACCGGCGATGCCCAGGGGCTATCTGAATGCTCGATCACCCCTAGCTGTAACATTTCCGCTATTTCCTTTTCCATGTGAGCCCTGACGGCTTCAGGAACGCGGTACGGAGTCTGCCGCATGGGTAGCTGTCCTGGGGTTTCAACTCGGTGGGTGGCCAGCTGAGTGTACCCTGGTAAATTGGAGAAGGTAGCCCCTTTCGCTACGATCAACTCTTGTACCTGGGCACGCTCCTGTGGGCTTAGCCGCTCCCCCAGCTGAACCCCCTTGGAGGGCTCGGTCTGCTCCTCCGGTTCCAATAGGTCGGGTAGGGGTAAATTCTCCTGATCCTCCGAGGCTGAGGCGCATATCGCCGCCACGTCCTCTATCCTCTCATGGTAGGGTTTGAGCATGTTCACATGGAGCATGCGTCTCTTCCCTACCCCTAAGCAGGGGCCAATCACGTAGGTGGTGTCACACTTCTGTTCCACCACCTGGTATGGGCCTTGCCAGATGGCCTGCAGCTTGTCTGTGCGGACAGGTTTTAAAATCAAAACCTTCTGTCCCACCTGAAAGCTGCGGTCCCTGGCTCCCTTATCGTACCAACGGCGCTGGCGTTGCTGGGCCGCCTGAAGGTTGGTGCGCACCTCCTGAGTCAGCGCCTCCAGACGGTCCCTGAATTCCAGCACGTAGGATACGATAGGGGTTCCATCTGGGCTACTCTCTCCCTCCCAATGCTCTCTAATGAGATCTAATGGTCCCCGCACCCTCCTCCCGAACAACAATTCAAACGGGGAAAATCCGGTGGACTCTTGGGGTACCTCTCTATAGGCGAAAAGTAAATGGGGTAGAAAACGTTCCCAGTCTCGGTGTGCCTCCCCAAACGTACGGAGCATTTGCTTTAACGTACCATTAAATCTTTCGCATAAACCATTGGACTGGGGATGGTATGCGGAATTTATTATGGGCTTAATGCCACATATTTTCCATAGTTGCTGAGTGACCTCGGCGGTGAATTGGGTGCCCCTATCAGATATTATTTCTTGGGGAAACCCTACCCGGGAGAATATTTTCATCAATGCCTCGGCTACTGTCTCGGCATGGATATTTGAGATAGCTACGGCCTCGGGGTATCGGGTGGCATAGTCCACTACCGTCAAGATATACTTTTTACCGGAGGGACTGGGTTTGGATAGTGGCCCCACTATGTCTACGGCCACTCTACTGAACGGTTCGGAAATGATCGGGAGGGGACATAATTTCGCTTTGTGGCGGTCACCTCTTTTGCCTACTCGCTGACATATATCACAGGACGTGCAGTAGTGTCTCACATCTTTAGAAATCCCTGGCCAGAAAAATGCATGTGTCAATCTATATCGGGTGCGAGTCATCCCTAGATGTCCGGATAAGGGAATATCGTGCGCAATCTTGAGTAGCTCGGGCCGGTACTTTTGGGGAACCACTAACTGTTTGGTAGACACTGTGGCGGACCCCCCCACTCCTCGTTCTGCAATGCGATATAGTAGCCCTTTTTCCCACGTATACCGCTCCCCCTCTGTCCCTGCTTGGTCATTGTGTACCCTGTCTCTATACACCTGTAATGTGGGATCTGCTTTTACCTCGGCTTCGAACTTAGCTGGGGTATCCCAGGACATACGTATCGGGTGAGGGTCTTGGTCTCTTACCTGAGCCTCAGAGTGTGTAGGTGGAGCCGTGGTGCGGGCTTGTTGCCGGGTGGTGACTGGTTGTGCCTCTTGGTAGGGAGCTTGGGGAACAAAAGCAGAGGTCATCTGTCCCAGGTCATTTCCCAGTACCACATCCGCAGGTAGGTTTTGCATGAGACCTACTTCTACAACTCCCTCCCCCACACCCCAATTCAAATGTACTTTAGCAGTGGGCAAACGGTACACTGCTCCCCCTGCTACCCTCACGGCCACTGATCCCCCAGTGTGAGCGGTCCCGGAAACTAGGTGGGGTGCAATCAAAGTGAGGGTGGCTCCGGAATCGCGAAGCCCCTGTAACTCTTTCCCCTCCAGCGTTACCAGCTGCCGATGATGTTGTCTGTTGTCAGTGGCCCTGACCGACATCACCTCATGTAATACTCCTAGTGGTTCCTCCGGTTGTACACTCCACAGTTCTTGGGCCGCTGGTTCCCGCTGATAATAGTGGGCTGCAGCCCTTGGGGCTGGGTTTGGTCGGGCTTGGTTCCAGGTGGGTCTGCCCCGGTTTTGGGTGCATTCCCGGGCTATATGCCCCCACTGTTTGCAAGAGTGGCACTGGATATTGGCACGGCCGTTGTACCGGGAAGCCGGTGGTACATTCCCTGGGGCCGTGCGAAAAGGGGTTGTAGTGGGACTTGGGGTAATGGGAATGCTGGGTGACCCCGTGGGTCGCGGGTAGCCCTTGGAGAGGGTTACCTGATGTCTCCTTGCGTCAAAATGCTGGTCGGCCAATTGTGCCGCCTCGGTTAGGGTGAGAGGTTTCCTGTCTCTTACCCATTCTTGGGTCATTGGAGCTAGTCCATCAAAAAATTGCTCCAGCAGTAGTAACTGCCGCAATCCTTCCATGGTCGTGGCTTGGCTCGCTTGTATCCACCCTTTGGATGCTTGGTCTAACTTGTGTGCCCACTCGGCATGTGAGTCTTTCTCTGGTTTCTTTAGGTCTCTAAATTTTTCTTTAGGTCTCTAAATTTTCGCCGGTAGGCTTCTGGGGTGATGGCATACCGGTCTAGTATCGCTCGTTTTACTTTCTCATAGTCCTTGCTGTCCTCGCTGGGTACAGCGCGGTATGCAACGGCTGCCCGCCCTGCTAGTCTGCTTGCCAGCAGGGGGACCCATGTGGGTCGTGCCAAGTCATGTAAATCACACAGCCTCTCAAAATCTTGTAAAAACCCATCGATTTCCTCCTTCTCCTCGCAAAATACTTTAAATGCTTGATAAGGAACTTTGGGTGGTACCTGGCTGTGTGATGACTCGGTCGTGGTCCCGGTCCGAGGGGTTGCATACTGTGGGCTGTGTGCCATCACGTACTCCTGCACATTCGCCATTACTAGGTTCATCATGTCCGCTGATATAGGCTGTGGTAAAAATGCCAGCCTGGTCCTCATTTCTCTCTCATAGAGTGTTTCTTCCATAACTACTGGGGGTGTAGCGCTGCGGGCTTGGTCTCCCTCCATTAGCTCGGCAATTAGTACAGCCTTAGGTTTGCTGCTGGCTACTTTACCCCTGGCTTCCAGTAGATCTTTTAGTGTCTGTTTCTTTAATTTAGAATAATCCGTCTCCATTCACTTCGGTAGTCGGTTCTTTCGTTGGGTTCTGCTTGCCATTCCCTTTTCCTCCTTCGGCACTTACGATTTGCACGAATTGCGCTCTTTCGGCTGTAAGGTCGGATCCCGTCGCTTGCCACCAATTGTAGCGGAGGGCAGGTATTAAAGACCACAATCTCCGCTGGTTCCACGAGTACATCCACAGTCAGCGCTGAAAGTAAGACAAATCCCCAAATCCTCCCAATAACCGGACGAAACACAGTTTGGGAGTCAACTAACTCGTTTTATTCACAGCTGGCATATTTATACAGTTCCCCATGCAAGGGGTTTCCAGACAGTAAATCCAGGGGATTTCTCCCATCATACATTGTAACTTTCCCAACAGGCTGTGCTGCACGAGAAGGATACTCCCACTAAAATGGACGATTAAGTGGATTATCCCCTCGTGCAGCAGAACTGACAATCTATATTAAAATACGGTTTTCACATTTTATTCGGTAGATTTAAATGACCGAACGTTCGGCAGGTAGCTGGGGTCTGAGCGCACCTTTCGTGAGAATACCGCTCAGATCCCGGCGGAATTGACCGAACGCCGCACAAATATAACTTTACATAGAAGTTCCCCTCAATCTGTCGAACATATCCAGGGGAACGATTCTACCGAAAAACCGGGCTCCCGAATGGCTTGGAAGTGCAGCGGTGTTCGCATCATCGAGTAGCCGTTTTTGGTTCCAGGCACTCGACGACCAAGCACCGCTGCCAAATAGACGGATCCAAGATGGCCGACCGCCGCATGGTCGGTAGTCGAACGACGGCCACCCAGAATAGTCTATAATTACCGATTGCAACATTGTTGCAATCGGTTAACAATTGCCACACGACCCTAAGTGTGTGGTCTATCCGGGGAGCCCTTATTCGTTCGGCGAACGGCTTAGGTCACCGCTGTTCGTCGAACGAAGTACTTGTATGCTGGTAGCTTACGGCTGCCAGCATGCGAATCACCATAACATAACACATACACAGCAAATATACATGGTACATAATACAGCCTCCAGACAACCTTCCCATATTATAGTTCCACAGTGGCTAGGTTTGCCACAGCCACCCTTAAAAAGTATGGGAACAAATTACTCCAAGAGGACTTGATTGGACTTAGATTTGATAGAGAGGATCAATGTTTTATGACTGGTTGGAACAAACTACTTGAAGGGTTTTCATTTAGTATGATAGGCTATAGTGTAGAAAACCTCACACAGATAGATACAGAGATTACCACATGGAAACAAAAATTAAGTAACACAACCAACCCAGAAACATATAGTCAATTAATAGAAGAGATCAAAGCAAAAGTTGAGAAAGCAGAAAGAAAAACTATAGAAATTAAAAAAAGGAATATCTGAGGGACACCAATGATTACAAAACAGGTAACATAAGGTTCCCAAAAAGATCCCACACAAATATGATAGCTTGTGGTCGTAATGGAAGAACAGAACAATGGAAACCATGAGAAGAATTTAGAACAAACCATTATGATAGGAACACTGTTGAAACAAGATCCTATAAAGAGTTTGAAAGAAGAGACCTCCCTACGAGGAACCAACAATCTCAAGTTAGAATACCTTCACATTACCAACAAGATAGAAGCTACAGCGATGTAGTAAGAATAGACAAACTATGGATCAAACCAAGATCCCAAGAATACAAAGGAATGTAGAGAATCCAGACCACTTGCAGGTGCTAAATACAGAAAGGCCCGCACCTTTGGAAGAAGCGACCTCACAAGAGAACACAGAGGAATTAGTCCAAGAACTACCTTTGGAAGAAGCCTTATAAGGGAAAACAGAAGAGAAATTAGGGAAATTGAACCTCCCCTAAGGTATATGGAAGGAAAACCATCAACATCAGACAATGAAGTCAGATTTCACAGAGTCCAAAAAGAATCCTCCTACTCTTTTTTTCGGAGGGATCAAATCATGGGAATCTAGAAATGCCAAAGATCCAAAGAGTACGAAATAGAGGAAGAGGAGAAAGGGAACAAAGAAAAAAAGAGGGAATCAGTAAATTTGGAAGGTATTTTTAATCTCACAGAATACTCTTTAACTAATGAAAAAAATCAGAGTCCTGAAAAGGGCCTTAAATGTGCCCCTACTTGTGATTTAAGAATAAATTGAGTTCTATGTAGACATGAATATGTTTATGAGACAACTATGTTTAAAAAAAATCTTCTTTGACAAAGAAAAAAAAATAATACAGATAGACCAAGATATACACATGGAATTAAAGGAAAAGTCTAAGTTTTTTCCCAAGAATATGGTCTAAGATGAAATGAGAACATTTGAGATGATGGTCATGGGGGAAATAAAGAAGGTTAAAAAATTCAATAAATCCAATATAATATGACCCTAAACGAGAAGAAAGTACTGAGAAACATACAAAAAAATTACGACCTTACATATAATTACAATTTGTGCATACGCTGAGTGAACTGGACATACATCATTTGTTCTCAAAAGCGCGGTAGTTGTGCCAAGTCTAAGGTGATTTCGTGCTTATTCCTCAGTGTCTTGCTGTGTGTGAGTTTGCTCTTGGTCTGTTTGCAGTGCTCCTGTGCATTTAACTCACTCATGTGTACCCTATGCATGCATGAACAATTTTTTAAAATTTCACTGAGAAGAAAGTAAAGTCAGAAAGAGTAAGAAGCAAGGGGGGAACAGGAAGAGAGGGGAATCTCTTAGGGAAGGGGTGGACGACATGGGTGATCATCTCCTGCCAGGGCAGCGATAGCCTAGGTCTCTGTTTTATCATGCCTCTCAGTGGTTAGTGTAGTCCTCCCAGGTTTTAATAAATAGTGGATGTGACGGGCCGCTGGCACTCCAACTGAGTATCTCTGCCAATCGATGCTCCGAGGACTCCGAGCACTCCAACCGACACCATCAGCACTGCGGACCCCCGCTTCCAGCGATGCAGCTGCGCCGGGGTCTCGCCGTCTCTCACCCACCCTGGATCCATGACCAGGATCCAGCTCCCAGTGGGTGAACCTCTCCTAAATCCAGAGAGAATAGCAGGAACAAATCAAGCTCTTACAAGAGCTTATTCTGGGGAGTAAGTGATTATAGCAATCCCCAGAGTGTAGGTATCCCTTCCCCCAAGCATGAGCCAAGGCTTCAAGAAAGGTGCAAGTAGGTCTGGTTTATTGAGGGCTACCTGCCCGGTATTTAGGCAAGTGTCCACCAGGTGGACACTCCCCTAGGGGACCTGATGGAACAATGGGACACATATTGGATATTAGCCAATCACAGACAATACAAACAAAACACTCCCACATTGACATCACAATCCCTCCTCTCTATCCTGGAGATAATTGGGAAGTAATCAAATTATCCCCCAGGACAGAGGCAAGACTCCATTAACCACATGGTTACAAAAAGACATAAAATTACACAATGTTACAATTACTACATAAAACATATACATGCAACATATCCCCAGATAGCTTAGATCTGAGCGCACATTATTACGGAATGGCGCTCAGATCACATACATACAGTTCACATACAGAGCACTACTCACAATATGAAAGTCCCGAATGCCCCAGCAGCAATACACAAATAAACCTTTCTGCAGGGTAAAATACAGCTATCAACACAGGGGCCATAGTCGGAAGGCAGGGGGCTAGCCAGTAGTCCCCTCCAGGCACAAGTGGCGAAGGGCACTTCGTCACAGTTGATATGTGTCTCGTACTTGTGCTGTGAGTTTGTCCATGAGACATATATGAAAATAGTACTATAGCGTAACCCCAGAAATAGATATCATAGTGCTATCACCAAGAGTATACCTCACTCACTCAGCATTAAATACAAGAAAGAAGTAAATTAGCTAATATAGCTTAAAAAGCAACATGAGCTAAAAAAAAGTGGGATAGCACATATAGTAACAACGTACAGAATAGAGGATACAACCTGTATAACAGGACGTGATCTTGAACAAATCTACAGGATAATAAATAATATATAGTGAAGTATGTTTGAAAGGAATAATAACATCCAGTAGGTAGAGAACTTACAAAAGGTATTTATGGTCTGCGCTTATCTCCCTAAGGGTGTCTGTTTGTAGAAACGAAAATTCTCTTCAAATATGAGATCCTCAAATGGATAGAAAGAGAAATATACATAGAATATTACTGTTTAAAATTTTATAAATTTATTACACTGATTGAACTTACATTCAGGTCGCAATCAGCAAGCATATCTCCACTGACAAGTGGACCAAGATGACAAAATGGGTCTATGCAGAAGATGGAACAATGGCTGATCACACCACACTAAGTGCTAAAAATATATATAAATAAAAATACAATTATAAAATAAAATGAAAATAAAAGTCCTTTTCAATACTCAATCCAACGCGTTTCGTCAATGCTGACTTTTTCCGGCATGTCAACTTGTAGCCATGTCTGTGCCATTGCTCTCCTAGCAGCCACATTTATTTTGTTCAAAAGCTTTTGCTCTCTGTTAGTTAGGTTGTCTATTGGTTTTACTATGAGGAAAGTCCAAGGATCCGGCTCAACTGGTCTCCTCAGGACCGGTGAGAAAGTGAGTATTTGTGGGCTGTGGAGTCCCATATCCTGATCGAGTTCAAGATTGCTGGGCAGCTTGTGAGAATCTCTGGTCTATCAGCCCTGGGAACCCAAATCCAGAACTGTGGTAGATCTGTACTCATTGGTAATTTTTCCAGATCAACCTTCCCTATGTGCTTCTAGTGGCGAGTGCCATTCTATTATTTGCGCCATTTGAGCCGACAAATAGTAAAGATGGAAGTTGGGTAGTCCAAATCCTCCTCTGCTTTTGGGTGTATGTAAGGTTTGCCTGTGCCTCTTTCTGGCTCAGATGAAGTCATCTATCGCTGTCTGTAGCGTTTTCAGGTCTCCCTTAGTCACTTTTATCGGCAATGCCTGGAAAAGGAACAGGAGGCGTGGCAGAAAGTACATTTTTACACTGTGTAGTCTCCCTATCCACAAAATGGGTTTCTCATGCCACCTGTCTAGGTCTTTTAGTAAGGTGTGTATCATGCGTTGGTGGTTTTCAGCATATAGGTTGTCGGGGTTTGACGTCAGTTTGACACCCAGGTCTTTAATGGAGTGTGTGATTATTTTCAGATCAGTCGTTTGTCCTTACTATGCAAGGTCCGTCTCGGACATCCCTAGGGGCATGCCTACCGACTTATCAATATTTATTTTGTATCCCCAAACCTGTTTGTATGTTTCCAATAAGTCAAGATGGCAGGGGACTACTCAGTGAGGGTGAATAGGATGTCGTCTGCATATGCGGATACTTTAAATTCCTCCGTTGCCACTTTTATTCCTTTTATTTGTGGGTTGGCTCTGATTAGGTGTAGTATGGGTTTCAGGTCCAGAATGCACAGGAGAGGGGCAAAGGGCAACCCTGGCATCTGCCATTCTTCTGTTCGAAGGGGTGTGCGTTTGCTCCAGGTATTATGGTTTGTGCTCTGGGATTGGCATATAGGGCTCGTACTGTCGTGACAAAGTCAGCTGGCAAATGCATCTTGTGTAAGAGTGTGAATAAATAGTGCCAATGGACTTTGTCGAACACCTTCTCCGCGTCCATGGAAAGGACCAGAGAAGGCGCTCGACTTTTCCCAGCCCATCACATTAAATCGGCTGCTCCCCGTGTGTTTTCATATAGTTGTCTCATGGGGACAAAGCCTACCTGATCTGCGTGGATGTATTTGGTGAGGAGGGGATTTAAACGAGTGGCCACTAGTTTAGCATAGACTTTCAGGTCAAAATATATGAGCGATATGGGATGGTAGTTGGCTACATTCGTGTTATCTCTACCCGGCTTGGGGGTGAGGGTTATGTATGCTGTTGAGAGTTCTGTGTTTGGCGTTTCTCCATCTGTCCACTGTTTATAAATTTTGGCCAGGTGGGGTGTTAGGTCGCCTTTAAAAGCGTTGTAATAGGCGCCGTCAAATCCGTCGGGTCCCGGGGCCTTTTTCCCTTTTAGCCCGGTTATGGCTCGTTCAACTTCATGTAATTCGATAGGAGCACCCAGGGGTGCAGTCAGTTCCTCTGAAAGCCGCGGGAGTTGGGCCTTGTCTAGGAAGGCTGTTGTCTAGGAAGGCTGTTACGGTTGATGCGTAAGTGCTATTGTCACCTGTCAGTGTGGGGGATTGGCTATATACTGTGGTAAAGAATTGTGTGAATTCTTTGTTGATATTGTTGGGGTTATTGAGGACCATTCCCTGATTGTTTCTTATGGCAGTTATAGAAGATGTGTTGTGTTTGGGTCTAAGGGCCCTTGCAAGGAGTGTGTCCATTTTATTGGACTTTTTGTAAAACATTATTTTTGCTCGGACTACTTCTCTGCTTACGTTGTCAATCATCAGTTCCCTGATCAGTCGTCTAATTTCTTTTAGTTCTATGGTCGTAGTTTGGGTTACTGTCTGCTTATGTTGCATTTCTGTTTTTCGTAGTTGTTTCTGTAGTTCAGTCAGCCTGTCATATTTTTTCTTTTTTTGTTGGGTTGCAGTCTTTATGAGTAACCCACGTATTACAGTCTTGTGCGCTGCCCATAGCGTTGTTGGGGATAGGTCAAGAGTATCATTGATCTGAAAGTATTGTGTAATCTCCTGTTTAATAACCTCCTTTATCTGTGTGTCCGTGAGAAGGGAGACATTCATTCTCCACTTCCATGGTGTATGGGTACCAGTGATTCTCATGGTGATTTCAAGGTCTGCATGGTCAGACCATGGGATAAGGATTATCACTGAAGTTTTAATCCACTGCATGCCTAGTTGATTAGTGAGAAACATGTCAATGCGTGAGTAGGAGGCATGTGCGTCTGAGTAGAATGTATAGTCCCTCGCACCCGGGTGCTGGATCCTCCATGGGTCCAACAGTCCTGTGTTGTGTATGAGTCTGTTTAAACGTTTATCATGTCCCCCCCTATTTTGTGAGCGTGGGACGTGTTGTCCTCCTCCACGGTCAGTCGCTGGACATGGCGTCACATTCAGGTCCCCTCCTAGTATTAAGATCCCACTAGGTAGAGTTTTTGTCAGGGTTTCTAGTTCTGTCCAGAACAGATGGTTAGGATTGTTTGGTGCGTATACTATAATGAGGTGGTAGGTGTTGGAGTGGATTTCGAAGGATAGTTTCTCTTCCAAGGATGAGGGGGGGGAATGGAGGGGAAAATGGGAAGAGTAGGGGGGAGGAAGGTAAGAGAGGAAAAGAAAGAAAGAAGAAGAAGAGAAGTTGTATCGGGTTTACAACCAAAGAGAAAGCAGATACACAAGTTAGTACACTGTGTTGTGGACAGAATATTAACTCTATTCATTTATAGTAAAATGCCTACTTACTCTGCATAACTATAATCAATATTATTCATAAGCTACTTAAAATGGCCGCTAGGGAGTTTTCCCCGTTATCAACTAACACCCTAGAATTAACAAGATGGCGCCGGAATCTGGAGGAGAGCTCCATAATGCCAGTGACATCACACCCGGTAGGATGAGCAATTGACGAACCACTTAACACCTAACCAATTATTGATATATTTTCCTCTGTTATCTAGAATTATGCATATGATGTATTTCTGCTTATAAGGGCATACCAGCCCCCTGGAATAAAGATTCCTGTGTTTTTCATCAACCTGGAAACTTGTGTCTGGTGTGAATTACTTTAGGAAGCGTGCACGCAACATATAACCAATTTGGACAAAGGCAGATATACAAATTTATCAAACACTTGATTTGATCCACGACAATTTGGCGCCCAACGTGGGGCTACACCGGACCGAACGGATGGAAATGGGACCAGAGCGGACCCCCCGAAACGGGACCGGAGACTGATCACCTCCTAAGGTGAACGTTTAATTGCCTATATTTTCCTGTATTGTGTTGGTCTACCTCAAAGACAGGTACAATTCTTGCCTGGTGCCTCTTTAACCTGTTGATTGTCTATCTGCCTCCTGAGTGTGAGTCTTGGGTGTGAAAGAGTTTGCTTGGGAATTTGATACGTTTTATTGTTTTTAATTGTTATTTGCTTGACTGTCTAGAGCAGTGGTAGTCAACCTTTTTCTAACTACCGCCCACTAATGCATCTTTTTGGTTGAAAAATTTTCCTTACCGCCCACCAGTTTTCGCGCAAGTGCGGAATATTTTTTTCGAAAGGAGGGTGTTTTAAAAAAAAATAAATGTACGTTCATTTATCTTTTTATTTCCAATTAATGCATGTTTATAATGTTTTTAACTTTATAAAGTTTAATGCGAAAACAAAGTAAATTGAAATTACCTTTACTAGTGATTAATGAGATCCTTGAGGTTGATGCTGCAAGACTAAATATTTGATATCTGGTTCGATTTTCGTAAGGAACAAACGAAGGTCTCCTCTTTCGGTGATATTCAGACGACTTCTCTGTTTGCGTATAATAGGATTTCTCATCTGTGCGTCATCTCCCCTCTTCTCCCTCCTCAATTCCCCTCCCCACCTTTTTTTTTTCCCCTTTTTTTTAACCTTCCTTATAGCAATGCCCAGTAGGAAGGCTGAGCTAGGTATCCCACTATAACAGACTGGCACACAGGGCCGCCATCAGGACATGACAACCGTGACAATTGTCACGGGCCCGGCGGCCCTGGGGGGCCCTGGCCCGGGCCCCACGTGTATCAGCGGAACTGCCACCGGTGCATCTGCACCAGGGCCCACACGCTTATGGGGCCCATCAGGTGGCCCAAGCATTTAGGGCCACCCAATGGGCCCTATTATCTTCAGGGGCCCGGTCAGCGCTGTAATAGCGCGACCGGGCCCCTTTAAAAAAAAAAATGCAGCTCGTCACTTCCTCCCAGTTTACTCCACGCGGGAAGGAGGAGAGAGAGGCTGCGAGGAGAGGCAGCCGACTCACATCATCCCCAGCCACCCTCCTGCGACGAAATGGTAAGGAAGAGAGGAGGGTGGCTGAAAATGAGGTGTATGTGTGTATGTCAGTGTATGTGTGTGTGTATGTCAGTGTATGTGTGTGCCTGTGTATGCCTACGTATGTATGCCTGTGTGTGTATGCCAGTGTATGTGTATGCCAGTGTATGTATGCCATTGTGTGTATGCCATTGTGTGTATGCCATTGTGTGTATGCCAGTGTTTGTGCACTGTGTGTATGCATGTGTGTATGTCTGTTTTAGTATTTGTATCTGTTAGTGTGTGTGTGTGTGTGCGCAGGATTTGGAGGCTTGCCCTGTGGGCGGGCTTGAAGGGGGGCCCAGACCTTGAGCTGATGGCGGCCCTGCTGGCACACATACATACAGACACACATACAGACAGACAGGCACACATGCAGACACACAAACAAACATACAGACAGGCACACATACATACAGACACACACACAGGCACACATACATACAGACACACACACACAGGCACACATACAAAGACACACACACATACAGACAGACACAAGAAACATATACATACAAAGACAAGACACACATACATACACACATATATACAGACACAAGAAACATATACATACAAAGACAAGACATACATACACACATATATATATAGATATACAGACAGACACACACACACACGACACATACAAAGACACACATACAGACAGACACACAAGACATACATACAAAGACACAGACACACACAAGACATACATACAAAGACACATACACACACAAGACATACATACAAAAACAAGACACATATATACAGACACACACACAAGACACATACATAAGACACACATACATACACACATACAGACACACATACAAAGACACATACACAAACAAACACACATTATATTTAAGTCACCCTCCTGTTTCCTACCTTTAAGGTGCAGGAGGGTGACTTTCCCTGGGGTCCAGTGGTGGCTCAGGTGGATGGGAGTCAGAGTTCCCACTCTGACTCCCTCCTCCTCCTTCCTCCCGCGCGGCTCTCAGTTTTAGCTGGGAGGAGTGACCGGGGAATCACTTCCTCCCAGCTCTGTGATGTCATCACAGGGGGCCCGGTCGCGCTGTTAAAGCGCCCAGCGCTGACCGGGCCCCCTCACAATCCACATCCATCGGGTGGCCCTGACAGCATGGGCCACCCGATGGACCCCTCCATATGCGGCCCCGGCGGATTGCCGCTGGGGCCGCAAGTGGTGATGGCGGTACCCGGTCGCAGGGGTACCGCCGGCTCGCACCCGCCCGCCGGCTCACCCAATCTATAAAAAAATTTGAAAATCCCTACCGCCCACCTGGAATCCTGAAACGCCCACTAGTGGGCGGTAGGGACCAGGTTGACGACCCATGGTCTAGAGAGAGACAGGGAACGCAGTGTTTATGGTTATTTGCTTGACTGTCTAGGGAGAGACAGGGAATTGCATTGTATTATTAGCATATATTGTTAGCGTGACTGCCTAGAGGGCAGGGACCGCTACCACCCTGAGAAAGGATGGGTTTTTGCTACTATTTGCTTGATGCCTGGAGGGCAGGGACCGCTACCGCCTAGAGAAAGGCTGGGTTTTTGATACTATTTGCTTGACCGCTTAGAGGGCAGAGACCACAATTTTGTTATACTGTTCAGAGAGAAACAGGGTTTTGCTGATTTATTGCTGTTATGGTTGCTATATTGTTATTTCTTTTTACATTGTGGTTACTACTCAGCTGGGGTTGTAGTGTGTGTGGTTTGGTTGCATCTGTGTGTGTTGTGTGGTTTATTCTTGACTCAAGACTTTGTGCACATATCTACATCTGTGATTCTTGTAAATGTCTTCTTATTAGCTTTTCCACTCTCACTTTCTCTCTCATCCTCTTCCTCTACTGTACCTTTGACCCAGAGCAGTGTTAGTTACCCACTACTCGCCTCACTCCGATCCATGACCACCATCTCATCCCATGACGCACATAGATTCATTTCTCGTGGCAGTCAAGCACTGTAGACGCTCTTTTTCCATCTCTCTCTCTCTCTCTTTCAAGGGATGCCTTGTATATTGAGAATGGGACAGGAACATGCTAAACCTTCGAAAGGGTACTTGGCTTGTGATTTAGTGAAAGAAAGGGCTGGTGAGGAGGCTATGCTTAAAATGAAAAAGATCTCTAAGATCTGTGATGTTTCAATGTCTCCCTGCGGTCGGTTACAACCAGAGTACTGGAGAAAATTGTTGAAAGATAAAGATTGCTACTCGATAATGGGTTAACTAAGGCTGCAGAGGCTTGGTATCGTGTAGCAAGAGGACTTAAACGGGAAGGTTGGTGAGAGGAATAATTGGAATTTGAAGGACAGAAAGTTTATGTGTAGCACTGTTTATTCAACTCTCCATGTCTCCAGGCCACTGCCCTATGATGGCGTCCGGCACAAAGAGGATGAGGCTAACCCCAACTCCACAACTACTGCCCAACCCGCCCAGTCACAAGCTCTGACACCGCCCCCTTAGCACCCACCCCTTTGTATCCCATCCTTGGAGTTGATTACCCCGTTCCTCCTTCCATTCCTGCACTTGTTCCTCCTCCCTTTGCCCCTCCCCTCGTACCCACCCCTGCCCCACCTCACGTTCCCGTCTCTGCTCCACCTCCCGTATCCACCCCTGTCCTACCTCCCGTGCCCGTCTCCACCCCTCCTCCCGTTCCTACCCCTGTTCCACCTCCCGCATCACTCTCTCCATGCCCTGCCTTGACCCACCTCTCTACGTCATTCCTCTCTGTTCCTCCACCTCCCCTCCCAGTCACCCCGTCCTTTCTCGCCCCGGATCCATTCCCCTCCCCTACCTCTCATGTATCACATCTTGTTCCTGCCCCTTCTGTTCCGACTCCCGTCATGGTCGTCACCTCTCCTCCCGGCATCCTTCCTACCGCTTCCTCTTCCGTCCCCTTACCTAGTTCCATCCCTGCCCCTGTCATGGCAGCCCCCAGATACCCCATAATGGCGGTTGGTTTGAACGATTATATCGCATCAGACTGCTTCCCCCGCAGCCTCAGGCTATCACCCTAATACATCCCAACCGGTTCTCCTGATTCTGGCACTCCAGCCGCACAAGCTTCAAATTCACCAGATGTACCCAGTTATCATGGCCTACCACTCCCCGCTCCCTTTGATAACAGTCAGGGGTTGGGCCCACTACGAACCCCCAATAACGAGCCCCCAATAATACTCCCTAGTTTCCCCAACCGCTGCCTACCCCAGCAAGCCATCACAGTATCCTACCAGCTGTCGATGGAGCCCCTTTGATGTATGTTACCTTCAATCCATCCCAAGCAGCAACTCTGGTAACTTCCCTCCCATACCCAGAGAAACAGTCCATGCCCTTCTTTCGAAGGATTGCTTAGATTCGTAAAACGTATTCGGCTACCTGGGTGACTTGTCTAGTCTCTGTGAAATCAAAGCCGGGGTTGCATATTGGCCTATCATGGAATGGAGCTTTGATGATGCCCGTCTCCTTACTGACACAGATTTCCAATCAGGCATAACATTCTGTGAAGAACTCCGTGCTTGGGCACAGGATAAATTGGCTGACCAAGCTACCTGCATTGATGACATCGTGCAGGATAAAACTGAGTCAGTGGAAAAATACCATTCAAGGTTAACACAGACTTTCTATGATTTGGGCTTCAGCATCTACAATAAGGCACATACTCAGGTGCTGTCGGCTGCCTTTGTCCCAGGCTTAAAAGAACCCATTAGGAAAGACCTGATCCTATCCCGCCCAGAATACAGGATTATACCCTTGGATACCCTCCTCCTAGTTGCTAAAGGTCTGGAGTCAGCTTTTTTTACCCCAGACAAAGAAAAGTACTCCTCTGATGTTTTCCTTCCATAATCCTGCTATCAGGTCTGCCCCAGCCCCCGCTGGGTTTCCTGTGCCCTTACCACAGAGACAATCTATGTCCCAAGCTCCTAGATTTCAAACCAGAGCTTGTTTTAACTGTGGTCAGCCTGACCACTTCCGAAAGGATTGCCCACACCCTAGAATGTAGAGGCAACAACAACCAGTCGTAAGACCTCCTAATCCTGTGGCAGGGTATCCTATGTTTCCTCACCCCTCTGCAGCAGGCCAGGTTCAGTCTCAGGCTGTTTTCCCTCCACAGGGTTACCCTCAGACTGTTTATTCACCATCACCTGTTGACAACCATCTGCACCTCATGGTTATACTGACGTTCCTTCTGATGGTTATGATGCAGATGGTTTTCAGCAAACTAATCGCCCTACCCCCAACATTCATCAGCCTGTGCGACGTGCACAACAGCAAAATTACTCTGCGCCTGCAGCCCCCACCCGTCACTACACTTGCCCTGACCAGGCCCATTTAGATCTTCTACAATAGGTAACTGGCAAACCTGTGTCTAACACCCCTGGCATGGCAGTGTCTACAGGGGATAAAGGAGGGCCTCTAGCTACCATGGTCTTACCCATTGAGGGTCATCCAACTACTTCTTTAGTTGACACAGGCACAGCCTGCAGTGTTCTCAGAGAACAAGACCTGCCTGACTCTTCTTTCTTATCTAACATCACGGTTTCATGTGTTGGTGTTCATGGTACCCCTCGTAACAACCCACTAACCAAGCTCTTAAGAGTGGGCTCAGACATTCTCACACGTTTTGTTGTTTCATTAACCTGCTAGGTGCTGATGTTCTTTCCCGTCTGCAGGCTTTTATTTCCTTCACTTCTGATGGTCAGGTTCAGTTACTAACACCTCTCTCACTTAAGGATATTTCAGCCCTCTGTTCCTTACCTCTCCTGCTCCATTTAGAGACACCACACCCCGAGGCCTAGTTCCCCAGTGCCCTGGATAGGGTCCCAGCAGGGACCCACCGGGATACCAGGAAATTTCCTGGTGGGCCGTCGGCACCTGGCTGACCTGGGGCCGCAGAGAGAGCTCTTTTGGCAGCCGCAGGGGGAGCTGGCTGTTCTGTCTCTGCGCCCTCGCGCTGCTTACTGAGACCGGGCTGGAATATGACATCATATTCCGGCCCTGGTCTCATTAAGCTGCGCACTGGGGCAGGGAGCAGAGACAGAACAGCCAACTCCCCCTGCGGCTGCCAAAAGAGCCAGCTCCCCAATGCGGCCACCATCAGACTGAGATCCCCCATGCGGCCACCAACACACAGGTAGCAATTATGTGTGTCAGTGTAAGTGTATGTGTGTGTGTGTGTGTGTCATTGTGTGTGTGTCTCTGTCTGTCATGGTGTGTGCGTGTGTGTCTGTCTGTGTCATGGTGTGTCTCTGTCATGGTGTGTCTGTCTGTGTCATTGTGTGTGCCTGTCTGTGTCATGTATGTGTCTGTCTCTGTCTGTCATGGTGTGTGTCTGTCTGTGTCATGCAATGTGTGTCTGTGTCTTGTGTGTGTGTGTGTGTCTGTCATGCAATGTGTGTCTGTCTGTGTCACGGTCTGTCATTGTGTGTGTGTGTGTTTATCATGGTGTGTGTGTATCTGTATGTCATGATGTGTGTGTGTCTGTCTGTGTCATGTAATGTGTGTGTCTGTGTCACAGTGTGTGTGTGTGTCACAGTGTGTGTCTGTGTCACAGTGTGTGTCTGTGTCACAGTGTGTGTCTGTGTCGTGGTGTGTGTGTCTGTCTGTGTCATGTAATGTGTGTCTGTGTCACGGTGTGTGTGTGTGTGTCTGTGTCACAGTGTGTGTGTCTGTGTCACAGTCTCTCTGTGTCATGGTGTGTCTGTGTGGCATGGTGTGTGTCTGTCTGTGTCATGTAATGTGTGTCTGTGTCACGGTGTGTGTGTGTCTGTGTCACGGTCTGTCTGTGTTATGGTGTGTGTGTGTCAATGTGTGTGTGTCTTTTTTAAGGTGTGTGTCTGTCATGGTATGTGTGTGTCTGTCATGGTATGTGTGTGTCTCTGTCATGGTGTGTCTGTCATGGTGTGTCTGTCTGTCATGGTGTGTCTGTGTTTCTGTCTGTGTCACGCAGGGGCGGGCTGGGCCGGGGGGCAGGGAGGCAATTGCCCCCCAGGCTGCCTAAATTATTTTAAGACTGGCCGCTGCAGGGCCGGCCCTTTAAATGCTGCAGCCGCCTGAGCGCTCTGTTAAGAGCCTCAGGCGACTGCAGCACAGCTTTTCCCCTCCCCTGTAGCGTGGCCGAGCTCCTCTCCGGTCCGTGGTGCCCGGCCGGAGTGATAGGAAGGTGCACACCAGGATCAGAGCCGGTGCAAGGATTTTTGCCACCGTAGACAAAATAAAAATTTGCCGCCCCCCCATGTGACATCACAATGCCCCACCCATATGATCTGCCATATGAACTAACGCCAGTGCTGCACACAGTGTGTTTACATTAAAAAGCCTGCAGGGACCGGCTATAGACACCAGAACCACTTCATTAAACTATAGTGTCCCTTTAATGTGAGGTAAATTATAGATTAGTGTCACTAATAATATACTAGATTGCCTACTTACAACCAGATGAGGATGATGATGGGCTGCAGTTTGGCTCCACTGGTCTGGTGTAGCACCTCTATTGACCGTCTGAGTGTCTGTCACTAGGAAGCAATGTAAACACTGCCTTTTCTCTAAAAGAGTCAGTGTTTACATTGAAAAGCCTGCAGGGACAGGCTATAGCCACCAGAACCACTACATTAAGCTGTGTGTGTGTGTGTGTGCGCGCCTGCTAGTGAGTGGGTTTGTGCGTGTGTGTGTGTGTGCCTGCTAGTCAGTGAGCTTGCATTTTTATGTCAATTACCTTATTTATATCAGTGAGATTGTTTGTCTATGAGGCTGTGTATCAATCAGCTTGTGTCAGTGAGATTGTCTGTGTCTGCATGTGAGTATGCTTATTGTATAATTAAAAATTTTACTCTGAAAGGACCAATATTTTATAAAAAAGCTAATTATATATATATATATATATATATATATATATATATATATATATATCAATCATCTAGGGTGGCAAGACATAGCCTTACATATTACATGCAACAATATATGGCGCAATGACTTATGGGGCTGGCATAGATTTTTTTTCCAGGGCTGCTTTGGAATCCCAAGTCTGGCCCTGGGTCCCAGCCAAGCTTTGGTCCACAGGCCCAGATGATATTGGGTGCCTACAAGTACCTCCAGTGGTTGTTAAGCTGTATGAAGGAGCAAATCCAACACGAAGGCCGCAATACCCCTTGAAGTCTGCTCAGGCCCTTGCCATCTCCAAACAAGTTGAAAGCCTACTAGCAAAAGGTTACTCTTGTAAAATGTGTATCAAAATGTAACACCCCTCTGTTCCCAGTGTAAAAGAAAACTGAAAAGGGTGAACCAGACCAATACCGTATGGTTCAAGACCTCCGTGCTGTCAATGATGTCACAGTCAGAGATACAACCATCGTGCCTAATCCACACACACTCCTCTCGCAGGTACCTCCCACAGCAAAATTCTTCACTGTGATTGACCTGGCAAATGCCTTTTTCAGTGTGCCTCTAGACCCTTCATGTCAATATCTGTTTGCATTCACACATGACCACCAGCAGTATACTTGGACTGTTATGCCTCAAAGTGCACAAAATTCACCTACTCAATTTACTAAAGCTATGTCTATTGTACTGTAAGTGGTTCTACTCCAGTATGTGGATGACCTACTGCATATGCATATGATCTTCCAACTGCTGAACGTCACTTAGAGACTTACTCTGCTTCCTTGCTGAACAAAGCCTCCAAAAAGAAGTTGAAATGTTGCCGGCCCTCTGTGGTCTTCTTGGGACATTGCCTTTCCCATGGCACCCGACACTTGACCAGAGACAAAGTCAGAGGCATTGCTGCTATTAGCCCTCCATCTACTCATCAAGCTCTTCATGCCTTCTTAGGCCTCATCACCTACTGTAGGGCCTGGATTCCTGAGGCCTCTCAGCTCATGCAGCCACTCAATGATGCCCTGAAGACTGAACCTTTCACACTATCCCCAGAAGTTCGTACCTGTTTCTATGCTCTACAGAAAGCTATCTCCTCAGCCCCTGCCTTGGGCCTACCAAACTACCTGAAACCTTTCAAACTTTTTGTCTCAGAACGGATGGGTCATGCTTCGGGAGTCCTTACGCAATCTCATGGTTCCCGTCAATGACCCATTTGTAACTTCTCCTGCCAATTGGATTCTGTGGCTAGAGGAGGGCCATCTTGTCTACGCACTGTGTTTGCTGCCAGTGCTCTTTTGGACAAAACTAATGACTTTGTTCTTGGACACAAACTCACTGTCCTTGCCCCTCATGATATCACTGCCATCCTTAATCAAGTTCAGCCAAAACAGCTTACGTCTCAGAGGCATCTTCACCTTCAAGCCACTTTCCTTTTGCCTGACAATGTCACTCTACAAAGGTGTTACTTGTTGAGTCTGGCCACTCTTCTACCACTCCCCAGGGGGGGAGTGCCACACTACTGGTACAGTCTAGACATAAACCCTGATGTTGCCTTTGAACTACAGGTAACCAAACCACCAGTTCCACATGACGAACAGCCTGAAAACTACTTACACTGCACTTTATGGTTCAGAAATGCCCCGGGACCAGATCCACACTATGAAAAAGAATTATTCAGACTTGTGGAGTTATTGTCACGACTACTAGTGTGGTCCAGCACGCAGAAACTATGTAACCATATACATATATAAGGAAAGGGAAATGAAAGGACAGAGCGTAAACCGGACCTTAGATTGGCCGGACTAATACGCTAGAGACAGAGAATGGTCAAAGGGAAAGCTGAGGTCAAGGAAGCCAGAAAATACTCAATACCGTTTAAACAAGCCAAGTCAGGGAAACCAGAAATCAGAATAACCAGGGAAAAAGCCAAGATCGGGATACCAGGAAATCAGAAACACGAAAATAGCACTCTCAGGAAACCAGGAAACGGAAACCACGACAGGGCAAAGCACTGGGGCGAGCTAGGGGTTTAAATATCCCTATAACCTTCCAAGAGATGCCTCCATTGCTTAAGGGCAAGTACAATGGCCAAAAGTTCCCTATTCCCTATGTCATAATTCCTCTCTGCAGGTGTGAGTTTGCAAGAGTAAAATCCACAGGGATGTAAGGCGTATCAGGACTTTCTCTCTGAGACAGAATGGCTCCAACTCCTGTTTCTGACGCATCCACTTCTAGGATAAATGGTTTGGTTGGATCAGGATGGGTCAGGACAGGTGCTGAGGAAAATAAAGATTTTAACTGTTCAAATGCCTCTCTTGCTTCTTTGGGCCAAGATATACTAGGGGTTTAAATATCCCTCTCTGTGCTGTGATTGGTCAGAGGGCGACCTCTGACCCCAAAACGTGCGTGTGCGTTGACGTTGTGACGTCACGCACACGTTGGTATATCTCTCGGGGGCGGGGCTAGACATAGACGCGACCACGCAGTCGGCGCCATGTTGGATTTGGGCATGATGCCCGGAAGACCTGGGGGAGCGGTTCCCGGCTCGCCGACGAGCAGGTAAGCTCGTGTTGTCGGCACGGTCGTGCTGGTCGGGCACGGCCGCGAGACTCGGCGGGCCGGTGACTGCAACAGTTATGCATCATCTTGACAGACCTGTTCTGTGACTCTAAAGGAAACAGTGTGATCCTGGTCCATTTACCCATTGAAGTATCATAATTGGGAAGTGGCTGTTCCTCATGTCTCCTTCATCAAGGCTCCAGATATCTCATGGAAGGAACTTGGCCCTCTAGCAACAACATGGAGCACTGCAAGGCAAGAGCAACTTATGATGGAAGAATTCACCTGTAAACTGCAAGACAGTCGGTTACCCTCGTTATCATACAGAGATAAGCAAAGACACCCCTCCTACAGAACAAGACCCAGATGCTCCTCATGATTGCTTCTAACAGATGAAAATGGAGACCACACATCTCCCAACAGTGCATGAAGTGGCTTTGCCAGATCCTGACTTCACCCTGTTTGTGGATGGCTCCAGATTTACGGACGCACAGGGAAAATACCATACTGGATTTGCTGTCACAACAGAAGATCGAGTACTTCAAGCATCTTCACCTCCCTCATCCAAGTTTGCTCAAGAAGCTGAATTGATAGCCCTCACAGTAGCATGCAAAATGTCTGAAGGAAAGCGTGCTAATATTGATACTGACTCAAGATATGCCCTGGGGATGGCACATGGTTTTGGATTAATCTGGAAAGCAAGAGGTTTCCTTACAGCAACTGGTACGCCAGTCAAGCAAGGCACAGCTATCAAAGAACTGATGGATGTCCTGCTGCTCCCTGAAGAAGTGGCCATAATGAAGGTGAAGGCCCACAGAAGATTGAATTCAGAAGAAGCACATGGCAATCATTTAGCTGACCAGGCTGCTAAGGATGCTGCACGAGAGTCAAGGGAAGTGGACAGACGAGTGTCCGCAGAAGAAACTCCTATCTACACTATGCAAACCATACCTACAGACCTCCAGCTTCTGAGAGAACAGCAAGCAGCTTCCACCCCAGAGGAAAGACAAAGCTGGAAAGACAAAGGGGCAACTCTACAGAATGGTGTGTACACCATCAATCTGAAATTTTGTCTACCCAAGAACATGTATCCAGCAGTAGTTCAATGGGCCCATGGAGCGGCGCATCTATCTAAGCACCTCATGAACTCTCTCATTGACAAATATTTTGAAGCGCCCGGTATTACTACTCTGACCAGGAATTACTGCAGATCTTTGTGCCAAATGCAATCCAGGAAAAATAATTAAGGCCCCTCCGAAACACCTGGCGAAGCCACATTATCCCTTCCAAAGAATCCAAATTGATCATATTCAAATGCCAAAAAGTGGTCGGTATGAATATGCACTAGTTATAGTGGACATGTTCTCAGGATGAACCAAAGTGAGCTTAGTACAATCTGGATATAACGTCCAGACTCTACTAATCAAATGAGTGGAGCACTAAAGGTATAAACTTACCCTAAAATAGGGTTAAATATCAGATGTAGATCAGTACATATAAAGGAAACAAAAAATAAAACACAATATAGTGTAAATCCACAGATGATAATGGATTTTGGTGATAATTCAAGCAGTCAAATTCACATTGATCAGAGCCTCAAAGGGACAGGCTCAAATCACTTGCAAAGTAGTGTCGTATGGAGACACTGCACCCTTTTGCCTGGAATGGATTTCCTCAAAGGAGAGAGAAAGGGAGACGACCTAGTGTATTAAGTTTCAACCAAAATAAAAAAACACAGTGGTTATGGTTGTGCTCACCTTTTCCTGAGCCAATGGGAACCTGGCTCTGGATGATAGACATGGGTGCCTCTAGAGGGGGGCACCTGCCCTTCTTTAGCAGCAAGATGAAGTTAGAAGCTGATGGGACTTGCTTTAAAATACATACATTTATTGCAACTTTAAATATAAAACCAAAAACATAGAATTAAATAAAAATATCCAGTTCCTTCTATATAAGATAAAGAATGTCCCAGTAATTAGCTCCAGTCCCGAGACGCGTTTCACCCACACTATGGGGGCTTTTTCAATCGGTATCCTCATTGTCTTCATGCTGCTTTTTAAATATGCTGGTTTCTTCATCCAGTGGGCGGTCCTCCCATCCCATCCTCCAATCCGGATTTAGCTTCTTGTGAGGTCAATTTCCTCACCTTCCTTTCATCAGGGTGATTAGAATCACTTCCGCTGTCACCGCAGCCATCTTGCTTGTGGGCACATACCCTCAAGCAAAAAAAAAAAAAAAGTGGCAGAACAGGTTCGTTCGCGAGACACCCATCACCCTAAGTTAAATACATACATATTCCACCCTTTTAAATTGTGCTCAGCACATAATAGAGAAAATGAATAAAACAGAGAAAAGAGGAAGGAAAAAACACACATTGGTATCTTCTCATACAGTTCCATACTTGTTCTTAACAGTATCTATAGTGAATACATATACTGCAGAATGAATTTCTTACCTATTCATTGTATATTGATTTCATTAATCATTGTCAATTAAAAGTTAAAGTGATATGGTCAATAAAAATTAATTACATTTGTTTTTGTTACAGTTTCTGTAAATGTTATGAAAAATTGATATAAAATTAATATAAAGGCAAACTTCTTATATTACTTAAATTATTAACATTCTTAATAACGTCAATACTCAATGTGCAGAAAAGTGCATATATTGCATGATCAATATTCATTTTCAGTTTTTGTACTAGGGATGGAATCACTCCCCTATGTGTGTGTAGTTAATTTCCAATAATTCTAATTAAAATTTAGTTTTTAAAAGTTTAAAAGAGTAAAAAGAATAGTTTCTTAAAGGGACAGATAGAGAGCAATTTTTTTAGATAAAATGGCATATCTCAAAGTCATTATTGAGGCCACCTGGATTTGTGTTTAAGTTAAAAATCCATTTCATCTCTACCTGTCCCATTTTTTTAATAAGATCGTCCCCTCTCCAGTTTGTTTTGACCAGCTGGATACCAATAAAATTTAATTGTTTTGGATCCTGATTGTGATGTTGTTTAAAGTGCATAGACAAACTGTGTTTTTCAAAGCCATTTTTAATGTTCCTTATATGCTCCTGAATACGAACTTGGAGAGGTCTTGCTGTCCTTCCTATATATCCTAGCCCACAGGTACATACTATCAGGTATATGACTCTTTTTGAGTAGCATGTAATTAATTCCCTAATATTGTATGTCTCTTTAGTTTTTTGTGGATTATGGAATTTTTTAATTGGACTCTTTTTAATTCCAGTATTTTTGCAGGCACTCAGGGGCGGACTGATCAGTCCGAGGGCCCGGCCGAGAAAGGGGGCCCGCCACACACACACACTACAACTTTTGAACTGGCCACTCGAGTCCGACGCGCAATAACTGTGCCGTCCTCGAGCCCAGTGGGGCAGCAGTACTTACCATAAGTACAGGTGGGGTCCGGGGGAGGAGATAGTGAATGCGGCCCAGTGCGCGGAGGCGCGCTATGTCACGCATTGACGTTGATGTGCACCTCCTGCACGGGCCGCAACGATGGAAGAAAAATTATCAATCCTTGCAATATAGGGGATGCAAAAAATTCTTGCACCAGGGCCCTCTCTATTTAGTTAAGCCACTGTGTGTTTATATCTGTATGTGTGTCAAGTTCAGCCTTCCTCACATATGATTTTGATGTTGATCCAAAAGAAGGCAAAAAGCCCAGTCTGAAGCACTTCCAATTTTGCAACAAACTAGGAAAAAATTCCTTCTTGACCCCAAAATAGCAGTCAGATGTCTCCTTGGATCAAGCAGCTATTATCCCACCCCGCCACAACGTTCAGTGGCCACGTTATCCCCTCGCGCCAACGCATAGATAGAGCCTCTCAAGCCGCTTGGCAAATAGCAGGGCCTCACCTGTCACCAATCTAGAGTAATCGTTTCTCTGCATTGCGGCACTAGCTAGTCAGCCAGCACACATGCACGCACACACACACCTAGTAAGCTGGGGGGACGGCATATTACAGACCCTGTCACGCATAACCACTAGGTTCAGATCCGATAATCAGATCGGGTCTCCTAGTGGTTTATTTCCCGCCTCGTTATAGCTTAGTTTCGTTTGGGAGCTCATTTACCCTTACAGTAATACAAACAGTATGCCAGAACTGTCATACAAGGCTAATCCATGCTTTCAATACATCATTCACTTACGGGCTAAGGGCTACTAGATAATTAGGTATAGCAGTTCAAGGATACCCAAAATTATATATATTTCCCCAACGTGTCACTCACTTGTGATCCCATTATACCACATACACTAGGTGCCATATCAATCTAGTAGAAACCAAGATCAGCGGTTTCCTCCAACAATTTGTTTCAGGCATTTTATTACATATATTTTCAGTTAAATACGTATATTGGGCCTCACGCTGCCTTTACGTTACACATTGTATAGGTTTAGGACTTGCATTGGACCTTCGTGAGGTCCTCAAGACACTTGTGTACATAGAGTGACTGCTTACAGTTTTATGCATTACAGATATACTATTTGTTACTTCGCAACCCATTAGGGGCTTTTCAGTACATTGAGTTCTAAATTACATACGTTGACTCATACTATCGCTTAATTATCACGTCCACGTCAATTTACAAGCTATGCAGCTTGAACATTAGCAATCTAATTAAAACAGGGTAAACAGAATTCCCACTCGTTCATATCGAATATCGAGGCATCATTCGACCGTCATTACGAACAAACGAATAACATTCACATCCTTAACAACTAATAGAGACTTGTCTCTGCACGCTTGACATTTGCAGGGTTCTACAGGCGCATTCAATTCATTCACCACGTTATTTAATATTGCATACATTTCACTATGTTATTTAAGTTCAAGAGGTCCATCAGGATTAACTTCGGTCATGCTATCTGTTTCTGTCTAAGAAATTACACCATAGGCATCGTATAATACAGACATTTACGGTCCCAAGCCTATCAAATAAACGATTATAGGATATTTATTATACGAACACGTATCCATCTTTAAGCTTAAACCACAAGCAAAGCTCCTTTTTTTTCAGGTTCCTATCTTAAGAGCACACTTTCTCCCTACTATGAATCACTGCATTTCATTCTATTCTTAGGTTCGCATCACAACAGCTAGTTCATCAGATGCCTTTTATACAGTCCTTTTCGCTGTGGTTCTATCCAGTTACTCCCACACGGCCTGCCAAGGGTTAGAAGTTCTGAACTTAGTCAAATGAATGTGCATGAGGCCATTCTACTTACCTCAACACAGAGGTTCCACCCGGCGGTCCAACTCTGAGTTAGTACCTCGCAAGGTCTTGGGTAGTCCTCACATATCACGGCCACAAGTATAGTCTCCTTTTACCGCCACTAACAGTTAAACAACCCGCCATGTGTAGTAGATACAAGTCCACATGGGCCAAATCAAAAGGTAGGGCCTCTCCCAGACGGGGCAAATGGTAGGGTCTCACCTATCACGGCATAGCCCTTATCTTCACCTATCAATACTCGTTCGCAAGAAGCTCTACTATACGGGATATTCAATTGGCATCAAAGTTGCATAGTTAAAACATATATATTTTTCTTCCCTCCTCACAGCATGCTACAAGAATTAGCTCCAGGTAATGTACTATCTTCTCAAGTCCCCCGCCCTAGCCGCTCCTATAGTGCTGAAGTCGGACCTTGCTTAAACGTAATAGGTTGAGCTTAAAGACCTACAGTCCAAAGATCCTCTGCAGGTCTAAAAGGTCTAATCATGCCTTAGATTAGAGTTGGTATGCAGGTAAGATTTGTCTACGAATACTAATCTAACATACTCTACAGCTTACGATATGGGTAAGTATGGTATATGATTTATGATAATAAATGCGTTACAGTTATAAATGGTTACTTGCACAATATTTTGCCACATCTCTTTGAAACCAGCCTACAATACTATTGAAACTATACCTACAGGAATTTAATATTACAGGTAGACAACATACCCAATCCATTTCCTATCAACAGTACAGTCTATGGGGGAGTTTTTTCAAAATAACCATTAAGCCTCCCCTTTATAACCTACTAACATAGTAATTTAAGTAAGCAGTTTCCTTGGCTTTCTACGTTTTCTTGAGTCCAAAAGAATTTGACTGTCGGGAACATTTGACCTTCACCCATGCATCAAGAATTATCGAGCTTGGTTGCTTCATCTAAGTGTTGCTTCTAAGTGTGTGTGTGGTTGGAGATATTCTGGAGAGTTTTACAGAATCTTCAACTGTCTAAGAGTTGTGCTAAGAGTTCTTTTTTACTGTTACAGGTAAGATTCATCTGTAGGAAAAGGTTACTGACTGCACAAGGTTTGATTTCCTGTTGGTAATTATAAGGCATTTGATTGGATTAGGTAGCTACTTGCTATTGATTGCTATTTAAATTAGCTATTGTTTGCTAATGAGCAGAGGCCTACCCAGGTGTTAAACATTCCTAGTGGGAGGTGATTTTAGGAGTATATAAGGGTAGTTGTCATTAGCTTGGCTAATAGAGCTTGGTTGCTTCATCTGAGGGTTGCTTCTAAGTGTGTCTGTGGTTGGAGATATTCTGGAGAGAAACTGGAGGTAATCCGAGGTATTCAGGAGGATAAATACAAAGTTAAGGTTTGTTTGATTTAACCCCTTAACCCCTTAAGGACACATGACATGTGTGACATGTCATGATTCCCTTTTATTCCAGAAGTTTGGTCCTTAAGGGGTTAAGGACCAAACTTCTGGAATAAAAGGGAATTATGACGTGTCAGACATGTCATGTGTCCTTAAGGGGTTAAATTATTCACCTCATTGGAATGGCAGACTTAGTTCAGTGTAATAGTTGCTTTGCATTTGTTTCACGTTCCACTTTTTGGAGGTTTGGTTGTTGTCTAATCTGTAGACAGTTCTCTATTTTGCGGCAGGAGATTGTATTTTTGAAGTCTGAGATTTGTAAATTATCTGGTAAACAAACTCAGGCTGGAACTGCTGCAAAGCCACTGCCGCAGAGACATACTAGGAATGGCAGATGGATTACTGTAGGATCTGGTAGACTTGGAGTTGTGGATAAAAGGCATATTGCACAGTCTGTGTAATTCATTTTCTGCACTTTCAGAGTGTAGTGGTGTCGTGGAGAGAGGCACTGAGGCTAGTGGTGTTGTGCAGAGAGGCACTGAGGCTAGTGGTGTTGTGCAGAGAGGCACTGAGGCGAGTGGTGTTGTGCAGAGAGGCACTGAGGCTAGTGGTGTTGTGCAGAGAGGCACTGAGGCTAGTGGTGTTGTGCAGAGAGGCACTGAGGCTAGTGGTGTTGTGCAGAGAGGCACTGAGGCTAGTGGTGTTGTGCAGAGAGGCACTGAGGCTAGTGGTGTTGTGCAGAGAGGCACTGAGGCTAGTAGTGTTGTGCAGAGAGGCACGGAGGCTAGTGGTGTTGTGCAGAGAGGCACTGAGGCTAGTGGTGTTGTGCAGAGAGGCACTGAGGCTAGTGGTGTTGTGCAGAGAGGCACTGAGGCTAGTGGTGTTGTGCAGAGAGGCACTGAGGCTAGTGGTGTTGTGCAGAGAGGCACTGAGGCTAGTGGTGTTGTGCAGAGAGGCACTGAGGCTAGTGGTGTTGTGCAGAGAGGCACTGAGGCTAGTGGTGTTGTGCAGAGAGGCACTGAGGCTAGTGGTGTTGTGCAGAGAGGCACTGAGGCTAGTGGTGTTGTGCAGATAGGCACTGAGGCTAGTGGTGTTGTGCAGAGAGGCACTGAGGCTAGTGGTGTTGTGCAGAGAGGCACTGAGGCTAGTGGTGTTGTGCAGAGAGGCACTGAGGCTAGTGGTGTATTGAAGAGAGGCACTGAGGCTAGTGGTGTTGTGAAGAGAGGCACTGAGGCTAGTGGTGTTGTGAAGAGAGGCACTGAGGCTAGTGGTGTTGTGAAGAGAGGCACTGAGGCTAGTGGTGTTTTGAAGAGAGGCACTGAGGCTAGTGGTGTTGTGAAGAGAGGCACTGAGGCTAGTGGTGTTGTGAAGAGAGGCACTGAGGCTAGTGGTGTTGTGCAGAGAGGCTTGAAGACTATGGTGAGGCCTAATTGAAAGCAGTTGTTGTTGGGGGATTCCATCATAAGAGGTGTGGAGATGGACAATGGTGGTCTTGTGAGGTGTCTTCCCGGAGCTACTGCTCACAGAGACAGGAGACGTATCTGTAATATTGTTAAGCAAGCAAAGCAGGAAGGGGAATTGGATGTACTTGTCCATTTAGGGACAAATGACTTGGCTTGCAATGAGGTTTCAGAGGTTAAGGAAGTTTTTAGTGTTTTTGCCAATGATATACGGCAGGTTGCTTCCACATTGTCATTCTCTGAAGTTCTGCCTGTGCATAACACTCAGAATGACAGGCGGATGCGTATTAGGGACTTTAACTTGTGGCTTGGTGAATGGTGTCGGGAGCAAGGATTTGGCTTTATTGCTCATGGTAGCTCTGTTTGGAATGGAAATAAACTGTACAAAAAAGATAGTTTGCAGCTTTCTCAAAAGGGAACAAATGTTCTCCGTGAGCAGTTCAGAGGTTTTGCTAGGATGTATTTAAACTAGGAGGGGGGGGCAAAAGGGTGATAAAACATCAATCCAATTGTCCCCCAAAACAAGGACAGAAGGTGCCTGTAGCAAGTGTGTTAAAAAATGATAAGCTTAGAGTCATGTCTACAAATGCTCGCAGTTTAGGGAATAAGATCCATGAACTTGTGGCAATAATGGCAACTGATAGTGTAGATTTAGTCGCTGTTACTGAGACATGGTATAATGAGAAAAATGACTGGGACATAGCAATACCAGGGTACTCTTTATATAGAAAAGACAGGGAAGGCAAGAAAGGGGGAGGGGTGGCCCTGTATGTAAAGAATAGCATAAAATCTAGCCTAATAAAGGTTAGTGAGGCGAACATAGAGTCAGTTTGGGTTACGTTAGAATTTGGTAATCACACAGTAACTCGTGTAGGTGTGATTTATAGGCCCCCAGGACAAATTGAAGAGTTAGATAATCTACTAGTTGAAGAAATAGCTAAAATGACAATGAAGGGGGAAGTTATCATCATGGGTGACTTTAATCTTCCTTTTGTAAATTGGAAAACAAAAATAGCTACTTGTGCCAGGAGCACACATATTCTAAACTCCCTACTGGGATTGTCTCTAAAACAAGTCGTTGAGGAGCCAACTCGTAAAGAGGCCATACTAGATTTAGTGTTAACAAATGGAGATTTGGTATCAGATATTACTGTAGGTGAAAGTTTAGGATCCAGTGATCATCAGTCAGTGTGGTTTAATATAAGAACAGTGACCGAGTCACACCACACAAAAACAAAAGTTTTAGACTTTAGAAAAACAGACTTTTCCAAAATTAGAATATGTGTAAAGGAGTCATTATCAGACTGGAGCAATTTAAATGGAGTCCAAAAGAAATGGGATTATTTAAAAGTTGCACTACTGAAGGCAACAGAAAATTGCATTAGGCTTGTCAGTAAAAGCAAAAAATTCAAGAAACCACTGTGGTACTCCACAGATGTAGCCAAAATAGTAAAAAACAAAAAGTTAGCATTTAGTAATTATAAAAAAAAACCAGAGTGAGGAAGACAGAATGACCTATAAGATTAGGCAGAAAGAGGCTAAGCAAGTTATAAGAGCTTCCAAATCACACACAGAAGAGAAAATAGCACAGTCAGTAAAAAAGGGGGATAAAACCTTTTTTAGATACATAAATGAGAAAAGAAAAGTAAAACAAGGATTAGTTAGATTAAAAACAAAAGAAGGAAGGTATGTAGATGAGGATAAAGGTCTAGCTGACTGCCTCAATGAATATGTTTGTTCGGTATTTACAGATGAAAATGAAGGAAAGGGACCTCAGTTAAGAAAAAGGATAAATTAGTCATTTATTACACGTGAGTTTACAGAGGAAGAGGTTCTATTTCAACTGTCAAAAGTAAAGACAAATAAGTCAATGGGACCTGATGGAATACACCCAAAGCTATTAAAAGAGCTTAGTGGTGTACTAGCAAAACCATTAACATATTTATTTAAATATCATTGATAACAGGAGTAGTCCCAGAAGATTGGAAGTTAGCAAATGTTGTGCCCATTCACAAGAAAGGTAATAGGGAGGAGTCGGGCAACTATAGGCCAGTAAGCCTAACTTCAGTAGTGGGGAAAGTGATGGAAACCATGTTAAAGGATAGGATTGTTGAACATCTAAAAACACATGGATTTCAAGATCAGAGACAACATGGGTTTACTTCAGGGAGATCATGCCAAACTAATCTTATTGATTTTTTTGATTGGGTAACTAAAATTATAGATCAGGGTGGTGCAGTAGACATTGCTTACCTCGATTTCAGTAAGGCTTTTGACACTGTTGCACATAGAAGGCTTATCAACAAACTACAATCTTTGAGTTTGGATTCCAATATTGTTGAATGGGTAAGGCAGTGGCTGAGTGACAGGCAACAGAGGGTTGTAGTCAATGGAGTATATTCGAAGCTTGGGCTTGTCACCAGTGGGGTACCTCAGGGATCTGTACTTGGACCCATTCTCTTTAATATTTTTATTAGTGATATTGCAGAAGGTCTTGATGGTAAGGTGTGTCTTTTTGCGGATGATACTAAGATATGTAACAGGGTTGATGTTCCAGGAGGGATAAGCCAAATGGAAAATGATTTAGGTAAACTAGAAAAATGGTCAGAGTTGTGGCAACTGACATTTAATGACATTTAATGTGGATAATGCATCTTGGACGTAAAAACCCAAGGGCAGAGTACAGAATATTTGATAGAGTCCTAACCTCAACATCTGAGGAAAGGGATTTAGGGGTGATTATTTCTGATGACTTAAAGCTAGGCAGACAATGTAATAGAGCAGCAGGAAATGCTAGCAGAATGCTTGGTTGTATAGGGAGAGGTATTAGCAGTAGAAAGAGGGAAGTGCTCATGCCATTGTACAGAACACTGGTGAGACCTCACTTGGAGTACTGTACACAGTACTGGAGACCCTATCTTCAGAAGGATATTGATACCTTAGAGAGAGTTCAAAGAAGGGCTACTAAACTGGTTCATGGATTGCAGGATAAAACTTACCAGGAAAGGTTAAAGGATCTTAACATGTATAGCATGGAGGAAAGACGAGACAGGGGGGATATGATAGAAACATTTAAATACATAAAGGGAATCAACACAGTAAAGGAGGAGACTATATTTAAAAGAAGAAAAACTACCACAACAAGAGGACATAGTCTTAAATTAGAGGGACAAAGGTTTAAAAATAATATCAGGAAGTATTACTTTACTGAGAGGGTAGTGGATGCATGGAATAGCCTTCCAGCTGAAGTGGTAGAGGTTAACACAGTAAAGGAGTTTAAGCATGCGTGGGATAGGCATAAGACTATCCTAACTATAAGATAAGGCCAGGGACTAATGGAAGTATTTAGAAAACTGGGCAGACTAGATGGGCCGAATGGTTCTTATCTGCCGTCACATTCTATGTTTCTATGTTTCTAAGAATTCAGGAAATCAACAATTGTTACATTATCTTCTCCTCATACCAAATCTCATCAGTCGGGCAATTTAAATTGTGCCCAGTTCAAAATTTATACTAGCAATCAAAGACCAGGTTAGCCAGGTCCCTAACTATCCGTTACTATCTTTAATAACCGTGATATTGTTACTTTAAATACTCCACCCAGGCCTTAATTTCTCCTACTCAGGCCACGCATTCCATGTCAATACAACAGCAGCCTCTAATGGGCGTGTTACGACACACATAAGTAGAAATATGGGAAGTTGGTATACAACAGGAACATTCCTAACCCAAGATAAAATCAGACGGTCTTTTCCATAATGTGACTAAATGTTTACTAATTGTGAAATTAATCTTGTCATATATTTTTGCCCTCTATTTCAGGCCTGACCTCTCGTCGGTTTCGGCACACCTCAACCGACTTTGGTCCTTATCAAACTACATACCTTTAATTGTACGTCCTCGAATTACCCCGTACACAAATATATATATATATATATATATATATATATATATACACAAATAGCGGCCCCAGGTTGGAGTTGAATGCAACAACACAGAGACAAATATATATATACACACACTATCCACATATAACTTACTATATTTTATTAATCATGTGGGGATATTTATTAGGTGATAAATATTAAAATAATATTAAAAAAATGGATATATCGGCACTGTCCCTGTCAGGGTGGCGGTCCGGTGCCTGGGACCCAGACACTATCCGGGCGGCGGTGCAGGACCGGGACCCAGTATGCCTGATGTTCAGAGTAGGAGTCACAGTGTGGAGGTGGATTAGCAGGGTCTGGTGCAGGGTAACCGCACGCCCCCTGGTGTTGAGCACCAGCGTTTGTGCAGCCACATACCAAGACCCTGAATCAGCTTCAGCGGATACTAGGAACTAGGAGCTTGGAAATTAAGCAGACCTCCCAGGAGCTGAATAGGGAGGCTCTGCAGCAAGATTGTATCCAGTACTAGAAACAAGGCAAGGCTAGAATAGTCACCAAACATGAAAACAAGACAGAACTAATAGAACCCAGAACCAGAGAAAGATAGTAAGCTAAACCCAGAACATATACACAAGACATGAGGAAAACATGAACATAACATGGGCATGACTGGACAGGACTGTACATGGACTGGGTATACAAACTAAAACAAGACAAGATAACATAGGCAAAACAAGAGGAGAAATAACTAAGTACTACATATGGAAATCATGGGGATTTAGTCACACCATATGATTACACATTGCACAAGCCTGCCAACAACGCCAACGCACCCCACATCCGGCAGGTCCCACACTATGCTAAAACAACCAAAGACATATATAGCGCTTACCTGCAAGAAAGAGCAGAAGCCTTGAGGAGCTGCCTGCAGGAACTCTGAAACAGAGGGAATGATGGAAAACAAACAGGTGTGGCAACATAAAACAAACATTTAAATGAAACCTGGAGACTGGGAATCCCAGGGATGGATTATAGGAATGAACCCAGAAATCCCAGCATAAAAAAAAACAGACATATAATAGAAAACCATAAAACCAAGAAAAACTAAACAAGAATTGTAACAAGAGTACTGGATACCAGAAGCCATTGCCAGACATTTCCACAGAACAGAGCAGGACGTGACAGTCCCCGAATTTAATAATATAATAAAGCTGAGAATTTCCAACTATTTCAATTCTCTTAGATCCTAGAGCATGTTCATTATAAGGATTTTGACTCCACACAGTAAATCACAATTCTATTATAAAAATATAATTTATTGTGACAATAATAATAAAATAATAATATGTAACATGTATGATAATAATCAGTAAATATTTAGGTATAACATCGTATACAATATGGTAATGGCTAAACACAATACAACAGCTACAGCAATCCAGTTGTCAAGAATTTACAAGATTTATGACAGCTTAGCAACCAACTTCACACAGAACACAGAATTCCACATAATACAACAGTGCAGTGAGAAGCAATAAAACCTTGGCTAACAGTAACCCTTTTAATGCTGGCTAGAATCCTCCTAGGTATATAATATCCTATTCTATTTCTATTTTTTAATTAAAACAATGTTGATACCAGATCATTAACCATTCCTGGAACCATCCAATAAGAATAAGCTGTTTGCCTGTGTGTGACTGTCTGCCTGTGTGCGTTTGTGTGGCTGTCTGCCTGTGTGTGTGTGGCTGTCTGCCTCTGTGTGTGTATGTGTGTGTGAGACTGTCTGTCTGCCTGTGTGTGTTAGGCTGTCTGCATGTAACGGTGTGTGTGTGACACTGTATGTGTGGCTGTATGTACGTGACTGTCCGTCTGAACCTGTGTTTGTTTGTAATTGTCTGCCTGTAACTGTGTGTGTGTGTGTGTGTGTGTGTGTGTGACTGTCTGCCTGTTACTTTGTGTGTGTATGTCTGTGTAATGAATATTTATGTTTAAATCATTATTAATTTAATGAATCCCCTATAGAATCACTACACTTCTATACACACACTATACATGTATGACATGAAACATGTAAGATGTTTCCCAAAGGGCGCCTAAAGGCCTAAGGCCGGCCCTATGTGTGTCATTGAGCTGTCCATAGTGAGCTGTGTAGGTTTGTAGTGAGCTTGGATATGTCAACTGTGATGCTTTGTACAAATAAGCCAATAATTCCTGTATAACGAAGTACTCACTTTATTAATACATATATGACAGGATCTTCATATTGCTGCCTTGTTACACAGGGTTTCTGCAGCTGCCATTTCAAATCCCTGGAACATTCCACCAACTGCCAACAGGAACAGTAAAGAACCAAAAGAAAGGAAGTGCATCATTCACAGCCAACAACAGCCCAACTGCCCATACATCACAATAAATACACTCATACACTCACACACACACATACCAGCCCAGTCCATACATCACATCTACTTCCTTTCTCAACAAAAGAAAAAAAAATAGTAAAAAGTCAACAATAATAAAAGAACAATTTAAAAATGTTTCCTTAATCTGCATCATTCTGTCCATCATCTTCAAGATCTACAATCTTTTTTTCAGGACAGCTTATTCTACTCCTATTAGGATACCATTTCCGCCTTCTTACTGTGGAGTTTCTCCGACTATAGTCCCTTAATGGATCTACTGGCTGCCAGCGGTTTGTGGCCCTTCTCTCTCTTGTTGAATGGACAGTATTTTCCTGACCACAGCTTTCATGGTTACTTGAACTGTGGCTTGGCAGTTCTTGTTCCTGAGTTTCATGGGGTATTTCCTCCAAATCATCCCCTATTACATCATGAGCCTCTGTACCGGGTGTATGGCAGACTTCAGAAATGTCATCATGCCAAACTCCATGCCAGATATCAGTGTCTGGTTGCATGAGTGGCCCTACCCACTTTGATAGGTTGTCTGTTATACGTGGTCGAAGTTGATTTGTATGTCTCCGTGTGTAACATCCATCAGAGGTTAAAACTTTATAGAGCACCGGCCACAGAACTTCCTTTATCACTGCTTCTTTCAACGATTCACCTGATGATATACACGCATCCAAACAGAATGCCGTGTCTGGTAACAACGGCCTGCTCTTCCGACTTGCATCTTCGGTTGTTGCTGGATGACCCTTTGTTGAATCTCTAGTTTTAGCAGTTCCAACTTTGTCCTGAGTTCCCGGCCTTACATAAGGCATGCTGGAGGTTGTCCGGTGGTTGGATGAGGTGTATTTCGATACTGTAGAAGAAACTCAGACAAATGATGTTCAGGTCTCTTACCTTCTGCTTTCAGACTACTCAGAAAACCCTTTAACGTTTGAACAAAACGTTCTGCTTGACCATTAGTAGCAGGATAATACGGTGCTGTACAATGAGCCGAATACCGTTTTCCTTGCGAAAAGCCTGAAATTGTCCAGAAACAAACTGCGGTCCATTATATGAAACAAGCACTCTGGGCAAGTCAAATGTTGCAAATAGTTTCTGTAATGCTTTAACAGTAGCTTCTGCAGTGGTCTGCGACATGAATAGAACTTCTGGCCATTTAGAATGTGCATCTACCACAATCAGATACATTTTATTTTCCACTGGTCCAGCAAAGTCTATGTGAATTCTCTGCCATGGTGATAGAGGCCAGGTCCAAGGTTGTACGGCACCATGTGGCAAGTCACGCTGTGCTGGTGCACAACCAGTACAACCTGAAACATAACGGCCAATATCCTCTGTGACGCGACCAATCTCGCCACTGTGCATTGTAGGTTCCTGGTTGCCTGCCTGCTGCCTTTTGACTATGGACCGGCATTTTAATACTTTATTTTCCTATGCAGAAAGGTCTATACATGTATTTCTGCCCTGGCGTTCGGTAGATTCTTGGATTTACTGAATTAACTCATTTAACCCAGATAGCTATGCCATGGAGCCTATTCGTGTAATAAAAGACTTTGGCTCTATGGCTATGGCTATGGGAGGATAATGTATAATAAACACAGGTTACTGGCTATGGGAGGATAATGTATAATAAACACAGGTTACTGGCTATGGGGGGATAATGTATAATAAACACAGGTTACTGGCTATGGGAGGGATAATGTATAATAAACACAGGTTACTGGCTATGGGAGGATAATGTATAATAAACACAGGTTACTGGCTAAGGGGGGGGATAATGTATAATAAGCACAGGTTCCTGGCTATGGGAGGATAATGTATAATAAACACATGTTACTGGCTATGGGAGGGATAATGTATAATAAACACAGGTTACTGGCTATGGGGGGATAATGTATAATAAACACAGGTTACTGGCTATGGAGGGATAATGTATAATAAACACAGGTTACTGGCTATGGGAGGATAATGTATAATAAACACAGGTTACTGGCTATGGGGGGATAATGTATAATAAACACAGGTTACTGGCTATGGGGAGGATAATGTATAATAAACACAGGTTACTGGCTATGGGGGGGATAATGTATAATAAACACAGGTTACTGGTTGTGGGGGGATAATGTATCCTAAACACAGTTTACTGGTTGTGGGGGGATAATGTATAATAAATAGTGATGTCCCGAACTGTTCGCTGGCGAATAGTTCCTGGCGAACATCGCTTGTTCGCGTTCGCCACGGATGGCGAACACATGTGCTGTTCGTTCCGCCCCCTATTCATCATCATTGAGTAAACTTTGACCCTGGCCTGTACCTCACAGTCAGCAGACACATTCAGCCATTCAGCAGCATCCCTCCCAGACCCTCCCACCTCCTGGACAGCATCCATTTTACATTCATTGTGAAGCTGCATTCTTAGTGAGAGTAGGGACAGTGTAGCTGCTGCTGATTTGATAGGGAAATTGATAGCTAGGCTAGTGTATTCAGTGTCCACTACAGTCCTGAAGGACTCATCTGATCTCTGCTGTAAGGACAGCACCCCAAAAAGCCCTTTTTAGGGCTAGAACATCATCTGTTTTTTTGTTTTTTTTTCTGTGTAATGTAATTGCAGTTGCCTGCCTGCCAGCCAGCCTGTGTGTCAGGCTCACAGCATATACTGTGCCCACTTGCCCAGTGCCACCACTCATATCTGGTGTCACAATAGCTTGCATTTAACAAAAAAAAAACTTTTCGGACTGTAATATGATAGCAGTCAGTTTCCTTCACTAGTGTGCATTTCAGGGCCTGCCAGGGCACAGTGTCACTCCAGTGCAACTCATATCTGGTGTAACAGTAGTGTACATTTGAAAAAAAAAATTTTTTGACTGTAATAGATTGAATAGCAGTTAGTTGTCTGCCAGCGTGTGTGTCAGGCTCACAGCGTATACTGTGCCCACTTGCCCAGTGCCACCACTCACTCACTGGTGTCCCAATAGCTTGCATTTAACAAAAACAAAACTTTTTGACTGTAATATAATAGCAGTCAGTTTCCTTCACTAGTGTGCGTTTCAGGGTCTGCCAGGGCACAGTGTCACACCAGTGCAACTCATATTTTCCTGACCACAGCTTTCATGGTTACTTGAACTGTGGCTTGGCAGTTCTTGTTCCTGAGTTTCATGGGGTATTTCCTCCAAATCATCCCCTATTACATCATGAGCCTCTGTACCGGGTGTATGGCAGACTTCAGAAATGTCATCATGCCAAACTCCATGCCAGATATCAGTGTCTGGTTGCATGAGTGGCCCTACCCACTTTGATAGGTTGTCTGTTATACGTGGTCGAAGTTGATTTGTATGTCTCCGTGTGTAACATCCATCAGAGGTTAAAACTTTATAGTGCGCCGGCCCCAGAACTTCCTTTATGGGAGGGATAATGTATAATAAACACAGGTTACTGGCTATGGGGGGATAATGTATAATAAACACAGGTTACTGGCTATGGAGGGATAATGTATAATAAACACAGGTTACTGGCTATGGGAGGATAATGTGTAATAAACACAGGTTACTGGCTATGGGGGATAATGTATAATAAACACAGGTTACTGGCTATGGGGGGGATAATGTATAATAAACACAGGTTACTGGCTATGGGGGGGATAATGTATAATAAACACAGGTTACTGGTTGTGGGGGGATAATGTATCATAAACACAGTTTACTGGTTGTGGGGGGATAATGTATAATAAATAGTGATGTCCCGAACTGTTCGCTGGTGAATAGTTCCCGGCGAATATCGCTTGTTCGCGTTCGCCACGGATGGCGAACACATGTGCTGTTCGGTCCGCCCCCTATTCGTCATCATTGAGTAAACTTTGACCCTGGCCTGTACCTCACAGTCAGCAGACACATTCAGCCATTCAGCAGCATCCCTCCCAGACCCTCCCACCTCCTGGACAGCATCCATTTTACATTCATTGTGAAGCTGCATTCTTAGTGAGAGTAGGGACAGTGTAGCTGCTGCTGATTTGATAGGGAAATTGATAGCTAGGCTAGTGTATTCAGTGTCCACTACAGTCCTGAAGGACTCATCTGATCTCTGCTGTAAGGCCAGCACCCCAAAAAGCCCTTTTTAGGGCTAGAATATCATCTGCTTTTTTGGGGTTTTTTTTCTGTGTAATGTAATTGCTGTTGCCTGCCTGCCAGCCAGCCTGTGTGTCAGGCTCACAGCATATACTGTGCCCACTTGCCCAGTGCCACCACTCATATCTGGTGTCACAATAGCTTGCATTTAACAAAAAAAAACTTTTCGGACTGTTATATGATAGCAGTCAGTTTCCTTCACTAGTGTGCGTTTCAGGGCCTGCCCAGTGCCACCACTCGCTCACTGGTGTCCCAATAGCTTGCATTTAAATTTTTTTTTACTTTTTTGACTGTAATATAATAGCAGTCAGTTTCCTTCACTAGTGTGCGTTTCAGGGCCTGCCCAGTGCCACCACTCACTCATATCTGGTGTCCCAATAGCTTGCATTTAATAAAAACTAAAAAAATTTGACTGTAATATAATAGCAGTCAGTTTCCTTCACTAGTGTGCGTTTCAGGGCCTGCCCAGTGCCACCACTCACTCACTGGTGTCACAATAGCTTGCATTTAACAAAAAAAAAACTTTTTGGACTGTAATATTTCCTTCACGAGTGTGCGTTTCAGGGCCTGCCAGGGCACAGTGTCACACCAGTGCAACTCATATCTGGTGTAACAGTAGTGTACATTTTTAAAAAAAAAAAATACAATTTTGATTGTAATAGATTGAATAGCAGTTAGTTGTCTGCCAGCGTGTGTCAGGCTCGCAGCGTATACTGTGCCCACTTGCCCAGTGCCACCACTCATATCTGGTGTCACAATAGCTTGCATTTAACAAAACTAAACTTTTTTGACTGTAATTTAATAGCAGTCAGTTTCCTTCACTAGTGTGCGTTTCAGAGCCTGCCCAGTGCAACCACTGACTCATATCTGGTGTCCCAATAGCTTGCATTTAATAAAAAATAAACTTTTTGGACTGTAATATAATAGCAGTCAGTTTCCTTCACAAGTGTGCGTTTCAGGGCCTGCCAGGGCACAGTGTCACACCAGTGCCACTCATATCTGTTGTCACAGTAGCTTGCACGCATAGTACCACTAATCGAAAAAAAAATGACAGGCAGAGGCAGGCCACCCCGCAGGGGCTGTCGTGGTCGTGGTTCTGTGATTCCCTTTGGCCCTAGAATAATGCCCAGTTTCAGAGGCCACGTACCCTGAACTTGAAAAGTTCTGAGGACATAGTTGACTGGCTAACACAGGACACCCAATCTTCTACAGCTTCCGCTCGGAACCTCGACGCACCATCCTCCTCCAGCTTAGCTTCGGGCACCTCTCAAGTTCCCACTCGCCCGCCTGCCGCCACCACCAACACAAGCACCACAGCCGCTTCACTTGATCTGTCAGAGGAGTTATTTACACATCAGGTGGAAGAAATGAGTAATGCGCAACCATTATTGCCAGAGGATGTAGATAACAGGGATATGTCTCAGTCAGGCAGCATTACACACGTACGGTGTGATGATGATGATGTTGTACCCACTGCTGCTTCCTTTGCTGAGTTGTCAGATACAAGTGAAGCGGTTGATGATGATGATGCGTCCGTGGATGTCACGTGGGTGCCCGCTAGCAGAGAAGAAGAACAGGGGGAAAGTTCAGATTGGGAGACAGAGAGGAGGAGGAGACGAGTTGGAAGCAGGGGGAGGTCGTCGCAAGGAGCTAGTGGCACAGTCAGACAGCATGCATCGGCACCCGGGGTCAGCCAGACAGCACGCCAATCAACGCATGCTGTTGCCACCACCAGAATGCCGTCATTGCAGAGCTCAGCAGTGTGGCATTTTTTTTGTGTGTCTGCCTCTGACAACAACAATGCCATTTTCAACCTGTGCCAAAAGAAACTGAGTCGTGGGAAGTCCAACACCCACCTAGGTACAACTGCTTTGCGAAGGCACATGATCGCACATCACAAACGCCTATGGGATCAACACATGAGTACAAGCAGCACACAAACTCAAAGCCGCCATCCTCCTCCTGGTCCAGCATCTTCAGCCACGTTAACCACTGCTGTACTCCTTGCCCCCTCTCAACCATCCGCCCCTCCGTCTCTCGCCTTGAGCAGTTCCTGCTCATCTGCCCACAGTCAGGTGTCTGTCAAGGACATGTTTGAGCGTAAGAAGCCAATGTCACAAAGTCACCCCCTTGCCCGGCGTCTGACAGCTGGCTTGACTGAACTCTTAGCCCACCAGCTTTTACCATACAAGCTGGTGGAGTCTGAGGCGTTCAAAAAATTTGTAGCTATTGGGACACCGCAGTGGAAGGTACCCGGCCGAAATTTCTTTGCACAAAAAGGCAATCCCCAACCTGTACTCGATTGTGCAAAAGGAAGTAATGGCATGTCTGGCACACAGTGTTGGGGCAAGGGTCCATCTGACCACTGATACCTGGTCTGCAAAGCATGATCAGGGCAGGTATATCACCTACACTGCGCATTGGGTAAACCTGCTGACGGCTGCCAAGCATGGAATGCGTGGCTCTGCAGAGGAGTTGGTGACACCGCCACGACTTGCAGGCAGGCCTGCTGCCACCTCCTCTACTCCTCCTACTCCATCCTCTTCCATAACCTCCTCAGCTGAGTCCTCTTCTGCTGCTGCGTCATCAACGGCACCCCCCCAGCTCCCAGGTACTGTTCCACATCCCGGATACGGCAGTGTCACGCCGTCTTGGGATTAACTTGCCTGAAAGCAGATAGTCACACTGGACCAGCACTCCTGTCCACCCTGAACGCACAGGTGGATCAGTGGCTGACTCCGCACCAACTGGAGATCGGCAAAGTGGTTTGTGACAACGGAAGAAATTTGTTGGCGGCATTGCATTTGGGCAAGTTGACGCATGTGCCGTGCATGGCACATGTGTGTAATCTCATCGTACAACGCTTTGTGCATAAGTACCCAGGCTTATAGGACGTCCTTAAGCAGGCCAGGAAGGTGTGTGGCCATTTCAGGCGTTCCTACACGGCCATGGTGCACTTTTCCGATATCCAGCGGCGAAACAACATGCCAGTGAGGCGCTTGATTTGCGACAGTCCGACATGTTGGAATTCAACACTCCTAATGTTCGACTGCCTGCTCCAACAAGAAAAAAACGTTAACGAGTATTTGTATGACCGGGGTGCTAGGACAGCCTATGCGGAGCTGGGAATTTTTTTACCACGTTACTGGACGCTCATGCGCAATGCCTGTAGGCTCATGCGTCCGTTTGAGGAGGTGACAAACCTAGTCAGTCGCACCGAAGGCACCATCAGCGACATCATACCATTTTTTTTCTTCCTGGAGCGTGCCCTGCGAAGAGTGCTGGATCAGGCCGTAGAGGAGCGTGAAGAGGAAGAGTTGTGGTCACCATCACCACCAGAAACAGCCTTATCAGCATCGCTTGCTGGACCTGCGGCAACGCTGGAAGAGGATTGTGAGGAAGAGGAGTCAGAGGAGGAATGTGGCTTTGAGGAGGAGGAGGAAGACCAACCACAACAGGCATCCTAGGGTGCTCGTTGTCACCTATCTGGTACCCGTGGTGTTGTACGTGGCTGGGGGGAAGAACATACCTTCAGAGAGATCACTGAGGACGAGGAACAGGACATAAGTAGCTCGGCATCCAACCTTGTGCAAATGGGGTCTTTCATGCTGTCGTGCCTGTTGAGGGACCCTCGTATGAAAAGGCTGAAGGACCCCCGGTATAAGCAGAAAGTGCCTGAAATGTTACCGAATTACGGCAAGTCGGAAAGGATGCAGCAGTTCCAAAATCAATTAAAAAGTATGCTTTACACAGTGTATAAGGGTGATGTCACAGCACAACGGGAATCTAACAGGGGAAGAGGTGAAAGTAATCCTCCTCCTCCCACGACCACGCCGGCAAGGACATGACGCTTTACAGACGTGTTGTTGATGGAGGACATGCAGAGCTTTTTAAGTCCTATGCATCGCCACAGCCCTTCGGGGTCCACCCTCAGAGAACGACTCGACCGACAGGTAGTAGACTACCTCGCCTTAACTGCAGATATCGACACTCTGAGGAGCGTTGAACCCCTTGACTACTGGGTGTGCAGGCTTGACCTGTGGCCTGAGCTATCCCAATTTGCGATAGAACTTCTGGCCTGTCCCCCTTTCAAGTGTCCTGTCAGAAAGGACCTTCAGTGCAGCAGGAGGTATTGTCACTAAGAAGAGAAGTCGCCTAGGTCAAAAAAAGTCTAGATTACCTCACCTTTATTAAGATGAATGAGGGATGGATCCCAAAGGGACTGACAGTGGGCGATACATTCGACTAAAAAAGGCCTGATGAGGGGGACTACTTAACACACCACTCCTATCTGGTGGCACATTAGATTGCACGCGCAGTTCCCCAAATTTGAAGTAGGAGGACCGACCAAGCATGTTTTTCCATCTCCCGCTTCCTAAAATCGATGCCTTATATACACGTCCCCTGATAGGGGACGTAACAGGGATTAAACTGATAAGAATAGTGCTACTTAACACACCACTCCTATCTGGTGGCACATTAGATTGCACGCGCAGTGCCCGAAATTTAAAGTAGGAGGACCGACCAAGCATGTTTTTCCATCTCCCGCTTCCTAAAATCGATGCCTTATATACACGTCCCCTGATAGGGGACGTAAAAGGGATTAAACTGATAGGAATAGTACTACTTAACACACCACTCCTATCTGGTGACACATTAGATTGCACGCGCAGTGCCCCAAATTTGAAGTAGGAGGACCGACCAAGCATCTTTTTCCATCTCCCGCTTCCTAAAATCGATGCCTTATATACACGTCCCCTGATAGGGGACGTAACAGGGATTAAACTGATAAGAATAATACTACTTAACACACCACTCCTATCTGGTGGCACATTAGATTGCACGCGCAGTGCCCCAAATTTGAAGTAGGAGGACCGACCAAGCATCTTTTTCCATCTCCCGCTTCCTAAAATCGATGCCTTATATACACATCCCCTGATAGGGGATGTAACAGGGATTAAACTGATAGGAATAGTACTACTTAACACACCTTATAATAACGCAGAGAGAGGCAACGCAGAGAGAGGAGTCTGAAGAAGAGGAGTCAGAGGAGGAAGGTGGCTTTGAGGAGGTGGAAGACCAAACACAGCAGGCGTCCCAGGGGGCTTGTTGTCACCTTTCAGGGACCCTTGGCGTTGTACGTGGCTGGGTGGAGGAAGAGACCTTCAATGACATCAGTGAGGACAAGGAACGGGACATGGCTAGCTTGGTATCCAACCTTGTGCAAATGGGTAGTTTGCGGTTGTGCAAATGGACTGTTTGTGGTTGTTTGCGGTGCGTTAAACGGGGAGTTTGGTCTGTCACTGTGACGCGGGCGTAACCCTTACACTACCTGATTGATACAACATCATACCTGATGTTTTAAAGCAGGTTATTCCAAACAATTTAGGAATGTTAGGTGATTTCTGCCCTTTATGGATTAAAACCAGACTCTGCATTAACTATGTAATTTTCCATGGGAGTTTTGCCATGGATCCCCCTCCGGCATGCCACAGTCCAGGTGTTAGTCCCCTTTAAACAACTTTTCCATCACTATTGTGGCCAGAAAGAGTCCCTGTGGGTTTTAAAATTTGCCTGCCCATTGAAGTCTATGGCGGTTCGCCCGTTCGCGAACATTTGTGGAAGTTCGCGTTCGTCGTTCGCGAACCGAAAATTTTATGTTCGTGACATCATTAGTGCTAAATAGTACATTTGGGGCTAAATAGTACTTCATATCTGAGAGTCAAATAGAACCGTCAAATACTGCTGTGACATTGCAGTTTGACTCATTCACATTTTTTTGGTGCTAGAAAGTACATTTGTGGCGTGCACTTCATATCTGAGAGTCAAATAGAACTGGCAAATACTGTGGTTACAGCGCAGTTTTAAAAATTCATTTTTTTTTAGGTGCTAAATAGTACATTACAGAACTGAGAGTCAAATAGAACTGTCAAATAGTGTGGTTACATCACAGTTTTAAACATTCTAATTTTTTAGGTTCTAAATAGTACATTTGTGGAGTGCACTTCATATCTGAGAGTCAAATAGAACCGTCAAATACTGCTGTGACATAGCAGTTTTAAAAATTCTAATTTTTTTTGTGCTAAAAAGTACATTTGCGGCCTGCGGTGCACTTCATATCTGAGAGTCAAATAGAACCGTCAAATACTGTGGTTACAGCGTAGTTTTAAACATTACATTTTTTTAGGTGCTAAATAGTACATTTGGGTTGTGCACTTCATATCTGAGAGTCAAATAGAACCTTCAAATACTACTGTGACATAGCAGTTTTAAAATTCTATTTTTTTGGGTGCTAAATAGTACATTTGCGGCCTTCGGTGCACTTCATATCTGAGAGTCAAATAGAACGGTCATTTTACAGCGGTTACAGCGCCATTTTAAAAATTCAAATTTTTTGGGTGTTAAATAGTACATTTGGGGTGTGCACTTCATATCTGTTGTATGTGTATAACACTGGCTAGTTACCGCTTCTCAAGAAAGTCTGAAGACTTTTTAAAAAAGTGAAAAATAAGTGTTACTGTGATCGCTTCATATACAGAAGCATTAATATACATTTCTATATTGTGTAAAGACACAACTACAAAGTTAAAAACCAAACACCAAAACAACGTGCCAGACCATCTACCTGTGCATGGCTAGTGTGATACAATAAGTCTACATCTTAAAAATGCAATAACCCACAGAAGATGGGCGAGAATTTGTTTTTGATTCGCCATAGACTTGGGCAGGCGAATTTTAAAACCCACAGGGACTGTTTCTGGCCACAATAGTGATGGAAAAGTTGTTTCAAGGGGACTAACACCTGGACTGTGGCATGCCGGAGGGGGATCCATGGCAAAACTCCCATGGAAAATTACACAGTTGATGCAGAGTCTGGTTTTAATCCATAAAGGGCATAAATCACCTAACATTCCTAAATCACAATGGATATGGATTGACACCTGACATATGACATATTGACACCTTGACATATGGATTGACACCTGTCCTCAGAGACCCGGATACACACTGACACAGAGCAGAATAGGGACTGTTCCCCCTACATAGGGTCACTTGGCAGATATGGATTGACACCTGTCCTCAGAGACCCTGATACACACTGACACAGAGCAGAATAGGGAATATTCACTAAATGCCAAACATTGTTATACAGGGGATTATTCAGTAAATAAGGATAAGGGGTGGGACCTACTGTCCTCCCCCCGGCCCCCACCCCTGCGCGGTGGGTGGGGGCCATAAATCACAATAGGGGGGACCTACTGTCCTCCTGCCCACCCCCACCCGTGAGCAGTGGGGGCCATAAAAATAATGAGGGGGGGACCTACTGTATGATGTTGTATCGATCAGGTAGTGTAAAGGTTACGCCCGCTTCACAGTGACAGACCAAACTCCCCGTTTAACGCACCGCAAACAACCGCAAACAGTCCATTTGCACAACCGCAAACTCCCCATTTGCACAAGGTTGGATACCAAGCTAGCCATGTCCGTTCCTTGTCCTCACTGATGTCATTGAAGGTCTCTTCCTCCACCCAGCCACGTACAACACCAAGGGTCCCTGAAAGTATGCTAATAAACTGAAAAAAGAAAAAATCTCCCAAGAAGGAGATCTAAAACTGGCATAGGAAAAGGTTAGACAACTATAATAAAGGGATACCTACAAATCCTAGTGAGCATAGGTGTATAATAGAGGGAGAAAGGGAAAGCAGAGTAATGTTTCCTAATACCGTGGTTAGTACCCTTTGTTAAAGTAAATTGAGTAATGGACAAAAGTCTTTATTGGATCATTTATAAATAACAAAGGGATACTATACTCATTCCCCTATAGTGGCTAATTGTGTAATAATGGTAATACTATTACCTATTATATAATATTGGCAGGGGCAAGGAAATTCCCTCTAAATAGATGGGTATAGGCAGAGAGTATGGAGACCGGAGTGATAAAGTGTCAATAAGGTGATATAAAGTTAAATGTATCACAGACACACAGCCACCCTTTCTCTTAGCTAGTTTCCAGAAATGCTGGATAGGTAGAAGGACTATAGAGACTCAGAGAGGTCTTAGAAGAATCCTCTAAACTAGCCCTAATCTCCTTAAACACCTTCAAGGGTGTTCTAAGCTAAAGCTCAATCTAAACGTTTAGATGACTGCCTGATTTCTCATCACAGATGCTGGCTAGGAATAACACTGTGCAAGACAAAGAGTGGGTCTAAGTGCCCATAGTACAGTAAAGTGTCCCTAGTGAAGTGAAAAAGAGAATAACCAGCTGGCGCCCAAGAGAATAACGAGGTGGTGCCCTATCAGGGGACGTGTATATGGCATCGATTTTAGGAAGCGGGAGATGGAAAAAGATGCTTGGTCGGTCCTCCTACTTCAAATTTGGGGCACTGCGCGTGCAATCTAATGTGCCACCAGATAGGAGTGGTGTGTTAAGTAGTACTATTCCTATCAGTTTAATCCCTGTTATGTGCCTTTTTTTTGGTTTGGTTTTTGAAGCCACAGTGCAGCACCAGAGGCCCAAAAAATTAGGCATGTACACATGCCTGAAAAATTCGGTATTGTTGCAGCCTGTAGCAGCGGCTAGAAAACTTGATGTTTGTTTCCCAGGCAGAAAGTGCCCTAAAACATTGTGGCTTGAACCCTAGTTGGTGGCGGATAAGTCACCCAAGTCAACCGGCATTCAGAGCTAAAATTCAGCAGCGTGTGGACCATTTTTAGCCCAAGGCAGCTCATCTCATCAGGCCTTTTTTAGTCGAATGTATCGCCCACTGTCAGTCCCTTCGGGATCCATCCCTCATTCATCTTAATAAAGGTGAGGTAATCTAGACTTTTTTGACCTAGGCGACTTCTCTTCTCAGTGACAATACCTCCTGCTGCACTGAAGGTCCTTTCTGACAGGACACTTGAAGCGGGGCAGGCCAGAAGTTCTACCGCAAATTGGGATAGCTCAGGCCACAGGTCAATCCTGCACACCCAGTATCGATATCTGCAGTTAAGGCGAGGTAGTCTGCTACTTGTCGGTCGAGTCGTTCTCTGAGGGTGGACCCCGAAGGGCTGTGGCGATGCGTAGGACTTAAAAAGCTCCGCATGTCCTCCATCAACAACACGTCTTTAAAGCATCCTGTCCTTTCCGGCGTGGTCGTGGGAGGAGGAGGATGACTTTCACCTCTTCCCCTGTTAGATTCCCGTTGTGCTGTGACATCATCCTTATATGCTGTGTAAAGCATACTTTTTAATTTATTTTGCAAATGCTGCATCCTTTCCGACTTGTTGTAATTTGGTAACATTTCAGCCACTTTCTGCTTATACCGGGGGTCTAGTAGCGTGTACACCCAGTACAGGTCGTTCTCCTTCAGTCTTTTTATACAAGGGTCCCTCAACAGGCACGACAGCATGAAAGACCCCATTTGCACAAGGTTGGATGCCGAGCTACTCATTTCCCGTTCCTCCTCCTCAGTGATCTCAATGAAGGTATGTTCTTCCCCCCAGCCACGTACAACACCACGGGTACCAGATAGGTGACAATGAGCACCCTGGGAAGCCTGTTGTGGTTGGTCTTCCTCCTCCTCCTCAAAGCCACATTCCTCCTCTGACTCCTCTTCCTCACAATCCTCTTCCAGCGTTGCCGCAGGTCCAGCAAGCGATGCGGATAAGGCGGTTTCTGGTGGTGATGGTGACCACAACTCTTCCTCTTCCTCTTCACGCTCATCTACGGCCTGATCCAGCGCTCTTCGCAGGGCACGCTCCAGGAAGAAAACAAATGGTATGATGTCGCTGATGGTGCCTTCGGTGCGACTGACTAGGTTTGTCACCTCCTCAAAAGGACGCATGAGCCTACAGGCATTGCGCATGAGCGTCCAGTAACGTGGCAAAAAAATTCCCAGCTCCCCAGAGGCTGTCCTAGCACCCCGGTCATACAAATATTCATTAACGGCTTTTTCTAGTTGGAGCAGGCGGTCGAACATTAGGAGTGTTGAATTCCAACGTGTCAGGCTGTCGCAAATCAAGCGCCTCACTGGCATGTTGTTTCGCCGCTGGATATCTGAAAAGTGCGCCATGGCCGTGTAGGAACGCCTGAAATGGCCACACACCTTCCTGGCCTGCTTCAGGACGTCCTGTAAGCCTGTGTACTTATGCACAAAGCATTGTACGATCAGATTACACACATGTGCCATGCACGGCACATGTGTCAACTTGCCCAACTTCAATGCCGCCAACAAATTTGTTCCGTTGTCACAAACCACTTTGCCGATATCCAGTTGCTGCAGAGTCAGCCACTTTTCCACCTGTGCGTTCAGGGCGGACAGGAGTGCTTGTCCGGTGTGACTCTCTGCTTTCAAGCAAGTCAAACCCAAGACGGCGTGACACTGCTGTATCCGGGATGTGGAATAGTACCTGGGGAGCTGGGGGGGTGCCATTGATGTGGAGCAAGACGCAGCAGCAGAAGAGTACTCAGCCGAGGAGGTTATGGAAGAAGATGGAGTAGGAGGAGTAGAGGAGGTGGCAGCAGGCCTGCCTACAAGTCGTGGCAGTGTCACCAACTCCTCTGCAGAGCCACGCATTCCATGCTTGGCAGCCGTCAGCAGGTTTACCCAATGCGCAGTGTAGGTGATATACCTGCCCTGACCATGCTTTGCAGACCAGGTATCAGTGGTCAGATGGACCCTTGCCCCAACACTGTGTGCCAGACATGCCATTACTTCCTTTTGCACAATCGAGTACAGGTTGAGGATTGCCTTTTGTGCAAAGAAATTTCGTCCGGGTATCCCAATAGCCACAAATTTTTTGAACGCTTAAGACTCCACCAGCTTGTATGGTAAAAGCTGGCGGGCTAATAGTTCAGACAAGCCAGCTGTCAGACGCTAGGCAAGGGGGTGACTTTCTGACATTGGCTTCTTATGCTCAAACATGTCCTTGACAGACACCTGACTGTGGGCAGATGAGCGGGAACTGCTCAAGACGAGAGACGGAGTGGCGGATGGTTGAGAGGGGGCAAGGAGGACAGCAGTGGTTGACGTGGCTGAAGATGCTGGACCAGGAGGAGGATGGCGGCTTTGTGTTTGTGTGCTGCTTGTACTCATGTGTTGATCCCATAGGTGTTTGTGATGTGCGATCATGTGCCTACACAAAGCAGTTGTACCTAGGTGGGTGTTGCACTTCCCACGATTCAGTTTCTTTTGGCACAGGTTGCAAATGGCATTGCTGTTGTCAGAGGCAGACACACAAAAAAAATGCCACACTGCTGAGCTCTGCAATTACGGCATTCTGGTGATGGACACAGCATGCGTTGATTGGCGTGCTGTCAGGCTGACCCCGGGTGCCGATGCATGCTGTCTGACTGTGCCACTAGCTCCTTGCGACGACCTCCCCATGCTTCCAACTCGTCTCCTCCTCCTCTCTGTCTCCCCATCTGAACTTTTGCCCTGTTCTTCTTCTTGCCGAGCGGGCACCCACGTGACATCCATGGACGCATCATCATCATCAACCGCTTCACCTGTATCTGACAACTCAGCAAAGGAAGCAGCAGCGGGTACAACATCATCATCATCATCACACCGTACGTCCATGTGTGTAATGCTGCCTGACTGAGACATATCCCTGTTATCTAAATCCTCTGGCAATAATGGTTGCGCATCACTCATTTCTTCAAACAAATGTGTATATAACTCCTCTCACAGATAAAGTGAAGCTGCTGTGGTGCTAGTGTTGGTCGGTGGCGGCAGGCGGGTGAGTGGTATCTTGAGAGGTGCCCGAAGCTAAGCTGGAGGAGGATGGTGCATCAAGGTTCCGAGCGGAAGCTGTAGAAGATTGGGTGTCCTGTATTAGCCAGTCAACTATGTCCTCAGAACTTTTCAAGTTCAGGGTACGTGGCCTCTGAAAATTGGGCATTATTCTAGGGCAAAAGGGAATCACAGCACCACGACCACGACGGCCCCTGCGGGGTGGCCTGCCTCTGCCTGTCATTTTTTTTTAATTAGTGGTACTATGCGTGCAAGCTACTGTGAGACCAGATATGAGTGGCAATGTGCACTGGCAGAAGTTGGCAGAGTACACGCTGTAGGCCTGGCACCCGCTTGAAGACAAGTAACTACTTTTCAATCTATAACAGTGAAAAAAGTTTTTTGGTTTTAAATGCACGCTATAGTGACACCAGATATGAGTGGCAATGTGCACTTGCAGAGGTTGGCAGAGTACACGCTGAAGGCCTGACACCCGCTTGAAGGACACTGATTGCTATTAGCTTACAGTGAAAAACTTTTTTTCTTTTTAAAGGCACGCTATTGTGACACCAGATATGAGTGGCAATGTGCACTCGCAGAGGTTGGCAGAGTACACACTGAAGGCCTGACACACCCGCTTGAAGGACACTGACTGCTATTAGCTTACAGTGAAAAACTTTTTTTCTTTTTAAAGGCACGCTATTGTGACACCAGATATGAGTGGCAATGTGCACTCGCAGAGGTTGGCAGAGTACACGCTGAAGGCCTTACACCCGCTTGAAGGACACTGACTGCTATTAGCTTACAGTGAAAAACTTTTTTTCTTTTTAAAGGCACACTATTGTGACACCAGATATGAGTGGCAAAGTGGACTGGCAGAGGTTGGCAGAGTACACGCTGAAGGCCTGACACACCCGCTTGAAGGACACTGACTGCTATTAGCTTACAGTGAAAAACTGTTTTTCTTTTTAAAGGCACGCTATTGTGACACCAGATATGAGTGGCAAAGGACACTGGCAGAGGTTGGCAGAGTACACGCTGAAGGCTTGACACCCACATGAAGGACACTGACTGCTATTAGCTTACAGTGAACAACTTTTTTTCTTTTTAAAGGCACACTATTGTGACACCAGATATGAGTGGCAAAGTGGACTGGCAGAGGTTGGCAGAGTACACGCTGAAGGCCTGACACACCCGCTTGAAGGACACTGACTGCTATTAGCTTACAGTGAACAACTTTTTTTCTTTTTAAAGGCACACTATTGTGACACCAGATATGAGTGGCAAAGTGGACTGGCAGAGGTTGGCAAAGTACACGCTGAAGGCCTGACACACCCGCTTGAAGGACACTGACTGCTATTAGCTTACAGTGAAAAACTGTTTTTCTTTTTAAAGGCACGCTATTGTGACACCAGATATGAGTGGCAATGTGCACTCGCAGAGGTTGGCAGAGTACACACTGAAGGCCTGACACACCCGCTTGAAGGACACTGACTGCTATTAGCTTACAGTGAAAAACTTTTTTTCTTTTTAAAGGCACGCTATTGTGACACCAGATATGAGTGGCAATGTGCACTCGCAGAGGTTGGCAGAGTACACGCTGAAGGCCTTACACCCGCTTGAAGGACACTGACTGCTATTAGCTTACAGTGAAAAACTTTTTTCTTTTTAAAGGCACGCTATTGTGACACCTGATATGGGTGGCAAAGTACACTGGCAGAGGTTGGCAGAGTACACGCTGAAGGCTTGACACCCACATGAAGGACACTGACTGCTATTAGCTTACAGTGAACAACTTTTTTTCTTTTTAAAGGCACACTATTGTGACACCAGATATGAGTGGCAAAGTGGACTGGCAGAGGTTGGCAGAGTACACGCTGAAGGCCTGACACACCCGCTTGAAAGACACTGACTGCTATTAGCTTACAGTGAAAAACTTTTTTTCTTTTTAAAGGCACGCTATTGTGACACCATATATGAGTGGCAAAGTACACTGGCAGAGGTTGGCAGAGTACACGCTGAAGGCCTGACACCCGCTTGAAGGACACTGACTGCTATTAGCTTACAGTGAAAAACTTTTTTCTTTTTAAAGGCACGCTATTGTGACACCAGATACGAGTGGCAAAGTACACTGGCAGAGGTTGGCAGAGTACACGCTGAAGGCCTGGCACACCCGCTTGAAGGACACTGACTGCTATTAGCTTACAGTGAAATTGTTTTTTTCTTTTTAAAGGCACGCTATTGTGACACCAGATATGAGTGGCAAAGTACACTGGCAGAGGTTGGCAGAGTACACGCTGAAGGCCTGACACCCGCTTGAAGGACACTGACTGCTATTAGCTTACAGTGAACAACTTTTTTTCTTTTTAAAGGCACGCTATTGTGACACCATATATGAGTGGCAAAGTACACTGGCAGAGGTTGGCAGAGTACACGCTGAAGGCCTGACACACCCGCTTGAAGACAACTAACTGCTATTCAATCTATAACAGTGAAAAAAGTTTTTTGGTTTTAAATGCACGCTATTGTGACACCAGATAGGAGTGGCAATGTGCACTTGCAGAGCTTGACAGAGTACACGCTGAAGGCCTGACACACCCGCTTGAAGGACACCGACTGCTATTAGCTTACAGTAAAAAACTTTTTTTCTTTTTAAAGGCACGCTATTGTGACACCAGATATGAGTGGCAAAGTACACTGGCAGAGGTTGGTAGAGTACACGCTGAAGGCCTGACACACCCGCTTGAAGGACACTGACTGCTATTAGCTTACAGTGAAAAACTTTTTTCTTTTTAAAGGCACGCTATTGTGACACCAGATACGAGTGGCAAAGTACACTGGCAGAGGTTGGCAGAGTACACGCTGAAGGCCTGACACACCCGCTTGAAGGACACTGACTGCTATTAGCTTACAGTGAATTTTTTTTCTTTTTAAAGGCATGCTATTGTGACACCAGATATGAGTGGCAAAGTACACTGGCAGAGGTTGGCAGAGTACACGCTGAAGGCCTGACAACTGCTTGAAGGACACTGTCTGCTATTAGCTTACAGTGAAAAACCTTTTTTTCTTTTTAAAGGCACGCTATTGTGACACCAGAGTACACTGGCAGAGTAAACGCTGAAGGCCTGACACAACCGCTTGAAGACAACTAACTGCTATTCAATCTATAACAGAGAAAAAAGTTTTTTGGTTTTAAATGCACGCTATTGTGACACCAGATATGAGTGGCAATGTGCACTTGCAGAGGCTGGCAGAGTACACGCTGAAGGCCTGACACCTGCTTGAAGGACACTGACTGCTATTAGCTTACAGTGAAAAACCTTTTTTTCTTTTTAAAGGCACGCTATTGTGACACCAGAGTACACTGGCAGAGTACACGCTGAAGGCCTGACACACCCGCTTGAAGACAACTAACTGCTATTCAATCTATAACAGTGAAAAAAGTTTTTTGGTTTTAAATGCACGCTATTGTGACACCAGATATGAGTGGCAATGTGCACTTGCAGAGGCTGGCAGAGTACACGCTGAAGGCCTGACACACCCGCTTGAAGGACACTGACTGCTATTAGCTTACAGTGAAAAACGTATTTTCTTTTGAAAGGCACGCTATTGTGACACCAGATATGAGTTGCAAAGTACACTGGCAGAGGTTGGCAGAGTACAGGCTAAAGGCCTGACACCCGCTTGAAGGACTCTGACTGTTATAAGCTTATAATGAAAAACGTTTTTCTTTTTAAAGGCACGGTATTGTGACACCAGATATGAGTGGCAAAGTACACTGCCAGAGGTTGGCAGAGTACACGCTGAAGGCCTGACAACTGCTTGAAGGACACTGTCTGCTATTAGCTTACAGTGAAAAACCTTTTTTTCTTTTTAAAGGCACGCTATTGTGACACCAGAGTACACTGGCAGAGTAAACGCTGAAGGCCTGACACAACCGCTTGAAGACAACTAACTGCTATTCAATCTATAACAGAGAAAAAAGTTTTTTGGTTTTAAATGCACGCTATTGTGACACCAGATATGAGTGGCAATGTGCACTTGCAGAGGCTGGCAGAGTACACGCTGAAGGCCTGACACCTGCTTGAAGGACACTGACTGCTATTAGCTTACAGTGAAAAACTTTTTTTCTTTTTAAAGGCACGCTATTGTGACACCAGATATGAGTGGCAAAGTACACTGGCAGAGGTTGGCAGAGTACACGCTGAAGGCCTGACACCTGCTTGAAGGACACTGACTGCTATTAGCTTACAGTGAAAAAACTTTTTTCTTTTTAAAGGCACGCTATTGTGACACCAGATATGAGTGTCAAAGTACACTGGCAGAGGTTGGCAGAGTACACGCTGAAGGCCTGACACCCGCTTGAAGGACACTGACTGCTATTAGCTTACAGTGAAAAACTTTTTTTCTTTTTAAAGGCACGCTATTGTGACACCATATATGAGTGGCAAAGTACACTGGCAGAGGTTGGCAGAGTACACGCTGAAGGCCTGACACCCGCTTGAAGGACACTGACTGCTATTAGCATACAGTGAAAAACTTTATTTCCTTTTAAAGGCACGCTATTGAGACACCATATATGAGTGGCAAAGTACACTGGCAGAGGTTGGCAGAGTACACGCTGAAGGCCTGACACCTGCTTGAAGGACACTGACTGCTATTAGCTTACAGTGAAAAACCTTTTTTTCTTTTTAAAGGCACGCTATTGTGACACCAGAGTACACTGGCAGAGTACACGCTGAAGGCCTGACACAACCGCTTGAAGACAACTAACTGCTATTCAATCTATAACAGCGAAAAAAGTTTTTTTGGTTTTAAATGCACGCTATTGTGACACCAGATATGAGTGGCAATGTGCACTTGCAGAGGCTGGCAGAGTACACGCTGAAGGCCTGACACCTGCTTGAAGGACACTGACTGCTATTAGCTTACAGTGAAAAACTTTTTTTCTTTTTAAAGGCACGCTATTGTGACACCAGATATGAGTAGCAAAGTACACTGGCAGAGGTTGGCAGAGTACACGCTGAAGGCCTGACACCTGCTTGAAGGACACTGACTGCTATTAGCTTACAGTGAAAAACTGTTTTTCTTTTTAAAGGCACGCTATTGTGACACCAGATATGAGTGGCAAAGTACACTGGCAGAGGTTGGCAGAGTACACGCTGAAGGCCCGACACCCGCTTGAAGGACACTGACTGCTATTAGCTTACAGTGAAAAAAAACAATTCTGTTTAAAGGCACGCTATTGTGACACCAGATATGAGTGGCAAAGTACACTTGCAGAGGTTGGCAGAGTACACGCTGAAGGCCTGACACCCGCTTGAAGGACACTGACTGCTATTAGCTTACAGTGAAAAAAAAAATTCTGTTTAAAGGCACGCTATTGTGACACAAGATATGAGTGGCAAAGTACACTGGCAGAGGTTGGCAGAGTACACGCTGAAGGCCTGACACAACCGCTTGAAGACAACTAACTGCTATTCAATCTATAACAGCGAAAAAAGTTTTTTGGTTTTAAATGCACGCTATTGTGACACCAGATATGAGTGGCAATGTGCACTTGCAGAGGCTGGCAGAGTACACGCTGAAGGCCTGACACCTGCTTGAAGGACACTGACTGCTATTAGCTTACAGTGAAAAACTTTTTTTCTTTTTAAAGGCACGCTATTGTGACACCAGATATGAGTGGCAAAGTACACTGGCAGAGGTTGGCAGAGTACACGCTGAAGGCCTAACACCTGCTTGAAGGACACTGACTGCTATTAGCTTACAGTGAAAAAACTTTTTTTCTTTTTAAAGGCACGCTATTGTGACACCAGATATGAGTGTCAAAGTACACTGGCAGAGGTTGGCAGAGTACACGCTGAAGGCCTGACACCCGCTTGAAGGACACTGACTGCTATTAGCTTACAGTGAAAAACTTTTTTTTTCTTTTTAAAGGCACGCTATTGTGACACCAGATATGAGTGGCAAAGTGGACTGGCAGAGGTTGGCAGAGTACACGCTGAAGGCCTGACACCCGCTTGAAGGACACTGACTGCTATTAGCTTACAGTGAAATTTTGATTTCTTTTTAAAGACACGCTATTGTGACACCAGATATGAGTGGCAAAGTACACTGGCAGAGGTTGGCAGAGTACACGCTGAAGGCCTGACACCCGCTTGAAGGACACTGACTGCTATTAGCTTACAGTGAAAAACTTTTTTTCTTTTTAAAGGCACGCTATTGTGACACCATATATGAGTGGCAAAGTACACTGGCAGAGGTTGGCAGAGTACACGCTGAAGGCCTGACACCCACTTGAAAGACACTGACTGCTATTAGCATACAGTGAAAAACTTTATTTCTTTTTAAAGGCACGGTATTGTGACACCAGATATGAGTGGCAAAGTACACTGGCAGAGGTTGGCAGAGTACACGCTGAAGGCCTGACACCTGCTTGAAGGACACTGACTGCTATTAGCTTACAGTGAAAAACCTTTTTTTCTTTTTAAAGGCACGCTATTGTGACACCAGAGTACACTGGCAGAGTACACGCTGAAGGCCTGACACACCCGCTTGAAGACAACTAACTGCTATTCAATCTATAACAGCGAAAAAAGTTTTTTGGTTTTAAATGCACGCTATTGTGACACCAGCTATGAGTGGCAATGTGCACTTGCAGAGGCTGGCAGAGTACACGCTGAAGGCCTGACACCTGCTTGAAGGACACTGACTGCTATTAGCTTACAGTGAAAAACTGTTTTTCTTTTTAAAGGCACGCTATTGTGACACCAGAGTACACTGGCAGAGTACACGCTGAAGGCCTGACACACCCGCTTGAAGACAACTAACTGCTATTCAATCTATAACAGTGAAAAAAGTTTTTTGGTTTTAAATGCACGCTATTGTGACACCAGATATGAGTGGCAATGTGCACTTGCAGAGGCTGGCAGAGTACACGCTGAAGGCCTGACACACCCGCTTGAAGGACACTGACTGCTATTAGCTTACAGTGAAAAACTTTTTTTCTTTTTAAAGGCACGCTATTGTGACACCAGATATGAGTGTCAAAGTACACTGGCAGAGGTTGGCAGAGTACACGCTGAAGGCCTGACACCCGCTTGAAGGACACTGACTGCTATTAGCTTACAGTGAAAAACTTTTTTTTTCTTTTTAAAGGCACGCTATTGTGACACCAGATATGAGTGGCAAAGTGGACTGGCAGAGGTTGGCAGAGTACACGCTGAAGGCCTGACACCCGCTTGAAGGACACTGACTGCTATTAGCTTACAGTGAAATTTTGATTTCTTTTTAAAGACACGCTATTGTGACACCAGATATGAGTGGCAAAGTACACTGGCAGAGGTTGGCAGAGTACACGCTGAAGGCCTGACACCCGCTTGAAGGACACTGACTGCTATTAGCTTACAGTGAAAAACTTTTTTTCTTTTTAAAGGCACGCTATTGTGACACCATATATGAGTGGCAAAGTACACTGGCACAGGTTGGCAGAGTACACGCTGAAGGCCTGACACCCACTTGAAAGACACTGACTGCTATTAGCATACAGTGAAAAACTTTATTTCTTTTTAAAGGCACGGTATTGTGACACCAGATATGAGTGGCAAAGTACACTGGCAGAGGTTGGCAGAGTACACGCTGAAGGCCTGACACCTGCTTGAAGGACACTGACTGCTATTAGCTTACAGTGAAAAACCTTTTTTTCTTTTTAAAGGCACGCTATTGTGACACCAGAGTACACTGGCAGAGTACACGCTGAAGGCCTGACACACCCGCTTGAAGACAACTAACTGCTATTCAATCTATAACAGCGAAAAAAGTTTTTTGGTTTTAAATGCACGCTATTGTGACACCAGCTATGAGTGGCAATGTGCACTTGCAGAGGCTGGCAGAGTACACGCTGAAGGCCTGACACCTGCTTGAAGGACACTGACTGCTATTAGCTTACAGTGAAAAACTGTTTTTCTTTTTAAAGGCACGCTATTGTGACACCAGAGTACACTGGCAGAGTACACGCTGAAGGCCTGACACACCCGCTTGAAGACAACTAACTGCTATTCAATCTATAACAGTGAAAAAAGTTTTTTGGTTTTAAATGCACGCTATTGTGACACCAGATATGAGTGGCAATGTGCACTTGCAGAGGCTGGCAGAGTACACGCTGAAGGCCTGACACACCCGCTTGAAGGACACTGACTGCTATTAGCTTACAGTGAAAAACGTATTTTCTTTTGAAAGGCACGCTATTGTGACACCAGATATGAGTTGCAAAGTACACTGGCAGAGGTTGGCAGAGTACAGGCTAAAGGCCTGACACCCGCTTGAAGGACTCTGACTGTTATAAGCTTATAATGAAAAACGTTTTTCTTTTTAAAGGCACGGTATTGTGACACCAGATATGAGTGGCAAAGTACACTGCCAGAGGTTGGCAGAGTACACGCTGAAGGCCTGACAACTGCTTGAAGGACACTGTCTGCTATTAGCTTACAGTGAAAAACCTTTTTTTCTTTTTAAAGGCACGCTATTGTGACACCAGAGTACACTGGCAGAGTAAACGCTGAAGGCCTGACACAACCGCTTGAAGACAACTAACTGCTATTTAATCTATAACAGAGAAAAACGTTTTTTGGTTTTAAATGCACGCTATTGTGACACCAGATATGAGTGGCAATGTGCACTTGCAGAGGCTGGCAGAGTACACGCTGAAGGCCTGACACCTGCTTGAAGGACACTGACTGCTATTAGCTTACAGTGAAAAACTTTTTTTCTTTTTAAAGGCACGCTATTGTGACACCAGATATGAGTGGCAAAGTACACTGGCAGAGGTTGGCAGAGTACACGCTGAAGGCCTGACACCTGCTTGAAGGACACTGACTGCTATTAGCTTACAGTGAAAAAACTTTTTTTCTTTTTAAAGGCACGCTATTGTGACACCAGATATGAGTGTCAAAGTACACTGGCAGAGGTTGGCAGAGTACACGCTGAAGGCCTGACACCCGCTTGAAGGACACTGACTGCTATTAGCTTACAGTGAAATTTGTATTTCTTTTTAAAGGCACGCTATTGTGACACCAGATATGAGTGTCAAAGTACACTGGCAGAGGTTGGCAGAGTACACGCTGAAGGCCTGACACCCGCTTGAAGGACACTGACTGCTATTAGCTTACAGTGAAAAACTTTTTTTCTTTTTAAAGGCACGCTATTGTGACACCAGATATGAGTGGCAAAGTACACTGGCAGAGGTTGGCAGAGTACACGCTGAAGACCTGACACCCGCTTGAAGGACACTGACTGCTATTAGCATACAGTGAAAAACTTTATTTCTTTTTAAAGGCACGCTATTGTGACACCAGATATGAGTGGCAAAGTACACTGGCAGAGGTTGGCAGAGTACACGCTGAAGGCCTGACACCCGCTTGAAGGACACTGACTGCTATTAGCATACAGTGAAAAATGTTATTTCTTTTTAAAGGCACGCTATTGAGACACCATATATGAGTGGCAAAGTACACTGGCAGAGGTTGGCAGAGTACACGCTGAAGGCCTGACACCTGCTTGAAGGACACTGACTGCTATTAGCTTACAGTGAAAAACCTTTTTTTCTTTTTAAAGGCACGCTATTGTGACACCAGAGTACACTGGCAGAGTACACGCTGAAGGCCTGACACAACCGCTTGAAGACAACTAACTGCTATTCAATCTATAACAGCGAAAAAAGTTTTTTGGTTTTAAATGCACGCTATTGTGACACCAGATATGAGTGGCAATGTGCACTTGCAGAGGCTGGCAGAGTACACGCTGAAGGCCTGACACCTGCTTGAAGGACACTGACTGCTATTAGCTTACAGTGAAAAACTTTTTTTCTTTTTAAAGGCACGCTATTGTGACACCAGATATGAGTAGCAAAGTACACTGGCAGAGGTTGGCAGAGTACACGCTGAAGGCCTGACACCTGCTTGAAGGACACTGACTGCTATTAGCTTACAGTGAAAAACTGTTTTTCTTTTTAAAGGCACGCTATTGTGACACCAGATATGAGTGGCAAAGTACACTGGCAGAGGTTGGCAGAGTACACGCTGAAGGCCTGACACCCGCTTGAAGGACACTGACTGCTATTAGCTTACAGTTAAAAACTTTTTTTCTTTTTAAAGGCACGCTTTTGTGACACCAGATATGAGTGGCAAAGTGGACTGGCAGAAGTTGGTAGAGTACACGTTGAAGGCCTGACACCCGCTTGAAGGACACTGACTGCTATTAGCTTACAGTGAAAAACTTTTTTTCTTTTTAAAGGCACGCTATTGTGACACCAGATATGAGTGGCAAAGTACACTGGCAGAGGTTGGCAGAGTACACGCTGAAGGCCTGACACCCGCTTGAAGGACACTGACTGCTATTAGCTTACAGTGAAATTTTTATTTCTTTTTAAAGGCACGCTATTGTGACACCAGATATGAGTGGCAAAGTACACTGGCAGAGGTTGGCAGAGTACACGCTGAAGGCCCGACACCCGCTTGAAGGACACTGACTGCTATTAGCTTACAGTGAAAAAAAAAATTCTGTTTAAAGGCACGCTATTGTGACACCAGATATGAGTGGCAAAGTACACTTGCAGAGGTTGGCAGAGTACACGCTGAAGGCCTGACACCCGCTTGAAGGACACTGACTGCTATTAGCTTACAGTGAAAAAAAAATTTCTGTTTAAAGGCACGCTATTGTGACACAAGATATGAGTGGCAAAGTACACTGGCAGAGGTTGGCAGAGTACACGCTGAAGGCCTGACATAACCGCTTGAAGACAACTAACTGCTATTCAATCTATAACAGCGAAAAAAGTTTTTTGGTTTTAAATGCACGCTATTGTGACACCAGATATGAGTGGCAATGTGCACTTGCAGAGGCTGGCAGAGTACACGCTGAAGGCCTGACACCTGCTTGAAGGACACTGACTGCTATTAGCTTACAGTGAAAAACTTTTTTTCTTTTTAAAGGCACGCTATTGTGACACCAGATATGAGTGGCAAAGTACACTGGCAGAGGTTGGCAGAGTACACGCTGAAGGCCTAACACCTGCTTGAAGGACACTGACTGCTATTAGCTTACAGTGAAAAAACTTTTTTTCTTTTTAAAGGCACGCTATTGTGACACCAGATATGAGTGTCAAAGTACACTGGCAGAGGTTGGCAGAGTACACGCTGAAGGCCTGACACCCGCTTGAAGGACACTGACTGCTATTAGCTTACAGTGAAAAACTTTTTTTTTCTTTTTAAAGGCACGCTATTGTGACACCAGATATGAGTGGCAAAGTGGACTGGCAGAGGTTGGCAGAGTACACGCTGAAGGCCTGACACCCGCTTGAAGGACACTGACTGCTATTAGCTTACAGTGAAATTTTGATTTCTTTTTAAAGACACGCTATTGTGACACCAGATATGAGTGGCAAAGTACACTGGCAGAGGTTGGCAGAGTACACGCTGAAGGCCTGACACCCGCTTGAAGGACACTGACTGCTATTAGCTTACAGTGAAAAACTTTTTTTCTTTTTAAAGGCACGCTATTGTGACACCATATATGAGTGGCAAAGTACACTGGCAGAGGTTGGCAGAGTACACGCTGAAGGCCTGACACCCACTTGAAAGACACTGACTGCTATTAGCATACAGTGAAAAACTTTATTTCTTTTTAAAGGCACGCTATTGTGACACCAGATATGAGTGGCAAAGTACACTGGCAGAGGTTGGCAGAGTACACGCTGAAGGCCTGACACCTGCTTGAAGGACACTGACTGCTATTAGCTTACAGTGAAAAACTTTTTTTCTTTTTAAAGGCACGCTATTGTGACACCAGATATGAGTGGCAAAGTACACTGGCAGAGGTTGGCAGAGTACACGCTGAAGGCCTGACACCTGCTTGAAGGACACTGACTGCTATTAGCTTACAGTGAAAAACTTTTTTCTTTTTAAAGGCACGCTATTGTGACACCAGATATGAGTGGCAAAGTACACTGGCAGAGGTTGGCAGAGTACACGCTGATGGCCTGACACCCGCTTGAAGGACACTGACTGCTATTAGCTTACAGTGAAAAACGTTTTTCTTTTTGAAGGCACGGTATTGTGACACCAGATATGCGTGGCAAAGTACACTGCCAGAGGTTGGTAGAGTACACGCTGAAGGCCTGACACCCGCTTGAAGGACACTGACTGCTATTAGCTTACAGTGAAATTGTTTTTCTTTTTAAAGGCACGCTATTGTGACACCAGATATGAGTGGCAAAGTACACTGGCAGAGGTTGGCAGAGTACACGCTGAAGGCCCGACACCCGCTTGAAGGACACTGACTGCTATTAGCTTACAGTGAAAAAAAAAATTCTGTTTAAAGGCACGCTATTGTGACACCAGATATGAGTGGCAAAGTACACTTGCAGAGGTTGGCAGAGTGCACGCTGAAGGCCTGACACCCGCTTGAAGGACACTGACTGCTATTAGCTTACAGTGAAAAAAAAAATTCTGTTTAAAGGCACGCTATTGTGACACAAGATATGAGTGGCAAAGTACACTGGCAGAGGTTGGCAGAGTACACGCTGAAGGCCTGACACAACCGCTTGAAGACAACTAACTGCTATTCAATCTATAACAGCGAAAAAAGTTTTTTGGTTTTAAATGCACGCTATTGTGACACCAGATATGAGTGGCAATGTGCACTTGCAGAGGCTGGCAGAGTACACGCTGAAGGCCTGACACCTGCTTGAAGGACACTGACTGCTATTAGCTTACAGTGAAAAACTTTTTTTCTTTTTAAAGGCACGCTATTGTGACACCATATATGAGTGGCAAAGTACACTGGCAGAGGTTGGCAGAGTACACGCTGAAGGCCTGACACCCGCTTGAAGGACACTGACTGCTATTAGCATACAGTGAAAAACTTTTTTTCTTTTTAAAGGCACGCTATTGTGACACCAGATTTGAGTGGCAAAGTACACTGGCAGAGGTTGGCAGAGTACACGCTGAAGGCCTGACACCTGCTTGAAGGACACTGACTGCTATTAGCTTACAGTGAAAAAACTTTTTTCTTTTTAAAGGCACGCTATTGTGACACCAGATATGAGTGTCAAAGTACACTGGCAGAGGTTGGCAGAGTACACGCTGAAGGCCTGACACCCGCTTGAAGGACACTGACTGCTATTAGCTTACAGTGAAATTTGTATTTCTTTTTAAAGGCACGCTATTGTGACACCAGATATGAGTGTCAAAGTACACTGGCAGAGGTTGGCAGAGTACACGCTGAAGGCCTGACACCCGCTTGAAGGACACTGACTGCTATTAGCTTACAGTGAAAAACTTTTTTCTTTTTAAAGGCACGCTATTGTGACACCATATATGAGTGGCAAAGTACACTGGCAGAGGTTGGCAGAGTACACGCTGAAGGCCTGACACCCGCTTGAAGGACACTGACTGCTATTAGCATACAGTGAAAAACTTTATTTCTTTTTAAAGGCACGCTATTGAGACACCATATATGAGTGGCAAAGTACACTGGCAGAGGTTGGCAGAGTACACGCTGAAGGCCTGACACCTGCTTGAAGGACACTGACTGCTATTAGCTTACAGTGAAAAACCTTTTTTTCTTTTTAAAGGCACGCTATTGTGACACCAGAGTACACTGGCAGAGTACACGCTGAAGGCCTGACACAACCGCTTGAAGACAACTAACTGCTATTCAATCTATAACAGCGAAAAAAGTTTTTGGGTTTTAAATGCACGCTATTGTGACACCAGATATGAGTGGCAATGTGCACTTGCAGAGGCTGGCAGAGTACACGCTGAAGGCCTGACACCTGCTTGAAGGACACTAACTGCTATTAGCTTACAGTGAAAAACTTTTTTTCTTTTTAAAGGCACGCTATTGTGACACCAGATATGAGTAGCAAAGTACACTGGCAGAGGTTGGCAGAGTACACGCTGAAGGCCTGACACCTGCTTGAAGGACACTGACTGCTATTAGCTTACAGTGAAAAACTGTTTTTCTTTTTAAAGGCACGCTATTGTGACACCAGATATGAGTGGCAAAGTACACTGGCAGAGGTTGGCAGAGTACACGCTGAAGGCCTGACACCCGCTTGAAGGACACTGACTGCTATTAGCTTACAGTGAAAAACTTTTTTTTCTTTTTAAAGGCATGCTTTTGTGACACCAGATATGAGTGGCAAAGTGGACTGGCAGAAGTTGGTAGAGTACACGTTGAAGGCCTGACACCCGCTTGAAGGACACTGACTGCTATTAGCTTACAGTGAAAAACTTTTTTTCTTTTTAAAGGCACGCTATTGTGACACCAGATATGAGTGGCAAAGTACACTGGCAGAGGTTGGCAGAGTACACGCTGAAGGCCTGACACCCGCTTGAAGGACACTGACTGCTATTAGCTTACAGTGAAATTTTTATTTCTTTTTAAAGGCACGCTATTGTGACACCAGATATGAGTGGCAAAGTACACTGGCAGAGGTTGGCAGAGTACACGCTGAAGGCCCGACACCCGCTTGAAGGACACTGACTGCTATTAGCTTACAGTGAAAAAAAAAATTCTGTTTAAAGGCACGCTATTGTGACACCAGATATGAGTGGCAAAGTACACTTGCAGAGGTTGGCAGAGTACACGCTGAAGGCCTGACACCCGCTTGAAGGACACTGACTGCTATTAGCTTACAGTGAAAAAAAAAATCTGTTTAAAGGCACGCTATTGTGACACAAGATATGAGTGGCAAAGTACACTGGCAGAGGTTGGCAGAGTACACGCTGAAGGCCTGACACAACCGCTTGAAGACAACTAACTGCTATTCAATCTATAACAGCGAAAAAAGTTTTTTGGTTTTAAATGCACGCTATTGTGACACCAGATATGAGTGGCAATGTGCACTTGCAGAGGCTGGCAGAGTACACGCTGAAGGCCTGACACCTGCTTGAAGGACACTGACTGCTATTAGCTTACAGTGAAAAACTTTTTTTCTTTTTAAAGGCACGCTATTGTGACACCAGATATGAGTGGCAAAGTACACTGGCAGAGGTTGGCAGAGTACACGCTGAAGGCCTGACACCTGCTTGAAGGACACTGACTGCTATTAGCTTACAGTGAAAAACTTTTTTTCTTTTTAAAGGCACGCTATTGTGACACCAGATATGAGTGGCAAAGTACACTGGCAGAGGTTGGCAGAGTACACGCTGAAGGCCTAACACCTGCTTGAAGGACACTGACTGCTATTAGCTTACAGTGAAAAAACTTTTTTTCTTTTTAAAGGCACGCTATTGTGACACCAGATATGAGTGTCAAAGTACACTGGCAGAGGTTGGCAGAGTACACGCTGAAGGCCTGACACCCGCTTGAAGGACACTGACTGCTATTAGCTTACAGTGAAAAACTTTTTTTTTCTTTTTAAAGGCACGCTATTGTGACACCAGATATGAGTGGCAAAGTGGACTGGCAGAGGTTGGCAGAGTACACGCTGAAGGCCTGACACCCGCTTGAAGGACACTGACTGCTATTAGCTTACAGTGAAATTTTGATTTCTTTTTAAAGACACGCTATTGTGACACCAGATATGAGTGGCAAAGTACACTGGCAGAGGTTGGCAGAGTACACGCTGAAGGCCTGACACCCACTTGAAAGACACTGACTGCTATTAGCATACAGTGAAAAACTTTATTTCTTTTTAAAGGCACGCTATTGTGACACCAGATATGAGTGGCAAAGTACACTGGCAGAGGTTGGCAGAGTACACGCTGAAGGCCTGACACCTGCTTGAAGGACACTGACTGCTATTAGCTTACAGTGAAAAACTTTTTTTCTTTTTAAAGGCACGCTATTGTGACACCAGATATGAGTGGCAAAGTACACTGGCAGAGGTTGGCAGAGTACACGCTGAAGGCCTGACACCTGCTTGAAGGACACTGACTGCTATTAGCTTACAGTGAAAAACTTTTTTCTTTTTAAAGGCACGCTATTGTGACACCAGATATGAGTGGCAAAGTACACTGGCAGAGGTTGGCAGAGTACACGCTGATGGCCTGACACCCGCTTGAAGGACACTGACTGCTATTAGCTTACAGTGAAAAACGTTTTTCTTTTTGAAGGCACGGTATTGTGACACCAGATATGCGTGGCAAAGTACACTGCCAGAGGTTGGTAGAGTACACGCTGAAGGCCTGACACCCGCTTGAAGGACACTGACTGCTATTAGCTTACAGTGAAATTGTTTTTCTTTTTAAAGGCACGCTATTGTGACACCAGATATGAGTGGCAAAGTACACTGGCAGAGGTTGGCAGAGTACACGCTGAAGGCCCGACACCCGCTTGAAGGACACTGACTGCTATTAGCTTACAGTGAAAAAAAAAATTCTGTTTAAAGGCACGCTATTGTGACACCAGATATGAGTGGCAAAGTACACTTGCAGAGGTTGGCAGAGTGCACGCTGAAGGCCTGACACCCGCTTGAAGGACACTGACTGCTATTAGCTTACAGTGAAAAAAAAAATTCTGTTTAAAGGCACGCTATTGTGACACAAGATATGAGTGGCAAAGTACACTGGCAGAGGTTGGCAGAGTACACGCTGAAGGCCTGACACAACCGCTTGAAGACAACTAACTGCTATTCAATCTATAACAGCGAAAAAAGTTTTTTGGTTTTAAATGCACGCTATTGTGACACCAGATATGAGTGGCAATGTGCACTTGCAGAGGCTGGCAGAGTACACGCTGAAGGCCTGACACCTGCTTGAAGGACACTGACTGCTATTAGCTTACAGTGAAAAACTTTTTTTCTTTTTAAAGGCACGCTATTGTGACACCATATATGAGTGGCAAAGTACACTGGCAGAGGTTGGCAGAGTACACGCTGAAGGCCTGACACCCGCTTGAAGGACACTGACTGCTATTAGCATACAGTGAAAAACTTTTTTTCTTTTTAAAGGCACGCTATTGTGACACCAGATTTGAGTGGCAAAGTACACTGGCAGAGGTTGGCAGAGTACACGCTGAAGGCCTGACACCTGCTTGAAGGACACTGACTGCTATTAGCTTACAGTGAAAAAACTTTTTTCTTTTTAAAGGCACGCTATTGTGACACCAGATATGAGTGTCAAAGTACACTGGCAGAGGTTGGCAGAGTACACGCTGAAGGCCTGACACCCGCTTGAAGGACACTGACTGCTATTAGCTTACAGTGAAATTTGTATTTCTTTTTAAAGGCACGCTATTGTGACACCAGATATGAGTGTCAAAGTACACTGGCAGAGGTTGGCAGAGTACACGCTGAAGGCCTGACACCCGCTTGAAGGACACTGACTGCTATTAGCTTACAGTGAAAAACTTTTTTCTTTTTAAAGGCACGCTATTGTGACACCATATATGAGTGGCAAAGTACACTGGCAGAGGTTGGCAGAGTACACGCTGAAGGCCTGACACCCGCTTGAAGGACACTGACTGCTATTAGCATACAGTGAAAAACTTTATTTCTTTTTAAAGGCACGCTATTGAGACACCATATATGAGTGGCAAAGTACACTGGCAGAGGTTGGCAGAGTACACGCTGAAGGCCTGACACCTGCTTGAAGGACACTGACTGCTATTAGCTTACAGTGAAAAACCTTTTTTTCTTTTTAAAGGCACGCTATTGTGACACCAGAGTACACTGGCAGAGTACACGCTGAAGGCCTGACACAACCGCTTGAAGACAACTAACTGCTATTCAATCTATAACAGCGAAAAAAGTTTTTGGGTTTTAAATGCACGCTATTGTGACACCAGATATGAGTGGCAATGTGCACTTGCAGAGGCTGGCAGAGTACACGCTGAAGGCCTGACACCTGCTTGAAGGACACTAACTGCTATTAGCTTACAGTGAAAAACTTTTTTTCTTTTTAAAGGCACGCTATTGTGACACCAGATATGAGTAGCAAAGTACACTGGCAGAGGTTGGCAGAGTACACGCTGAAGGCCTGACACCTGCTTGAAGGACACTGACTGCTATTAGCTTACAGTGAAAAACTGTTTTTCTTTTTAAAGGCACGCTATTGTGACACCAGATATGAGTGGCAAAGTACACTGGCAGAGGTTGGCAGAGTACACGCTGAAGGCCTAACACCTGCTTGAAGGACACTGACTGCTATTAGCTTACAGTGAAAAAACTTTTTTTCTTTTTAAAGGCACGCTATTGTGACACCAGATATGAGTGTCAAAGTACACTGGCAGAGGTTGGCAGAGTACACGCTGAAGGCCTGACACCCGCTTGAAGGACACTGACTGCTATTAGCTTACAGTGAAAAACTTTTTTTTTCTTTTTAAAGGCACGCTATTGTGACACCAGATATGAGTGGCAAAGTGGACTGGCAGAGGTTGGCAGAGTACACGCTGAAGGCCTGACACCCGCTTGAAGGACACTGACTGCTATTAGCTTACAGTGAAATTTTGATTTCTTTTTAAAGACACGCTATTGTGACACCAGATATGAGTGGCAAAGTACACTGGCAGAGGTTGGCAGAGTACACGCTGAAGGCCTGACACCCACTTGAAAGACACTGACTGCTATTAGCATACAGTGAAAAACTTTATTTCTTTTTAAAGGCACGCTATTGTGACACCAGATATGAGTGGCAAAGTACACTGGCAGAGGTTGGCAGAGTACACGCTGAAGGCCTGACACCTGCTTGAAGGACACTGACTGCTATTAGCTTACAGTGAAAAACTTTTTTTCTTTTTAAAGGCACGCTATTGTGACACCAGATATGAGTGGCAAAGTACACTGGCAGAGGTTGGCAGAGTACACGCTGAAGGCCTGACACCTGCTTGAAGGACACTGACTGCTATTAGCTTACAGTGAAAAACTTTTTTCTTTTTAAAGGCACGCTATTGTGACACCAGATATGAGTGGCAAAGTACACTGGCAGAGGTTGGCAGAGTACACGCTGATGGCCTGACACCCGCTTGAAGGACACTGACTGCTATTAGCTTACAGTGAAAAACGTTTTTCTTTTTGAAGGCACGGTATTGTGACACCAGATATGCGTGGCAAAGTACACTGCCAGAGGTTGGTAGAGTACACGCTGAAGGCCTGACACCCGCTTGAAGGACACTGACTGCTATTAGCTTACAGTGAAATTGTTTTTCTTTTTAAAGGCACGCTATTGTGACACCAGATATGAGTGGCAAAGTACACTGGCAGAGGTTGGCAGAGTACACGCTGAAGGCCCGACACCCGCTTGAAGGACACTGACTGCTATTAGCTTACAGTGAAAAAAAAAATTCTGTTTAAAGGCACGCTATTGTGACACCAGATATGAGTGGCAAAGTACACTTGCAGAGGTTGGCAGAGTGCACGCTGAAGGCCTGACACCCGCTTGAAGGACACTGACTGCTATTAGCTTACAGTGAAAAAAAAAATTCTGTTTAAAGGCACGCTATTGTGACACAAGATATGAGTGGCAAAGTACACTGGCAGAGGTTGGCAGAGTACACGCTGAAGGCCTGACACAACCGCTTGAAGACAACTAACTGCTATTCAATCTATAACAGCGAAAAAAGTTTTTTGGTTTTAAATGCACGCTATTGTGACACCAGATATGAGTGGCAATGTGCACTTGCAGAGGCTGGCAGAGTACACGCTGAAGGCCTGACACCTGCTTGAAGGACACTGACTGCTATTAGCTTACAGTGAAAAACTTTTTTTCTTTTTAAAGGCACGCTATTGTGACACCATATATGAGTGGCAAAGTACACTGGCAGAGGTTGGCAGAGTACACGCTGAAGGCCTGACACCCGCTTGAAGGACACTGACTGCTATTAGCATACAGTGAAAAACTTTTTTTCTTTTTAAAGGCACGCTATTGTGACACCAGATTTGAGTGGCAAAGTACACTGGCAGAGGTTGGCAGAGTACACGCTGAAGGCCTGACACCTGCTTGAAGGACACTGACTGCTATTAGCTTACAGTGAAAAAACTTTTTTCTTTTTAAAGGCACGCTATTGTGACACCAGATATGAGTGTCAAAGTACACTGGCAGAGGTTGGCAGAGTACACGCTGAAGGCCTGACACCCGCTTGAAGGACACTGACTGCTATTAGCTTACAGTGAAATTTGTATTTCTTTTTAAAGGCACGCTATTGTGACACCAGATATGAGTGTCAAAGTACACTGGCAGAGGTTGGCAGAGTACACGCTGAAGGCCTGACACCCGCTTGAAGGACACTGACTGCTATTAGCTTACAGTGAAAAACTTTTTTCTTTTTAAAGGCACGCTATTGTGACACCATATATGAGTGGCAAAGTACACTGGCAGAGGTTGGCAGAGTACACGCTGAAGGCCTGACACCCGCTTGAAGGACACTGACTGCTATTAGCATACAGTGAAAAACTTTATTTCTTTTTAAAGGCACGCTATTGAGACACCATATATGAGTGGCAAAGTACACTGGCAGAGGTTGGCAGAGTACACGCTGAAGGCCTGACACCTGCTTGAAGGACACTGACTGCTATTAGCTTACAGTGAAAAACCTTTTTTTCTTTTTAAAGGCACGCTATTGTGACACCAGAGTACACTGGCAGAGTACACGCTGAAGGCCTGACACAACCGCTTGAAGACAACTAACTGCTATTCAATCTATAACAGCGAAAAAAGTTTTTGGGTTTTAAATGCACGCTATTGTGACACCAGATATGAGTGGCAATGTGCACTTGCAGAGGCTGGCAGAGTACACGCTGAAGGCCTGACACCTGCTTGAAGGACACTAACTGCTATTAGCTTACAGTGAAAAACTTTTTTTCTTTTTAAAGGCACGCTATTGTGACACCAGATATGAGTAGCAAAGTACACTGGCAGAGGTTGGCAGAGTACACGCTGAAGGCCTGACACCTGCTTGAAGGACACTGACTGCTATTAGCTTACAGTGAAAAACTGTTTTTCTTTTTAAAGGCACGCTATTGTGACACCAGATATGAGTGGCAAAGTACACTGGCAGAGGTTGGCAGAGTACACGCTGAAGGCCTGACACCCGCTTGAAGGACACTGACTGCTATTAGCTTACAGTGAAAAACTTTTTTTTCTTTTTAAAGGCATGCTTTTGTGACACCAGATATGAGTGGCAAAGTGGACTGGCAGAAGTTGGTAGAGTACACGTTGAAGGCCTGACACCCGCTTGAAGGACACTGACTGCTATTAGCTTACAGTGAAAAACTTTTTTTCTTTTTAAAGGCACGCTATTGTGACACCAGATATGAGTGGCAAAGTACACTGGCAGAGGTTGGCAGAGTACACGCTGAAGGCCTGACACCCGCTTGAAGGACACTGACTGCTATTAGCTTACAGTGAAATTTTTATTTCTTTTTAAAGGCACGCTATTGTGACACCAGATATGAGTGGCAAAGTACACTGGCAGAGGTTGGCAGAGTACACGCTGAAGGCCCGACACCCGCTTGAAGGACACTGACTGCTATTAGCTTACAGTGAAAAAAAAAATTCTGTTTAAAGGCACGCTATTGTGACACCAGATATGAGTGGCAAAGTACACTTGCAGAGGTTGGCAGAGTACACGCTGAAGGCCTGACACCCGCTTGAAGGACACTGACTGCTATTAGCTTACAGTGAAAAAAAAAATCTGTTTAAAGGCACGCTATTGTGACACAAGATATGAGTGGCAAAGTACACTGGCAGAGGTTGGCAGAGTACACGCTGAAGGCCTGACACAACCGCTTGAAGACAACTAACTGCTATTCAATCTATAACAGCGAAAAAAGTTTTTTGGTTTTAAATGCACGCTATTGTGACACCAGATATGAGTGGCAATGTGCACTTGCAGAGGCTGGCAGAGTACACGCTGAAGGCCTGACACCTGCTTGAAGGACACTGACTGCTATTAGCTTACAGTGAAAAACTTTTTTTCTTTTTAAAGGCACGCTATTGTGACACCAGATATGAGTGGCAAAGTACACTGGCAGAGGTTGGCAGAGTACACGCTGAAGGCCTGACACCTGCTTGAAGGACACTGACTGCTATTAGCTTACAGTGAAAAACTGTTTTTCTTTTTAAAGGCACGCTATTGTGACACCAGATATGAGTGGCAAAGTACACTGGCAGAGGTTGGCAGAGTACACGCTGAAGGCCTGACACCCGCTTGAAGGACACTGACTGCTATTAGCTTACAGTGAAAAACTTTTTTTTCTTTTTAAAGGCATGCTTTTGTGACACCAGATATGAGTGGCAAAGTGGACTGGCAGAAGTTGGTAGAGTACACGTTGAAGGCCTGACACCCGCTTGAAGGACACTGACTGCTATTAGCTTACAGTGAAAAACTTTTTTTCTTTTTAAAGGCACGCTATTGTGACACCAGATATGAGTGGCAAAGTACACTGGCAGAGGTTGGCAGAGTACACGCTGAAGGCCTGACACCCGCTTGAAGGACACTGACTGCTATTAGCTTACAGTGAAATTTTTATTTCTTTTTAAAGGCACGCTATTGTGACACCAGATATGAGTGGCAAAGTACACTGGCAGAGGTTGGCAGAGTACACGCTGAAGGCCCGACACCCGCTTGAAGGACACTGACTGCTATTAGCTTACAGTGAAAAAAAAAATTCTGTTTAAAGGCACGCTATTGTGACACCAGATATGAGTGGCAAAGTACACTTGCAGAGGTTGGCAGAGTACACGCTGAAGGCCTGACACCCGCTTGAAGGACACTGACTGCTATTAGCTTACAGTGAAAAAAAAAATCTGTTTAAAGGCACGCTATTGTGACACAAGATATGAGTGGCAAAGTACACTGGCAGAGGTTGGCAGAGTACACGCTGAAGGCCTGACACAACCGCTTGAAGACAACTAACTGCTATTCAATCTATAACAGCGAAAAAAGTTTTTTGGTTTTAAATGCACGCTATTGTGACACCAGATATGAGTGGCAATGTGCACTTGCAGAGGCTGGCAGAGTACACGCTGAAGGCCTGACACCTGCTTGAAGGACACTGACTGCTATTAGCTTACAGTGAAAAACTTTTTTTCTTTTTAAAGGCACGCTATTGTGACACCAGATATGAGTGGCAAAGTACACTGGCAGAGGTTGGCAGAGTACACGCTGAAGGCCTAACACCTGCTTGAAGGACACTGACTGCTATTAGCTTACAGTGAAAAAACTTTTTTTCTTTTTAAAGGCACGCTATTGTGACACCAGATATGAGTGTCAAAGTACACTGGCAGAGGTTGGCAGAGTACACGCTGAAGGCCTGACACCCGCTTGAAGGACACTGACTGCTATTAGCTTACAGTGAAAAACTTTTTTTTTCTTTTTAAAGGCACGCTATTGTGACACCAGATATGAGTGGCAAAGTGGACTGGCAGAGGTTGGCAGAGTACACGCTGAAGGCCTGACACCCGCTTGAAGGACACTGACTGCTATTAGCTTACAGTGAAATTTTGATTTCTTTTTAAAGACACGCTATTGTGACACCAGATATGAGTGGCAAAGTACACTGGCAGAGGTTGGCAGAGTACACGCTGAAGGCCTGACACCCGCTTGAAGGACACTGACTGCTATTAGCTTACAGTGAAAACTTTTTTTCTTTTTAAAGGCACGCTATTGTGACACCATATATGAGTGGCAAAGTACACTGGCAGAGGTTGGCAGAGTACACGCTGAAGGCCTGACACCCACTTGAAAGACACTGACTGCTATTAGCATACAGTGAAAAACTTTATTTCTTTTTAAAGGCACGCTATTGTGACACCAGATATGAGTGGCAAAGTACACTGGCAGAGGTTGGCAGAGTACACGCTGAAGGCCTGACACCTGCTTGAAGGACACTGACTGCTATTAGCTTACAGTGAAAAACCTTTTTTTCTTTTTAAAGGCACGCTATTGTGACACCAGAGTACACTGGCAGAGTACACGCTGAAGGCCTGACACAACCGCTTGATACAACTAACTGCTATTCAATCTATAACAGCGAAAAAAGTTTTTTGGTTTTAAATGCACGCTATTGTGACACCAGCTATGAGTGGCAATGTGCACTTGCAGAGGCTGGCAGAGTACACGCTGAAGGCCTGACACCTGCTTGAAGGACACTGACTGCTATTAGCTTACAGTGAAAAACTGTTTTTCTTTTTAAAGGCACGCTATTGTGACACCAGATATGAGTGGCAAAGTACACTGGCAGAGGTTGGCAGAGTACACGCTGAAGGCCTGACACCTGCTTGAAGGACACTGACTGCTATTAGCTTACAGTGAAAAACTTTTTTTCTTTTTAAAGGCACGCTATTGTGACACCAGATATGAGTGGCAAAGTACACTGGCAGAGGTTGGCAGAGTACACGCTGAAGGCCTGACACCCGCTTGAAGGACACTGACTGCTATTAGCTTACAGTGAAATTTGTATTTCTTTTTAAAGGCACGCTATTGTGACACCAGATATGAGTGGCAAAGTACACTGGCAGAGGTTGGCAGAGTACACGCTGAAGGCCTGACACCCGCTTGAAGGACACTGACTGCTATTAGCTTACAGTGAAAAAAAAAAATTCTGTTTAAAGGCACGCTATTGTGACACCAGATATGAGTGGCAAAGTAAACTGGCAGAGGTTGGCAGAGTACACGCTGAAGGCCTGACACCCGCTTGAAGGACACTGACTGCTATTAGCTTACAGTAAAAAACTTTTTTTCTTTTTAAAGGCACGCTATTGTGACACCAGATATGAGTGGCAAAGTACACTGGCAGAGGTTGGCAGAGTACACGCTGAAGGCCTGACACCCGCTTGAAGGACACTGACTGCTATTAGCTTACAGTGAAAACCTTTTTTTCTTTTTAAAGGCACGCTATTGTGACACCAGATATGAGTGTCAAAGTACACTGGCAGAGGTTGGCAGAGTACACGCTGAAGGCCTGACACCTGCTTGAAGGACACTGACTGCTATTAGCTTACAGTGAAAAACTTTTTTCTTTTTAAAGGCACGCTATTGTGACACCAGATATGAGTGGCAAAGTACACTGGCAGAGGTTGGCAGAGTACACGCTGATGGCCTGACACCCGCTTGAAGGACACTGACTGCTATTAGCTTACAGTGAAAAACGTTTTTCTTTTTGAAGGCACGGTATTGTGACACCAGATATGCGTGGCAAAGTACACTGCCAGAGGTTGGTAGAGTACACGCTGAAGGCCTGACACCCGCTTGAAGGACACTGACTGCTATTAGCTTACAGTGAAATTGTTTTTCTTTTTAAAGGCACGCTATTGTGACACCAGATATGAGTGGCAAAGTACACTGGCAGAGGTTGGCAGAGTACACGCTGAAGGCCCGACACCCGCTTGAAGGACACTGACTGCTATTAGCTTACAGTGAAAAAAAAAATTCTGTTTAAAGGCACGCTATTGTGACACCAGATATGAGTGGCAAAGTACACTTGCAGAGGTTGGCAGAGTGCACGCTGAAGGCCTGACACCCGCTTGAAGGACACTGACTGCTATTAGCTTACAGTGAAAAAAAAAATTCTGTTTAAAGGCACGCTATTGTGACACAAGATATGAGTGGCAAAGTACACTGGCAGAGGTTGGCAGAGTACACGCTGAAGGCCTGACACAACCGCTTGAAGACAACGAACTGCTATTCAATCTATAACAGCGAAAAAAGTTTTTTGGTTTTAAATGCACGCTATTGTGACACCAGATATGAGTGGCAATGTGAACTTGCAGAGGCTGGCAGAGTACACGCTGAAGGCCTGACACCTGCTTGAAGGACACTGACTGCTATTAGCTTACAGTGAAAAACTTTTTTTCTTTTTAAAGGCACGCTATTGTGACACCATATATGAGTGGCAAAGTACACTGGCAGAGGTTGGCAGAGTACACGCTGAAGGCCTGACACCCGCTTGAAGGACACTGACTGCTATTAGCATACAGTGAAAAACTTTTTTTCTTTTTAAAGGCACGCTATTGTGACACCAGATTTGAGTGGCAAAGTACACTGGCAGAGGTTGGCAGAGTACACGCTGAAGGCCTGACACCTGCTTGAAGGACACTGACTGCTATTAGCTTACAGTGAAAAACTTTTTTCTTTTTAAAGGCACGCTATTGTGACACCAGATATGAGTGGCAAAGTACACTGGCAGAGGTTGGCAGAGTACACGCTGAAGGCCCGACACCCGCTTGAAGGACACTGACTGCTATTAGCTTACAGTGAAAAAAAAATTCTGTTTAAAGGCACGCTATTGTGACACCAGATATGAGTGGCAAAGTACACTTGCAGAGGTTGGCAGAGTGCACGCTGAAGGCCTGACACCCGCTTGAAGGACACTGACTGCTATTAGCTTACAGTGAAAAAAAAAATTCTGTTTAAAGGCACGCTATTGTGACACAAGATATGAGTGGCAAAGTACACTGGCAGAGGTTGGCAGAGTACACGCTGAAGGCCTGACACAACCGCTTGAAGACAACTAACTGCTATTCAATCTATAACAGCGAAAAAAGTTTTTTGGTTTTAAATGCACGCTATTGTGACACCAGATATGAGTGGCAATGTGCACTTGCAGAGGCTGGCAGAGTACACGCTGAAGGCCTGACACCTGCTTGAAGGACACTGACTGCTATTAGCTTACAGTGAAAAACTTTTTTTCTTTTTAAAGGCACGCTATTGTGACACCATATATGAGTGGCAAAGTACACTGGCAGAGGTTGGCAGAGTACACGCTGAAGGCCTGACACCCGCTTGAAGGACACTGACTGCTATTAGCAAACAGTGAAAAACTTTTTTTCTTTTTAAAGGCACGCTATTGTGACACCAGATTTGAGTGGCAAAGTACACTGGCAGAGGTTGGCAGAGTACACGCTGAAGGCCTGACACCTGCTTGAAGGACACTGACTGCTATTAGCTTACAGTGAAAAACTGTTTTTCTTTTTAAAGGCACGCTATTGTGACACCAGATATTAGTGGCAAAGTACACTGGCAGAGGTTGGCAGAGTACACGCTGAAGGCCTGACACCCGCTTGAAGGACACTGACTGCTATTAGCTTACAGTGAAAAACTTTTTTTTTCTTTTTAAAGGCACGCTATTGTGACACCAGATATGAGTGGCAAAGTGGACTGGCAGAGGTTGGCAGAGTACACGCTGAAGGCCTGACACCCGCTTGAAGGACACTGACTGCTATTAGCTTACAGTGAAATTTTGATTTCTTTTTAAAGACACGCTATTGTGACACCAGATATGAGTGGCAAAGTACACTGGCAGAGGTTGGCAGAGTACACGCTGAAGGCCTGACACCCGCTTGAAGGACACTGACTGCTATTAGCTTACAGTGAAAAACTTTTTTTCTTTTTAAAGGCACGCTATTGTGACACCATATATGAGTGGCAAAGTACACTGGCAGAGGTTGGCAGAGTACACGCTGAAGGCCTGACACCCACTTGAAAGACACTGACTGCTATTAGCATACAGTGAAAAACTTTATTTCTTTTTAAAGGCACGCTATTGTGACACCAGATATGAGTGGCAAAGTACACTGGCAGAGGTTGGCAGAGTACACGCTGAAGGCCTGACACCTGCTTGAAGGACACTGACTGCTATTAGCTTACAGTGAAAAACCTTTTTTTCTTTTTAAAGGCACGCTATTGTGACACCAGAGTACACTGGCAGAGTACACGCTGAAGGCCTGACACAACCGCTTGAAGACAACTAACTGCTATTCAATCTATAACAGCGAAAAAAGTTTTTTGGTTTTAAATGCACGCTATTGTGACACCAGCTATGAGTGGCAATGTGCACTTGCAGAGGCTGGCAGAGTACACGCTGAAGGCCTGACACCTGCTTGAAGGACACTGACTGCTATTAGCTTACAGTGAAAAACTGTTTTTCTTTTTAAAGGCACGCTATTGTGACACCAGATATGAGTGGCAAAGTACACTGGCAGAGGTTGGCAGAGTACACGCTGAAGGCCTGACACCTGCTTGAAGGACACTGACTGCTATTAGCTTACAGTGAAAAACTTTTTTTCTTTTTAAAGGCACGCTATTGTGACACCAGATATGAGTGGCAAAGTACACTGGCAGAGGTTGGCAGAGTACACGCTGAAGGCCTGCACCCGCTTGAAGGACACTGACTGCTATTAGCTTACAGTGAAAAACTGTTTTTCTTTTTAAAGGCACGCTATTGTGACACCAGATATTAGTGGCAAAGTACACTGGCAGAGGTTGGCAGAGTACACGCTGAAGGCCTGACACCCGCTTGAAGGACACTGACTGCTATTAGCTTACAGTGAAAAACGTTTTTTTTCTTTTTAAAGGCACGCTATTGTGACACCAGATATGAGTGGCAAAGTGGACTGGCAGAGGTTGGCAGAGTACACGCTGAAGGCCTGACACCCGCTTGAAGGACACTGACTGCTATTAGATTACAGTGAAAAACTTTTTTTCTTTTTAAAGGCACGCTATTGTGACACCATATATGAGTGGCAAAGTACACTGGCAGAGGTTGGCAGAGTACACGCTGAAGGCCTGACACCCACTTGAAAGACACTGACTGCTATTAGCATACAGTGAAAAACTTTATTTCTTTTTAAAGGCACGCTATTGTGACACCAGATATGAGTGGCAAAGTACACTGGCAGAGGTTGGCAGAGTACACGCTGAAGGCCTGACACCTGCTTGAAGGACACTGACTGCTATTAGCTTACAGTGAAAAACCTTTTTTTCTTTTTAAAGGCACGCTATTGTGACACCAGAGTACACTGGCAGAGTACACGCTGAAGGCCTGACACAACCGCTTGAAGACAACTAACTGCTATTCAATCTATAACAGCGAAAAAAGTTTTTTGGTTTTAAATGCACGCTATTGTGACACCAGCTATGAGTGGCAATGTGCACTTGCAGAGGCTGGCAGAGTACACGCTGAAGGCCTGACACCTGCTTGAAGGACACTGACTGCTATTAGCTTACAGTGAAAAACTGTTTTTCTTTTTAAAGGCACGCTATTGTGACACCAGATATGAGTGGCAAAGTACACTGGCAGAGGTTGGCAGAGTACACGCTGAAGGCCTGACACCTGCTTGAAGGACACTGACTGCTATTAGCTTACAGTGAAAAACTTTTTTTCTTTTTAAAGGCACGCTATTGTGACACCAGATATGAGTGGCAAAGTACACTGGCAGAGGTTGGCAGAGTACACGCTGAAGGCCTGACACCTGCTTGAAGGACACTGACTGCTATTAGCTTACAGTGAAAAACTTTTTTTCTTTTTAAAGGCACGCTATTGTGACACCAGATATGAGTGGCAAAGTACACTGGCAGAGGTTGGCAGAGTACACGCTGAAGGCCTGACACCCGCTTGAAGGACACTGACTGCTATTAGCTTACAGTGAAAAACGTTTTTTCTTTTTAAAGGCAAGCTATTGTGACACCAGATATGAGTGGCAAAGTACACTGGCAGAGGTTGGCAGAGTACACGCTGAAGGCCTGACACCCGCTTGAAGGACACTGACTGCTATTAGCTTACAGTGAAATTTGTATTTCTTTTTAAAGGCACGCTATTGTGACACCAGATATGAGTGGCAAAGTACACTGGCAGAGGTTGGCAGAGTACACGCTGAAGGCCTAACACCCGCTTGAAGGACACTGACTGCTTTTAGCTTACAGTGAAAAACTTTTTTTCTTTTTAAAGGCACGCTATTGTGACACCAGATATGAGTGGCAAAGTACACTGGCAGAGGTTGGCAGAGTACACGCTGAAGGCCTGACACCCGCTTGAAGGACACTGACTGCTATTAGCTTACAGTGAAAACCTTTTTTTCTTTTTAAAGGCACGCTATTGTGACACCAGATATGAGTGGCAAAGTACACTGGCAGAGGTTGGCAGAGTACACGCTGAAGGCCTGACACCTGCTTGAAGGACACTGACTGCTATTAGCTTACAGTGAAAAACTTTTTTCTTTTTAAAGGCACGCTATTGTGACACCAGATATGAGTGGCAAAGTACACTGGCAGAGGTTGGCAGAGTACACGCTGATGGCCTGACACCCGCTTGAAGGACACTGACTGCTATTAGCTTACAGTGAAAAACGTTTTTCTTTTTGAAGGCACGGTATTGTGACACCAGATATGCGTGGCAAAGTACACTGCCAGAGGTTGTTAGAGTACACGCTGAAGGCCTGACACCCGCTTGAAGGACACTGACTGCTATTAGCTTACAGTGAAATTGTTTTTCTTTTTAAAGGCACGCTATTGTGACACCAGATATGAGTGGCAAAGTACACTGGCAGAGGTTGGCAGAGTACACGCTGAAGGCCTGACACCCGCTTGAAGGACACTGACTGCTATTAGCTTACAGTGAAAACCTTTTTTTCTTTTTAAAGGCACGCTATTGTGACACCAGATATGAGTGGCAAAGTGGACTGGCAGAAGTTGGCAGAGTACACGCTGAAGGCCTGACACCCGCTTGAAGGACACTGACTGCTATTAGCTTACAGTGAAAACCTTTTTTCTTTTTAAAGGCACGCTATTGTGACACCAGATATGAGTGGCAAAGTACACTGGCAGAGGTTGGCAGAGTACACGCTGAAGGCCTGACACCTGCTTGAAGGACACTGACTGCTATAAGCTTACAGTGAAAAACTTTTTTCTTTTTAAAGGCACGCTATTGTGACACCAGATATGAGTGGCAAAGTACACTGGCAGAGGTTGGCAGAGTACACGCTGATGGCCTGACACCCGCTTGAAGGACACTGACTGCTATTAGCTTACAGTGAAAAACGTTTTTCTTTTTGAAGGCACGGTATTGTGACACCAGATATGCGTGGCAAAGTACACTGCCAGAGGTTGGTAGAGTACACGCTGAAGGCCTGACACCCGCTTGAAGGACACTGACTGCTATTAGCTTACAGTGAAATTGTTTTTCTTTTTAAAGGCACGCTATTGTGACACCAGATATGAGTGGCAAAGTACACTGGCAGAGGTTGGCAGAGTACACGCTGAAGGCCTGACACCCGCTTGAAGGACACTGACTGCTATTAGCTTACAGTGAAAAACTTTTTTTCTTTTTAAAGGCACGCTATTGTGACACCAGATATGAGTGGCAAAGTACACTGGCAGAGGTTGGCAGAGTACACGCTGAAGGCCTGACACCCGCTTGAAGGACACTGACTGCTATTAGCTTACAGTGAAAAACTTTTTTTCTTTTTAAAGGCACGCTATTGTGACACCAGATATGAGTGGCAAAGTACACTGGCAGAGGTTGGCAGAGTACACGCTGAAGGCCTGACACCCGCTTGAAGGACACTGACTGCTATTAGCTTACAGTGAAAAACTTTTTTTCTTTTTAAAGGCACGCTATTGTGACACCAGATATGAGTGGCAAAGTAAACTGGCAGAGGTTGGCAGAGTACACGCTGAAGGCCTGACACCCGCTTGAAGGACACTGACTGCTATTAGCTTACAGTGAAAAACTTTTTTTCTTTTTAAAGGCTCGCTATTGTGACACCAGATATGAGTGGCAAAGTACACTGGCAGAGGTTGGCAGAGTACACGCTGAAGGCCTGACACCCGCTTGAAGGACACTGACTGCTATTAGCTTACAGTGAAAACCTTTTTTTCTTTTTAAAGGCACGCTATTGTGACACCAGATATGAGTGGCAAAGTGGACTGGCAGAGGTTGGCAGAGTACACGCTGAAGGCCTGACACCCAGACGCTTGCAGACAACTAACTGCTAATCAATCTATTACTGTGAAATAAAATTTTTGTTTTTAAATGCAAGCTATTGTGACACCAGATATGAGTGGTGGCACTGGGCAAGTGGGCACAGTATCCACTGTGAGCCTGACACAGAAGCTGGCAGGCAGGCAACTGCAATTACATTACAGAGAAAAAAAAGCAGACTGATGTTCTAGCCCTAAAAGGGGCTTTTTGGGGTGCTGTCCTTACAGCAGAGATCAGATGAGTTCTTCAGGACTGTAGTGGACACCGAATACCCTAGCCTAGCTATCTTTTCCCTATCAAATGAGCAGCAGCTACACTTTCCCTCCTCTATCTAAGAATGCAGCTTCAGAATGAATCTAAAATGGATGCTGTACAGGAGGTGGGATGGTCTGGAAGGGAGGGTCTGCTGCTAATTTGCTGGAATGTGTCTGCTGACCGTGAGGCACAGGGTCAAAGTTTACTCAATGATGACAAATAGGGGGCGGATCGAACTGCGCATGTGTTCGCCCACCGTGGCGAACGCGAACACACTATGCTCACGGGAACTATTCACCAGCGAACAGTTCGGTACATCACTAGCTGCTATATTTAAACCAGTTATCAATAGCTAAGAGGTACTTAAACAATATTGTAATTATGGGACAATACCCTCACAAGTCAAACTGAGAGGTCAGTTTATAGGGAAAACTGTTGCCTGGATACAATTCTAAAACAATTTCCATATGTCCTTTGCAGACTTTACATGCTGGAAAAACACAGGTGCCAACTGCTGTGGCTTTCTGCAGTGTGCAGACCGGCAAGGAGGGCAGGGTTGAGGAGTGGGTGGAAGATGATGTGGAGAATGATGAGGTCCTAGACCCCACATTGAATGAAGGTCATGCGAGTGACGTGTGCAGTTTGGAGGAAGAGGTGGTGGTCGCACAGAGGCACCAGCACAGCATAAGAGGGAGCAGGGTGCAAAAGCCGAGCGCTCGTCGGCATGTATTAGCTCTAGAATTACCACAGTTATCCAAGTAACAAATGGAGCAATCAAAGAAACCATAACTGATTTAATGAGCCATTCGCAATTTCCCTGTAGCGGCTGTGCGCGCTTTCGGTGTTCTCACCCTGCTGCTGCTCGCCTGTCTGTGCTGCAGCGTAACTTCGGCCTTCCCGCTCACCTTGCACATGCTGGAGAGACTGTGTCGAGCAGCAGCAGGCGATAGTGGAGTTTCAGCTGCAGCACGCACGGGTCAGTCGCTCTGCACCAGACTTGCCCTCCAATAGATCCTCGTTAAAGGATTTAAAGTGTACTCATTCCAATTACAGGGCCTCGAAAGAGTCCTGTATTGTTATTTATCATCACTACCTCCCTGCATCAGGAGTGGGTAATTTGCGCGCCTGCTGCCTTCCTTGGATGTGGTAGCCGTTTCCTCAGGCTCCCTCTTCGGAATCGAACCCTGATTCCCTGTTACCCGTGGTCACCATGGTAGGCGCAGAAAGTAACATCGAAAGTTGATAGGGCAGACAACCGAATGCATCGTCACCGTCACGGGGACGTGCGGTCGGCCCGAGGTTATCTAGAGTCACCAAAGTGCCTGCGCAATGACTGCCGAGTTGCCCACGTTCTAACTTGTGCTGATTACTGGGTGGCCACCCTGCTGGATCCCCGTTACAAGGACAACATGCCATCCTTAATTCCCTCACTGGAGCGTGATCGGAAGATGCGCGACTACAAGCGCACGCTGGTAGACGCGCTGCTGAGGGCATTACCAACTGACACCGGGGGCTCAGTGGAAGCACAAGGCGAAGGCGGAGGAGGAAGAGGTCGCCAACGCAGCTGGGGCACCGCCAGCACCTCACAAGGCAGGGTTAGCATGGCCGAAATGTGTCAGCACGCCACAACAACTAGCACCACCAGCTGATATGGAAAGTCTCAGCAGGAGGCAGCATTTCAGCAACATGGTGGAACAGTACGTGTGCACATGCCTGTGAAGGCCTTTTTTCCATACATCAGGAGTTGAGCTCAGTTTGAACAATGAAAGAGAATACCCTGCACTCCAAGCCTCTCTCAAATGGATAATTCTGGTGATTCTCCTGACAGTCATGCTTTAGATTTTGATTTATGTTCTTCCAAAGCTAAAATCAAAGATTCCATTTAGTGCTATTTTATAGCTCAGCTGTATTTTTCATTTTTAAGTATTTTATGTTATTTGAAGTGATTTCCCTATCCACATTTGTTTGCAGGGCACTTGTCCTACTCTTACCCCCATTTTACTTCCTTTTGTAGCCCTCTAGCCCTTTCCAGGACTTTTTTAGATGCATTTTAGTGCCCAAAAGTTTGGGTCCCCATTGACTTCAATGGGGTTCAGGTTCGAGTTCGGAGTCAAGTTCGGGTCAAGTTCGAGCCCGAACTCAAACTTTGTGACAAAGTTCTGCCGAACTCGGCGAACCCGAACATCCAGGTGTCCGCTCAACTCTAGTGACAACCTACTCAATGCATTCGCAGGAAATCAGACATATTGTAAATAGGCACTGGAAAATCTTGCAATCTGAGGTTAAGATCTTATTTTAACGAAAAACCAGTGTTTTCATTTAAAAGGCACATAAACATTTGGGATCAATTGATGCAGAATGTGGATTTGCAGATATCAACAGCTGGAAGGGATACATGGCATCAGGCACCAATGGGTATGTACAGATGTGGGAACTGCATTAACTGTAGCGGGGTGATCACAAGGGGCTTTTTTGTACATCCAAGGACTGGTAAAAGATACTCAATTAAGGAATTTTGCAACTGCCAAACGGAATTTGTAGTATACATGCTCAAGTGCCCTTGTGGCCTAGCCTATGTGGGTGAGACCACAAGGAAGTTTACTGCTAGAATAGAGAGCACAAGAGCTGTTTTAGAACCAGGAAAGTCCAGTACCCAGTGGTCCAACACTTTTTTGAGAAACGGCATGCTGTGTCCCAACTGAGATATATGATTTTGGAATCAGTCAAACCCCTGTCGAGGCGATCTCTAAAATCAAGGACATAATCTACTATGGGGGTCTCTTCCATATATGCTGTCCCATCCCAGTGCATTCTTAATAGGTCTAGTGGCCCCCTCAACCGCCTCCCATTTATTAGCTCGAATGGTGAGAACCCAGTGGATTCCTGCAGCACTTCCTGATAAGCAAACTGGAGGCGTGGCAAGCATAGCTCCCAGTCCTTGCAAGCGGCCAGGAAAGCCCTAAGCAATTGTTTCAGGGTACAATTAAATCCCTCGCAAAGCCTGTTTTTCTGTAGGTGGTAAGGGGCACTATGCAGTGGTTTAACCCTGCATAGTTTTCTTAATTGTTGGGTCAGTTCAATCATGAACTGTGTGCCATGGTCTAGTGGAAACCCCACTCAGGAGAATATTCGAAGCAGATCATTTTCTATGGTCTCAGCCTGAATAGTGGACAAGGCAACCGCCTCAGGGTATCTGGTGGCATAATCTACAATTGTCAAGATATAATTTTGGTTGATGAGGCTCAGTTAAACTAGCTGTTCAACAATGTTGACCGCCATCCAACTGAAGGGCTCCCCTACTATGGGCATAGAGTGTAAGGGTGCTTTTGGGTGGTAACCTTGTTTCTCCACCTTCTGGCATATGTCACAGGTTCGGCAGTAATACCCAATGTCATTGGGCCAAAATAAGTTGGGTCTTTGTGGTACCTAAATGTCCTGATAGGGGAATGTCATGGGCCTTGGTTGCAATTTAGGTCAGTGGTGCCGAGATGCCCAATCTGGTCACATTTATAGCACCAGGGTTCAACCTTCCTGGGCAGATGAGTGCAGGCTGGAGGGTGTCCCTGATTGGGAATGGTGCTGACATTCCTCACAGAAGCAGGTACTACCCTTGTGGGAGGTGGTAAGGGTTGGCACATTGGCCGAACGGCCGTAAAGTTGGTCCTGATATTTATCTGCCAAGTTTGTTGGTTTTTAGATGGACCGGCGCCAGCGATAATTAACCTAATTCCATAGGTAAGGGCACCCTTAAAGGGGGGGGGGGGGGGGGCGGGGGCACAGTTGAAAAATTATTCAAGCAGAATGACTTGAACCACCTCTGGACCTTTTTTTTTTATTTCTTTTCTCTTAAACACTGTTCAATTAGTGAAAAGAGACACTTATTCACAGTCCAGGTTGTAAAAACAAACACTCAATAAGGTGAAATAAGGTGTCTTACAGGTCATAGTTAATTTACTAGAAACCAAAGTGTTGGAAAGAAGGGGGGTTTGAGAAAAAGCCCAAGCTTAAAATATAATTAAGTTTATTATATAAAAGATAGCACGGGGGCGTGGCCGAGCCAAGCATGCGACAGGTCGTGTAGAGACCGAGCTCCTCACCCCCTGGCTAATAAAAAGCAATATAATAGCGGCCCTACCGGACAAAAATGGTCCGCAACAAGAAGACCCAGGTCCTATGTGGCTCCCCACGCCGCCACACGGGCACGATGGACGATTTCGTCTGCACTCCGAGCACACATGGCAGCTCCGGGCTGCTGGACTCGGGCGGCCTCCTGAGAGAACTCCGAACGGCCATCAGGGAAAAGATCACGGCCCTACGAGCTGATTTGATGGCAGTGGAGGTGAGAGTGGAGGCGCTGGAAACCGAGGCGCAAGCTAGCCGCACGCAACACCGGGCCGCTGAACTGGTCACCACAAGACAGAGGAACATGCTGCTCTCTCTACGCCGCCAGGTTGAAGACCTGGAAAACCGGAGCCGGCGACAGAACATCCGGATCCGGGGACTCCCGGAGCCCGACACAACCCCCCTGCCCGACACCCTGCGAGCCCTTTTCCAGCAGATCTTGGGCCATGAGTGCCCGAAGGAGATACAGTTCGACCGGGTGCACAGGGCGTTGGGGCCCAGCGTCCAGACGGCAGGCCTCGCGACGTCCTTTGCTGCCTGCACACATACAGCACCAAGGAGAAACTGATGGCGACTGCCAGGGGCACGGACAGCATACAGTTCCGAGGCGCAGAGGTGACTCTCTATCAAGACCTCTCCAGCCTCACGCTGGATGCCAGACGCGCACTCCAGGGCCTCACGACAATCCTGCGGGATAGGGGAGTCCCATACCGGTGGGGATTCCCCATTAGCCTCCAAATTAAGCACGGCAATGCGTGGATACAGGTGCGCTGGCCGGACGACATCCCGCGGGCCCTGCGGACCCTCAGACTGCCGAACATCCACATCCGCAATTGGCTCCTGGACACCCCACTGGCACCCAGACAGGACCCGGGCGTTGACGACCGCCCGCCCGTGACCCAGAGAGAGGGAGCCCAGACACCCTGCATGTGGGGTGGACCTGGCGGCGCTGAGGAGTAAGCTGAGAGCAGGGAGCATGAGCGGTCCGGTGGCGGCAGGGCTGCAAGGTACTGGGGTGGTTACGGGCAGCGGTGAAGTACTCACCCATCGTGGGATAGATTAGCTTAGGTGGGGAGGGAAGCAACCCCACAGATGGCTTTCGGATCTGCCCCTGCCCACGGACTAAGCGGCCTCTGGCCTCCAACGCTGCGGCACCCCTGTAACTACTGAAGGGACTATTGCTCTGACTGCCGCCATGCCAGCTGCTGCCGGTTCCCCCCCTCCCCCCCGGGTTAGCTCAGGGACCGGCAGAGGTAGCATAAGCCCGGGGTTTTGGGAGGGCCGTGGGCACGATGGATGTATGGTCTGGGAGGGGAAGACCGGAAAGTGGATGGGAACTGTACACACAGCGCCTAAACGACATCAAGTGGACACTGGGTGGGGGGCAACTTGGCCAACAGAGGCTCGGGGTTGGGCGGGGGGGGACTCTGACCGGGGGGATTGGGGAGCGGGAGGGGGAGGGACCCAGTCGGAAGGACCCAGGGAGATGTTGGGAGAGCCTGTAGAGGCGGGAGAGCCTGTAGAGGCCCACTAGCGATGATCACCCGAGCCCGCCCCAGATCACTGAGACCCCTGTGGGGAGAGCTGCCCCGACCCCCCCTTGACCGGGAGAGGTCCGCCAGTGTTACCCACCCGGGCCCGCCCCAGGCCATTGAGATTCCTAGGTAGGAGCCCGACCCGTCATAGCCCAGACCTCACCCCAGCGATGGAAGGCACCAGAAAGACCCTGAGGGCCAGGGGGAGGACACTGATGACTCACACATACAGGTCAGGTAGCTCCCATCTGAGAACGCACCCGCCCTTCACACCCGCCTGCAGACTGCAGGCCGCTCACGTACCCATAGACAGACTGTAATACAACCTAGGACTGGGGAACGGGAGGGCCGTTAATTTAAGGGACTGAACACCCCGACCGGTATCACCCACCTAGACAGTCAAGTCTGCCACTGTACATAGTTATCCTGTTTTGTTTGTTCACTACGTCTGACCTGTACGCACAACGACAACAAAGACACCTACCCCACCTGGACCTACCGACCCGGGGACACCTCCCCATCTACGAGCCTACTTCAACTGAGTGGTGCACCCGGCTCCCTACTCCCTCCTCTCCTCGCCCCCTTCCCCCCCCCTGCGTCGCTGACCCAGCTCTCATACCCTCCCCGGGTTCCGGGGGGTTTGCTCCGGCACCCCTGCGCTTCTGGTCCAATAATGTCAGAGGCCTGAATACTCCAGAATGGAGGTCACACCTACTGAGATCCATGTGGGCGGCCAGGGCCTCTGTGGCATTCCTCCAGGAGACCCATTTCCAGGGGGCGGACGCCCTGGCACTTCGAGACCGGAGGTATCCCACAGGGTACTTAGCCAACCATAGAGACTCCAAGAAAGCAGGAGTGCCCTTCAACTGCTTGGATGAAAAGGCGGACCTGTACGGGCGCTATTTGTTCCTCAAGGGCACAATAGCGGACAGGCGATATACCTTCGCCTCCGTCTACGCCCCCAATGCCAAACAACACCGCTTCCTCGTGAAAACTGTACGGCTCTTGGAGAGCTTCCGGGAGGGTCTCCTGATTCTGGCAGGGGACATCAACGTACCCATGGACCCCCAAATAGATACCTCAAGGGGCAGTAGCTCACTGTCGGGTACTTGCCTCCGGGCCACCCAGAAGGCCCTTAGAACAACAGGTCTGGCGGATGGATGGCGGATCCTACACCCGGACACGAAAGATTATTCCTATTACTCCCCGGTACACCGTGGATATAGCAGACTAGATTACATCTTCATCTCGCAAGAGTACTTACACCTGCTACAATCGTGCGAGATACTAACTGCCACCTGGTCTGACCATTCCCCAGTCCTGGCTATCATGACGTCTCCGCTACATAAGCCTACATGCCGGCACTGGAAACTAAACGAGCAACTGCTTGCTGACACAGCAGCCCTTGCAGATGCCAAGACGGTTCTTCACCAGTTCTTTGAAGACAACGCCCCCAGAGACCTTGCAACTGATCCGCTGGGAGGCACATAAGTGCATAATTAGGGGCCACTTTATTAAAGTCGGCACAGCACGGAAGAAGAAACTGCACAGGCTATTAACGGAGCTTCATACGAGGGTCGCCCAACTTGACCAAGAGCACAAAAGCACAAATTCGGAAGAGGTATACCAGTCGTTATTGGAAGCCCGACGGGCTCTACAACACCAACTATCAAAGCAACTGTCACATTCACTGCGGAGGGCCAATCGCCACTTCTACGAGTTCACCAACAAGTGTGGACGCATGCTCGCTAGAATGCTGCGGCAGAAACGCCGCGTGAGCCAAATTACTAAAATCAAGATGCGCAGCGGTCCCCTTACGCAAGTCCCTGACAAGATAATCGGGGAATTCTGGGAATACTATGCCAAACTCTACAACATTGCACCCTGCGGGTCAGACACCGAGACACAAAGGGGACAAACGAGGGTGCAAGCATACCTGGACCAACACGTCACCCGGACCCTCACGCAAGACCATAGAGAGGAACTCGAATCCCCCATTACACTGGAGGAGCTCCAGGGGGCCCTGAAAAACACTCAGCTCAACAAGGCCCCGGGACCAGATGGGCTCTCCTCACGCTACCTTAAGGCCTTTGGAGAGATAGTGCAGCCGGAACTGCTACAGGGTCTGAACTCGCTCTTGGAAGATGGACGGTTCCCAGGGGACACTCTCCTGGCAACCATAACGGTCATACCCAAAGAAGGCAAAGACCCTACTGCATGCTCCAGCTACAGGCCTATATCGCTGCTTAACGCTGACCTTAACCTATTCACAAAGATCCTGGCGACCCGTATAGGCCGACTGGTCTCCACCTTGATACACCCGGACCAAACGGGTTTCATCCCGGGAAGGGAAGCCAAGGACAATACAGTCCGGGCCCTTAATATCATGCACTCACAACAGAGCTCCGAGCGAGGTCGCCTTCTCCTTTCCACCGACGCCGAGAAGGCATTTGATCGGGTGGATTGGCGGTTCCTACAAGCCACGCTACAGAAGATGGGGTTCGGCCCTAACATCCTGCGATGGATCGCAGCCCTATATGAGTCCCCGAGAGCCCAACTCCGGATCCTCTCCCTGACGTTTGCAATAAAAAATGGGACCCGCCAGGGGTGCCCCTTGTCCCGCCTCCTGTTTGCCCTCTCTCTGGAACCGTTTCTGGAAATGGTCAGACGGGACGGGGGCATCACGGGGGTCGCCCAGGGCGGCAGGGAACACAAAGTGGCAGCCTACGCAGACCATCTCCTCTTCTTCATAGGGAACCCGCTTGTCTTATTACCCAACTTACTCTCGGCATTCGATACGTTTGGAGCACTCTCAAATCTGAAACTCAACGCAACCAAGTCGGAGGCTCTCCCCCTATCCCTACCACACGGGATGATGGAACAACTGGAAGCACACTTTCCCTTTTGGTGGTGCCCGCAGCGACTGAAATATCTAGGGATCTGGCTGACAAAAGATTTGAATCGGCTCTACCAGGAGAACTTCCTCCCCATCTTCCGAACACTCCACACGGACCTGACACGATGGGGGAAACTCTGTGTGTCATGGACGGATAAATGCGGTGAAGACGAACCTATTACCACGCTTGTTGTACCTGTTCCAAACCATCCCGATAGTTATCCCACAAGCCTTCTTCAGGTCCCTGGGCTCAGCGATACTGAAATTTGTGTGGTCGGCGGGCCCCCCGAGAGTGAGACGGACACAGCTCACCCTCCCGAAGCACCGCGGAGGCACGGGATTGCCATCTATCCAGGGATACTACCAAGCCACCCATCTTTTACGTGTCATTGACTGGCATGTGCAGGACACCGAAAAACAGTGAGTACATCTGGAACGGACATGGACTGGGGGACGTATCCCGATGGTAACGTGGACGCGGGCCCCGATACGAGACCGAGAACTCAGGGAGCACCCTTTCATTGGGGCAACTCTAAGAATTTGGTTGATGATCCGATACAAGCTGCAGCTCACGACTAACCCTGCACCCATGACACCGGTAATACACAACCCCGACCTGGCCGGCGGACTATGACAGCAGGACATCGAGGGTTTTGGAGGGAGGGAAGTCCAGCACCTTCGGGCGTTGTGTACGAATACGGGACTGAAAACATACGCAACTGTTGTTGACTCAAACTAGGCCTACGGGTCTCCTTCAGTTCCGATACCACCAAGTAAAACATTACTACGCCACCCTCCAAGGGAGACAACTCCTGCACAGAGATCCCACGCAATTCAAGTCATTTTGCTTTAGCGGAGAACATTTGACCTGAGGGATTTCGACACTGTGACGGTGCAATCCGTTACTCCGTCAAGCATTCCCTTCTTCCCATAAAATAAAATCACCAAGTAATCCACAGAGTAATAACTTGCTGGTCTCGCCAAATAATCCACACATGAGCCAAAGCTTAATGCTGGAACAAGACTGACTTTTAATGACACACACTCTGCTTTTATGCAATTCTCCCCTGCAAGAGAGACGCCCACAGACAATTATGAATTACCCAATCACACAATGGTTACATCCCACACATCTCCTCCCCTTAGCCTGAGAGGTAACCCAATTATACGAACAGTTTAAAACATACTTTTTACCTAACATTCATAACTCTAAAACCATACATCACATTCACATAAAAATTGCATATTCACAATCAATCCATTCAGGGGAACAACATATTAAAAAATGGCATGAATCAGACCAGGAGTTCAAAAGTTAGTAAAAGTATATTTTGGTCCCTGGCTGGCAGCATGGCAATCTGGTTTAAACAGGTTTTACAGAGGCCTCTATCCTGGACAATGGGGAAAGTAATCCAATTATCCAGGGCTAGAGGCAGACTCCATTGAGCACATGGTTGCAAAAAGACATAAAACACTTTACAATACATAAAGTCACCTTTTACACATAACACACAGACATTTCTTTTATACATTTTAAACCGAACAGATACAGGTATTAAAACAGCAGGGAGAGGGTTTAAATGAGGGCCCACAGGCAAGTACATGGAAAATCCTTCACAGACACTCTGTGCATTGCTCATAGCTTCTGACCAAGGGGCGCCGGCGCACTTCCAGTCCAAGTGGGAACAGGCCACGGGGGTTACCCTCACGGACCAGCAATGGGAGAAGATACACGTACTCGCGCACCAAGGCATACTCAATACCAAAATGCAAGAACTTAATTATAAAATCTTGACCTGTTGGTACAGGAGCCCGACTAAACTACGCGCTATGGGGTTGGCACCCAACGGTACATGCTGGCGTTGCAAAGCCGCCGAAGGAACGGACCTGCACATTTGGTGGACATGCCCCCAGATCACAGGCTACTGGCAACAGATCCACGACAAACTTGTGGAACTCCTAGACGAGGACATCCTCTTTGAACCCTTACCTATGCTGCTTAACCACACTCAAGAAATCTCTAATCAGGCATTTCCTCAACGCAGCCAAAAGCCTGATCCCTGCCAGATGGAAATCAACGGACATCCCCACGATAGCACAATGGATAGACAAAGTGGACGAAACATACACGATGGAGACCCTAACGGCCGAACTACATGGGACCCCTGCCAGATGGAAATCAACGGACATCCCCACGATAGCACAATGGGTAGACAAAGTGGACGAAACATACACAATGGAGACCCTAACGGGCCTGTGGGCCCCCTGGATCATTTACATGGCCAACCGGGGGCGGGGCTCGCCGGCGTGGACCCACCAGGGGCCTGGGAGAGGAGCCGATGAAAGATAACGAGAGCGCGCGGGACACTGGGACGCAGGAACACCCCCATCATCCCCGCACCCCCTGGGGCGCACCCCCCCACCTCTCCCTCCTCTGACCAGCCCCCCTACGCAGATGAGAGGTGGACAACCCGTAGACGACCACTCTAACTCCACACTTGCGACCAAATAGACCCGACCGACTTCCTCAACCAAAAGGACTAAGAACAAATGACAAGGGCACCCACTCTCCTAAGACTGACCCCCCACGAATCGCACGAAAAGGACTGATAGAGCCACACATAGAACACGGCCGGACCAGACACCACAGGCTGCCACAAACCGGAAGGAGATGGGACAGGGAGGGACGCTCACGTGGTAAACTGCGAGAAGACCGGACCGACGGGTGTAAACCCCACACAAACTACCCCCACATGACGGGCTGGCTCCATCTGGGAAATGGGGGACCACGCGACCCGGACGGGCCCCGAAACCAGACGGACTCCAGAAGAGACCATAGGTACTGCAATAGAATCGAATAGACCACCCAGGGGGTTGGCCAGCACATAGACCCCGGGAACCGAGTGACGCCCGCAGACATTGGGCGACGTTAACCACCCCTGGCATTACATGACCCCAACACCACCCAATCCCAAGACAAGGACGACGAGACATAACTGATCCCGATTAACTAGGGAATGTCAATCCTGTCATCCTGAACGAGAGAGCCGCTTGGCGGCGGCTAGTCACTTCAACGCAAGGGCACCAGCCTAACAGTATGACACTACCAACTCCACCGACTGGCAGCACCCTAAAGTTGGGCCACTCCACAAGGCAACCCCCTTTATTCCCACTAGAAGACAGGGCATGACCCACCCCCCTGAGCCGGGGAACCCCGGCCTAACCGTAGTGCAAGCTATAATCCCAGCCTACCAACCCCCCGACACACTACACACAACCCTCTTCGCCCCAAATTTGAGACCATGGGACGGGGGCCTGAGACGGAGGGAGGGGAAAGGGAGAAACGCACCTTCAACTGACATTTTGAGGCTGGAACCATCAATCCATACAGACTCAAACACAAGCGGAGCCCCAATAGTAGCCACGTAGTCTACAAGAGAGAGTCATACGGGATAGGGTATGCGAGAACAGAAGGGGAGCCTCCCAACAGTCGCCATAAATTAACCCGTTAGCACATCAGACGCGAACATTAACTAAATATTGTTACACTGAAGTATGTATGTTGGTTAAAGCGGCACTGTCATGCCGAATCCCGTTTTTTTTTTAACCCCCCTCCCGCCTCCACTACATCCAATCGACCCCTTTGTCACCCCCAAATGCCCCTAAGTTCCCCACATTACCTCTTTTTAATTCTTTATCTTCTGCCCCGATCTATATTCAGGGCGCCGCCATCTTTGTGTGGGTAGGTGAAGTCCCTATGGGACACGTCATCTACCCACACTACACAGACTGTGAGATTCCCGCACATGCCCAGGGAAACACCTGGACATGCGAACGGGAATTTCATCTATTCATTCATTCGTCAGATAGACGAATGAATGAATAGAAAAAATCAGATGAACAAACTAACACTGAGTATCAGTGTTCGTTTGTTCGTTCAGTTTATTACCGGCGTGCAGCTCCCTCCTTGTAATATGTAACTATAGAAGCGGCAGGGAGCAGAGCTCCCCACCACTTCATAAGCCCCCCTGGTCACCCCTCACTCTATGGGGGTCAATGAGCGGTGGGTGGGGGCCCTAATAAAACAATAAGGGGGGGACCTATTGTCCTCCCCCCCTGGCCCCCACCCCTGCGCGGTGGGTGGGGGCCCTAATAAAACAATAAGGGGGGGGACCTATTGTCCTCCCCCACTGGCCCCCACCCCTGCGCAGTGGGTGGGGGCCCTAATAAAACAATAAGGGGGGGTGACCTAGTGTCCTCCCCCCCTGGCCCCCACCCCTGAGCGGTGGGTGTGGGCCCTAATAAAACAATTAGGGGGGGACCTATTGTCCTCCCCCCCGGCCCCCACCCCTGCGCGGTGGGTGGGGGCCCTAATAAAACAATTAGGGGGGGCCTATTGTCCTCCCCCAGCCCCCACCCCTGCGCAGTGGGTGGGGGCCCTAATAAAACAATAAGGGGGGGTGACCTAGTGTCCTCCCCCCCTGGCCCCCACCCCTGAGCGGTGGGTGTGGGCCCTAATAAAACAATTAGGGGGGGACCTATTGTCCTCCCCCCCGGCCCCCACCCCTGCGCGGTGTGTGGGGGCCCTAATAAAACAATTAGGGGGGGGCCTATTGTCCTCCCCCGGCCCCCACCCCTGCGCGGTGGGTGGGGGCCCTAATAAAACAATTAGGGGGGGGACCTATTGTCCTCCCCCCGGCCCCCACCCTGCGCGGTGGGTGAGGGCCCTAATAAAACAATTAGGGGGGGGGACCTATTGTCCTCCCCCCGGCCCCCACCCCTGCGCGGTGGGTGGGGGCCCTAAATGAACCCCCCCCATCAAGGTGACTAGGGGTCCCAAGCCCCTAGTCACCCCCCCCCACCCAAAACATTCTATCCCCTACCTACCCCCCTCACCCTAAAAATAGTGAGGGGGGAATAAAATAACTAACCTGTAAAAAAAAAAAAAATTAACTTACCGTTTGACGTCTTCTTTTTTCTAAATTCTTCTTTCTTCAGCCCCCCAAAAGGCCAAATAAAAATCCATCATACCATTCGCACTTAAAAAAAAAAAAAAAAAAAAAAACGAGCGCAAACAAAAATTAATCCATCTTCACCCATGGCACGCCGCGTACTGAGCTCTGCAGGGCGGGTCAAGGCTTATAAAGCCTTGCCCCGCCCTGCAATTAGGCTTAGGACACACTGAGTGGTTGGTTTAAGCCAATCAGAGTGTTCTGTGTCATTTTACACAGCGTGGGAAAATTCAAAAGAACTTTCCCACGCTGTGTAAAATGACAGATCACTGTGATTGGATGGTTTTCAAGCCATCCAATCACAGTGCTCTGTGTCATTTTACAAGCGTGGGAAAATTCCAAAGAACTTTCCCACGCTTGTAAAATGACACAGAGCAGTGTTAAGACACTCACCGCCTGGAGAGTGAAGCCGCCGTTTAGTCGATAATCCCCTTTCTCCAGAAATGCAATTCCAGTATAACCGATCATAAAACTCCCGAACGGAGCATACGAATGCGGTAACTCCCGATCAGCAATCCATCCGAAATCCTTCCACAGTTAGAAATAAACGAAAGCGCTGTCCCAATAGTCAATCCCTCCACAAACGAGACAAAGCTCAGTTTTGAAGGTCAAGCAGAATGTGTTTAATGGGGGCTACCTGCCCAGTATTTATGCAGGTCTCCACCAGGTAGACACTCCCCTAGGGGACCTGGTGGAAGACTGTAAAATATATTAAACAGTAGCCAATCACAGTGGCTATAACACAAGCCCTTCCCATTTTACCCATAATACATCTTTTCCTATCCTGGAGATAATTAGGGAGAAACCTAATTAACTCCGGGGATAGGAACCATAGCCATTTTAAAACCAAACACAAAAAATGCAATAAAATACATAAAATCAGAAGTACCGAATATATAGTGTTCGTGCAACGTATCCCCAGATAGCCTGGATCTGAGGGCATATTCCTACCGAATAGCGCTCAGGTCCGATGTACACAGTCCAATCGCCATGGAGTCAAAGTCTCTCATAAGTCCTTCGGTATATGAATGACTCCATGGGACGGCTATCTGGGTAAGTTCATACGGATGAAAGAAACTCCCGAACGGAACAGTGTTCGTATGCCTCCAAAGGAATAGAAGGGAAGACGGCCGTCTCCAGCGGTGTTCGGTAGATAAAGAGTCCGTTTTTAGATCCATGGGTTTTGCACCGAACACCGCTGATTCGCCTCGTGTCCAAAATGGCCGCCGCCTCGTGTTCGGCATACGAACGACGACCACCCGTACGAATGGAATGGAGAGGTGTTTGCGGTTAACCACAACGTTCTAATTTGTGGTCAAGGTGTTAATGATCCGCACACTCCTCTCCTGGGTGGCCGATGTTCGGTAGTTTCAATCGGTACTTTAGAAAACGTACGAACAACAGCATACGGACAGGAAATCCACGAATCCAATGAAAACAGACGAACCAGCAATACAGGTCTATGCAGCAGGGTTCGTCACACGGCTCCCCCCTTGTGGAACACTCCGGCAGACCCGGCTTGGTCCTTTAGCGGGTCAACTTGGGGATGACCGGACTAGGAGGTAGCAAGAACGTCGGTTTGCCGTGATAACCCATCTGCATTCCCATTCTGCTTACCGGGTCAGTAGCTGATGGTGAAGTTATATGGTTGTAATGCTAAACTCCACCGCAGCAGTCTACCATTGTCTCCTGAGACCCGGTTAAGCCAAACAAGGGGATTGTGGTCCGTGATAAGGGAAAATTCCTGTCCATACAAATAGGGACTCAATTTTTTCAATGCCCAGACCAGGGCCAAACATTCTTTCTCCACTGCCGCATAACTCACTTCCCGGGGTAACAGCTTTCGACTGAGATATGCGACAGGGTGTTCTCCTCCATCTTCCCCGACCTGGCTTAGCACAGCCCCCAGTCCATACATGGAAGCATCTGTATGGACGAGAAAACGTTTGTTAGGAAGTGGGGCAGCCAGGACAGGGGCATTCACGAGAGCCTGCTTAAGTGCTTGAAACGCAGCTTCACAAGCTGGAGACCACAGGACCTGCTTAGGGAGGTTCTTCTTAGTCAGGTCTGTCAGGGGTTTAGCTATAGAGCTGTAGTCGGGGACAAAGCGTCTGTAATACCCTGCTGTCCCTAGGAAGGCCAATACCTGGGTCTTAGTGATAGGTGTGGGCCAGTTTGCTACTGCCTCTATCTTGGCCGGCTCTGGTCTCTGGCTCCCACACCCCACCCTGTGACCTAAGTATTGTACCTCAGCCATGCCTAGATGACACTTTTCTGGCTTCAATGTCAGGCCAGCGGCCCGAATTTTATCCAGTACTACCCCTACGTGCACCAGGTGTTCCTCCCAGGACTCACTGTAGATCGCAATATCATCCAGGTATGCACAAGCAAATTCCTGGAAGCCATCAAGGAGCCTGTCCACCTTCCGTTGGAAGGTAGCTGGGGCATTCTTCATCCCAAATGGCATAACCTTAAATTGGTATAAGCCAAAGGGGGTGACGAAGGCCGACTTGGGGATAGCGTCCTTGGCCAGGGGAATCTGCCAGTAGCCCTTACACAAGTCTATGGTGGTCAGATAGCGTCCCCTGGCAATGCGGTCTAATAATTCGTCTACCCGTGGCATCGGGTAGGCGTCAGTGGTGGTACGCTCGTTGAGCCTCCTGTAGTCCACACAGAACCGGGTGGTCCCATCTTTCTTAGGCACCAGGACTACAGGGGAGGCCCAAGGGCTATCGGAGTGCTCGATGACCCCAAGCTGGGTCATCTCCTCTATCTCCTTCCGCATTCCTTCTCGGACTGCTTCAGGGATACGGTAAGGGGGCTGTCGCAAGGGGTTCTGTCCAGGGGTCTCTACCTTATGTACAGCTAGGGTAGTGTAGCCGGGTTCTTGGGAGAACGTCGCCTGCTTCTCCCACAGAAGCTGTTTCGCCTGTCCCTTCTCTGCGGGGCTTAACCTGTCCCCTAGCTGTACGAGATCAGTCAGATCCGTCTGGGCACCTCTTGCTAATAGGTCGGGTAAGGGTAAGCTTTCGGTATCGTCTGCAGCGGGGGCACATACTGCAGCTACATCCTCAGGTCGTTCCTGATACTCCTTTAGCATGTTCACATGAAAGGATCGCTGGATCCTGTCATCTGAACAGCTGGCTATAAGGTAAGTAGTATCACACACCTGAGCTAACACTTTATACGGGCCCTGCCAAGATGCCTGCATCTTGTTCGCCTTCACAGGTTTGAGCACAAGTACCTTCTGCCCAACCTGGAATACTCGCTGTCGGGCACCCCGATCGTACCATTCCTTCTGTCTCCCCTGGGCCACCTGGAGGTTCTCTCTTACCATCAGAGACAGTTTCTCCATGCGGTCCCGAAGTTCCAGAACATATGGCACTATGGGGGTACCTTCCTGCTCCGTCTCCCCCTCCCAGTGGCCTCTAATGAGATCTAGGGGTCCGCTGACCCTTCTCCCATAAAGCAGCTCAAAGGGGGAGAACCCAGTAGATTCCTGGGGCACCTCTCTGTAGGCAAACAACAGATGAGGCAGGAATCGCTCCCAGTCCCGGCAAGTGTCAGAAAAGGTCCTCAGCATCTGTTTGAGGGTGCCATTAAATCGCTCGCAGAGACCGTTAGTCTGTGGATGGTATGGAGAACTAAGTATCGGTTTAATGCCGCATACCCTCCACAGCTGCTGGGTGAGCACAGCGGTAAATTGGGTTCCCTGGTCAGAGAGGATCTCTTGAGGGAACCCGACCCTGGTAAAAATCCTAACCAGGGCATCAGCAACTGTCTCTGCCTCTATGTTAGACAGCGCTACTGCCTCTGGATAGCGAGTGGCATAGTCCACCACGGTGAGAATGTATTTCTTACCAGATGGACTAGCCCTGGCCAGTGGACCCACAATATCAACGGCTATGCGGGCAAAGGGCTCCCCAATAATAGGCATTGACATAAGCCTACCTTTTGGGTGGTCCTCCCGCTTCCCTACCCGTTGACAAGTGTCACACGTGCTACAATATATCCGCACAGCCTGGTTAATCCCTGGCCAAAAAAAAATCTGCATAATCCTATGGCCTGTGCGGCGGGACCCTAGATGTCCGGCTAGCGGAACATCATGCCCTATCCGCAGAATCTCCCGCCGGTATTTCGCGGGCACTACCAGCTGTCGATTCGGCGGAGGGGCAACACTTTTCTGGGACGGCTTAGGGATCCAATATAACCTGTCCCCCACCCACTCATACCGCTCCCCCTCTGCTCCTTCTTCTCCAGTGTCTGCTCTGCCCCTATACCTCTGGAGAGATGGGTCTGTCTGGGTTTCCCTCCCGAACTCCTCTGGGGAATCCCAACTAGCTAACGTCTGTCCTGGGGTGTCAGTCGGGGAATCGGTTCTTACCTGGGTCTCAGCAGCAGGTGGGCCGGTTCCAGCAGCACGGGTCTGAGCACGGGTAGTCACTGGATTGGCTTCGCCAGGTCCCATAGTAGCATAGGCAGAAATCAGAGGGGCCAAATCATTTCCCAGCAAAACATCGGCAGGCAAGTCCTTCATAACCCCCACATTCACATGTCCAGCTCCCACTCCCCATTCCAAATGAACCCGGGCAACAGGCAGGCGGAACACGGCGCCTCCTGCCACCCTTACTGCCACAGTATTCCCGGTGTGTTGGTGTTCCGAAACCAGGTTCTTTTGGAGCAAGGTCATAGTAGCTCCGGTGTCTCTTAGACCAGTGACCTCTTTCCCATTCAACTTAACCGTCTGCCTGTGGTGTTGGCGGTTGTCCTGCTGAGCTGCTTGTACTGGGTCTGCTTCGTGAAGGAAACCCCAAAACTCCTCCTGCTCCAGGCAGTGAGCAGAAGGCTGAGGTGGCTGCTGGGCTCCGCTGGCTGGGTTTCTCCAGGACTGTGCTTGGTTGGCATTGTTTAAGGGGCATTCTGGTCTTTTATGTCCCATCTGCTTGCATCCATAGCACTGGACCTGGTTGGAGTAACCCCGTTTGTTGAATCGGGCTGACTGCCCATGGTTGGTTGCTGGCGGCATAGCGGGGGTACGTTGTGCTGGGGGGTGATATATGTTGGTGGTTGGAGGTGCTGCCGGTTTGTATTCCACTCGGGCAGGGACCTTGGCTGCTGTCTGATCGAGCTTACGGGCATCAGTGTATTCGTCAGCCAGACGAGCAGCTTCATGGAAGGTAGCGGGTTTACGGTCCCTGACCCACTCACGAACTCCTGCAGGTAACTTGTCAAAGCAGTGTTCTAGCAGGAACACTTGCAGCACCTCTTCCCCAGTTACCGCTCGGCACCCTGTCATCCAGTGGGCTGCCGTGCGGTGTACCCGGCATGCCCATTCCACATAGGAATCACCAGCCTGTTTATTATTGTCCCGGAATCGCCTCCGGTACGCCTCAGGGGTAACAGCGTACCGGGCCAAAAGGGCATCTTTTACTGCCCGGTAGCTAGTGAGTTCCTCCTCTGGGATGGCCCGAAAAGCTTCACTGGCCGGCCGGATAATTTCCCAGAGAGGATAGGAACCCATTCTTCTGCGGGCACCTGGTGTAAAGCACACTGTCGTTCAAAGTCCGCCAGGAACCCGTCTATCTCTCCTTCAGTCTCAATAAAATTTCTAAAAGCAGCAAATGGTACCTTTTTCTTCCCATTATTATTATGGGGTACCTCTGCTGCTGCAGCTCCTCCTCTCTGGAGCGCCTGTTGTGCTGCCACTGCAGCTTGTACTTGCACCACAATATCCGCTGCAGGGTTGGGGCCAAAGTGTGCCAGCCTTATCTGAACTGCCCGGTTAAACGCTATCTCCTCGGGTGTTAAATCCAGCAGGCCAGGCACATTAGCTATCTCCCTTCCCTGTGCTGTATCCATCTCTACCAATATAGCAATAATCTCTCTTTTCTTGAGATTGCTCGCTGATCGTCCTCTGCGATCCAAAATGTCTTTAAGGGTAGCACGCCTTAATTCCTCATATTGCATTTCCAATCCGGGGTGTGTAGCTGGCCTTCAGGGCGGTGGGATTCATCCCGTCGCTTGTCACCAATTGTTAAGACACTCACCACCTGGAGAGTGAAGCCGCCGTTTAGTCGATAATCCCCTTTCTCCAGAAATGCAATTCCAGTATAACCGATCATAAAACTCCCGAACAGAGCATACGAATGCGGTAACTCCCGATCAGCAATCCATCCGAAATCCTTCCACAGCTAGAAATAAACGAAAGCGCTGTCCCAATAGTCAATCCCTCCACAAACGAGACAAAGCTCCGTTTTGAAGGTCAAGCAGAATGTGTTTAATGGGGGCTACCTGCCCAGTATTTATGCAGGTCTCCACCAGGTAGACACTCCCCTAGGGGACCTGGTGGAAGACTGTAAAATATATTAAACAGTAGCCAATCACAGTGGCTATAACTCAAGCCCTTCCCATTTTACCCATAATACATCTTTTCCTATCCTGGAGATAATTAGGGAGAAACCTAATTAACTCCGGGGATAGGAACCATAGCCATTTTAAAACCAAACACAAAAAATGCAATAAAATACATAAAATCAGAAGTACCGAATATATAGTGTTCGTGCAACGTATCCCCAGATAGCCTGGATCTGAGGGCATATTCCTACCGAATAGCGCTCAGGTCCGATGTACACAGTCCAATCGCCATGGAGTCAAAGTCTCTCATAAGTCCTTCGGTATACGAATGACTCCATGGGACGGCTATCTGGGTAAGTTCATACGGATGAAAGAAACTCCCGAACGGAACAGTGTTCGTATGCCTCCAAGGGTATAGAAGGGGAGACGGCCGTCTCCAGCGGTGTTCGGTAGATAAAGAGTCCGTTTTTAGATCCATGGGTTTTGCACCGAACACCGCTGATTCGCCTCGTGTCCAAAATGGCCGCCGCCTCGTGTTCGGCATACAAACGACGACCACCCGTCCGAATGGAATGGAGAGGTGTTTGCGGTTAACCACAACGTTCTAATTTGTGGTCAAGGTGTTAATGAGCCGCACACTCCTCTCCTGGGTGGCCGATGTTCGGTAGTTTCAATCGGTACTTTAGAAAACGTACGAACAACAGCATACGGACAGGAAATCCACGAATAGAATGAAAACAGACGAACCAGCAATACAGGTCTATGCAGCAGGGTTCGTCACAAGTGTGATTGGATGGATTTCAAGCCATCCAATCACAGTGCTCTGTGTCATTTTACACAGCGTGTATAATGGTGGGGGCCAGGGGGGAGGACAATAGGTCCCCCCCCTTATTGTTTTATTAGGGCCCCCACCCACCGCTCAGGGGTGGGGAGGGCAGTAGGTTCCCCCCCCTAATTGTTTTATTAGGGCCCCCACCCACCGCGCAGGTGTGGGGGCCGGGGGGAGGACAATAGGTCCCCCCCTAATTGTTTTATTAGGGCCCCCACCCACTGCGCAGGGGTGGGGGCTGGGGGGGAGGACAGTAGGTCCCCCCCCTTATTGTTTTATTAGGGCCCCCACCCACCGCGCAGGGGTGGGGGCCAGGGGGGATGGAGGACAATAGGTCCCCCCTTATTGTTTTATTAGGGCCCCCACCCACCGCTCAGGGGTGGGGGCCAAGGGGGAGGACAATAGGTCCCCCCCCCTTATTGTTTTATTAGGGCCCCCACGCACCGCTCAGGGGTGGGGAGGACAGTAGGTCCCCCCCCCTTATTGTTTTATTAGGGCCCCCACCCACCGCGCAGGGGTGGGGGCCGGGGGGGGGGGAGGACAATAGGTCCCCCCCTTATTGTTTTATTAGGGCCCCCACCCACCGCTCAGGGATGGGGGAGGGGGGGAGGACAGTAGGTCCCCCCCCTTATTGTTTTATTAGGGCCCCCACCCACCGCGCAGGGGTGGGGGCCAGGGGGGGAGGACAGTAGGTCCCCCCCCTTTATTGTTTTATTAGGGCCCCCACCCACCACGCAGGGGTGGGGGCCGGGTGGGGGGGAGGACAATAGGTCCCCCCCCTTATTGTTTTATTAGGGCCCCCACCCACCGCTCAGGGGTGGGGGCCAGGGGGGGAGGACAGTAGGTCCCCCCTTATTGTTTTATTAGGGCCCCCACCCACCGCTCAGGGGTGGGGAGGGGGGGAGGACAGTAGGTTCCCCCCCCTTATTGTTTTATTAGGGCCCCCACCCACCGCGCAGGGGTAGGGGCCAGGAAGGAGGACAGTAGGTCCCCCCCCATCTTTAACCCCCGCGCGGGGGGGGGGGGGGGGGTGTTTATTAGTTTTTTTTTTTACAGTGAGCAGCCACAGGCTGCTCACTGCTTACTAGACATGCCCCTACTCGTGGTATATATTATTTACTAATACTAAGTAATCTTTACTTAGTATTAGTAAAGTTGGCTGAAAGACCAATTCAGGTCTTTCAGCCTTTTAGTAGATAGCTCCCTGATACCGTGGGAATTAGGGAGTTATCTAGCGTCAATTAATAGGATCGGAGTTTCATTCATTAGAATGAAATCCCGATACAAACAAAGTACCGAATTGCATCCTAACACCAATGGAGAAACTCTTCTCATTCTGTTAGGATGCAATTCGGCAGTTTTGCCGGCGTTCTGTCTAAGTGACAGGACGTTCTGCAATACTGACAGGAAGCATTGTGGGAACAGGGAGGAAAGCTAGGGATCATGGGAAAATTGCTCTGACCAGCGGAAATTAAGCACACTTTGCTCCTCCGCTGGTCTGAGCTGGTCAAGCGGAGAAATCCTCCATAAGACAAAGAGTCCCTACTTTGTCTTATGATTTTAAAGAAAACTAAAGAAGACATGAAGAAAAGAATAACAGATCCCGAGAGAGGGGGAGAAGAGGAAGAGATTTTGGAAAGGTAAGTTCGGCATGACAGTGCCGCTTTAAATTGTTTTCTATTGACAAAAACCTAAATAAAGATTGTCAAAATAAATAAATAAATAAAAGATAGCACTCCTCTTTAATATATTTTTATATACTCAAAATAGTAATTTGAATAGGTTTTTAAAATAACATCTGTAACGGACCGTTTCAGCAGACAAGGGGTTTTAAAGTCCGTTTAGACGATAATCCCCTTTCTGAGACACAGGCACAGCTACTGCAGAACACCAAACTCCCGAACTGGATACAAAGTAGCACTCCAAACTCCCGAACTGGAACCTCACAAATAGCTGTTAGCAGCTGAACAGGAAAAGCACCCAAGCAGCTTACACTCCTGGCAATCAGTCTCCAACAGCATACAGTGAATCCCCCCAAGAACGAGGCAAGGCTCCGTGTTGAGGGTCAAGCAGTGGTCTCTTTATTGAGGGCTACCTGCCCTGTATTTATGCAGGTCTCCCACCTGGTGGACACTCCCCAAGGGGACCAGATGGAAGACTGTAACAAAAGACAGACAAGTAGCATTTCAGGACACACAGAAGTAAAACATCCCCACAATGCATCCTGGCTTCCTCCCTTCTGCCCTGGAGATAATGTGAGAAGTAATTAAATTATCTCCCAGGACAAAGGCAAGACTCCATTACACACGTGGGGACACAAAACAGACTATCACTTTAAAATACATAAAGACACATTTTATACATAAAACACAGACATGTAACATATCCCCAGATAGCTCAGGTCTGAGTGCACATTATTAGGTGAATGGCACTCAGACCACACGAATACAGTTTAATTGCCATGGAGCCAGAGTCTTTAATTACATGAATTGGCTCCATGGCATAGGTATCAGGGTTACAACATTCACATAAAATAAACTACCGAATTTACATGCATTCGTTAAATCCGTACGAATTAGAACCAGGGGCTGGAGGTTCAGCAGTGCCTGCACGTAAAAGTGTCCGGGTTTGGTGCATGAAAGCCGGGCAGAAAAGCGCTGGCTGCCTGGGGAGCTCCAGAACACCGCCATCTAGCGGCCGCTAAGTGTAACCGCGGCCACCCAGTAACAATCAATTAAGCTGCGGTTAACCGCAGCTTCAGGGAGGTAAATTAAGGGCATACTCCAGCTTCTGGGTGGCCAATTAACGGCGCCAGCCGGCTTCCCACGGCTCTGGGGAGGCTGAAAAACGGCTGTTTGTTCGGTAGATAGAATCTACCGAACGGCTGTGCAGAAAGGGAGAAATAAATCTTTCTGCACAGTAAAATGAACCCTTTAGCTGCCGGTCTATAATCCAAAGGCAGCAGACGGGCAACCAGGCTCCTCCAATGCAATGTGGCAAGATTGGTCTCGTCACAACATCCTAACGCTAGATGGGTGTATTAAAGATATATACATCATACATTAAACATATTACTAACCCGTCCACTCGTAGTTTAATACAATAGATGGCCAGTATAACTGAAATCCAGAATCCGATAAGATGATTGAAAATTGGTCATAAGCCTTATCAGCAATTATTTGAATTATGAAGTAATCTGTTTAATAGTCTATAGGACCCCATTGTAAGATGTGAGTTGAAACTCGGGGCATCGATATCCACCACTTAAAGGACCACTATAGGCACCCAGACCACTTCAGCTCAATTAAGTGGTCTGGGTGCCAGGTCCATCTAGGGTTAACCCTGCAGCTGTAAACATAACAATTTTAGAGAAATTGCTATGTTTACATTAGGGTTAATCCAGCCTCCAGTGGCTGTCTCATTGACAGCCGCTAGAGGCGCTTCCGCGCTTATCACTGTGAAAATCACAAGACGCCAGCGTCCATAGGAAAGCATTTAAAAATGCTTTCCTATGGACTGACTGAATGTGCGTGCATTCGGCAGAAGAGGGAGGAAGAGGGAAGAGAGTCCCCAGCACCGAGGGAGCCCAGCACTGGAGAAAGGTAAGAATTTAACCCCTTCCTTTCCCTAGAGCCCGGTGGGAGTGGGACCCTAAGGGTGGGGGGGACCCAAAGACCCTATAGAGCCAGGAAAATGAGTTTGTTTTCCTGGCACTATAGTGGTCCTTTAAATTATGACAAGGTTTAGTGCCCCTCTGTCTATTAAAACTAAGAAAAGCTTCGCTATTACGCAGAGATATTAGATACATCCTTAATAAATCAGGAAAAAGTCTTAATAAAGAGTTGTAGCATAAATGTAGTTGTTAAATAAATGTAGTAAAGTGATTTTAAGGCTTAAAGGGATACTCTAGTTACTAGAACAAATACAGCTTAATGTAGTTGTTCTGGTAAGTATAATAGCTCCCTTCAGGCATTTTCAAGTAAATACAGCATTTTCGGAGAAAAGGCAGTGTTTACTTTGCCCCTAGGGACACCTCCAAGTGGCCACTCCTTAGATGATCACTGGGGGGGGCTTCCTGGCTCAGGGCTGCACAGTAAGTAGCCGTGCCGTTCAGCGTCACCACGGGAAACCACGACAGGGCACTGATAGAAAGGTAATTTGGGTTTTAATACCCTTTGGCTGTAATTGGCTGTCTCCGACCTCTGACCCCAAAATGTTCGTGCACACGTACGTTGGCGCCATCTTTGGTGTGGGCGAAGGTAAGTTTACTCCAAAAATCCGAACCACGTCGGTCGGCGCTCCGAAGTGCATCGCACCCGCTGGGGACCGGACAGCATGGAGATTGGGTGGTCTCCCGCGAGCAAGGTAAGTATGAATTGTTTCTGTCGGCGTGGTTGCTTACTTTATGTGCAACCACGCAGGCAGAATCACCAGAAGCCGTGACAGTACCCCCCACTTGAAGACCACCCGCCAGGTGGGCAGGACCAGGCTTGAGGGGAAACCTAGCATGGAAAGAACGGATTTTGCGGCCCCCATATAGGTCTGAAGCAGTAACCCAAGAACAATCGATCAGATACTGTAGAGACCCTCAAGAAAATCTGAAGTCGAGTATAGAGGAGACTTTGTACTCCTGTCCAGTAACAACAAAAGGAGGGGGAGAGTCAGAAGGAGTGGTAAACATGTTACAGATTAGGGGTTTTAGTAGGGATACATGAAATGTGTTAGGTATACGCAGAGAGAGTAATAGAATAAGACACAGGATTAATCCTGCAAATTATTCTAAAGGGCCCAATAAATCTGGGTGCAAACTTCATGCTAGGAACCTTGAGTTTAATATTCCGTATGGAGAGCCATATCTTGTCACCCACCTGCTAACCAGTGATGGCACCACGCTTCACACCAGCATGCATTTTGAAACGAGGAGCAGCAGCTGTTACTAAAGCATGTGAGTTGGTCATCCAGAGCGGGAATAGCAGTGTCATAGAACGCCGCAGGGTACAGTAGGATGACGACTGTTGTTAACAAAAAATTTACTATGTCCAGATGAGTCACAAGTTGTATTATTTCTGGCAAATTCGGCCCATGGTAGCAAATCACACCAGTTTTCCTGAGTGCCAATAATAAAACATCACATATTGTTCCAATGATTGGCTGGCTCTCTCAGGTATGATGAATATTGGGTATAGGAAGTGGTTGTAATAGCCCACAAGGTAGTTTATGGGGAACCTTAGAAAGCGCACAATAGTACATGCCTCCACATACTCCCACATACCTGATGTCCTTTTTAAGAGATGGCCACCAAAATGATCTAGAGACAGCAGACACAGTTTTATTAATACCTGGATGACCAGCTGTCACATTATCGTGAAACACTCCAAGTACCTCCTTTATTTATAGTAACGGAATAAACAATCTATCTTGAGGTTTATCACTAGGTGCCTGAGTCAAAGCAGCCATTATAGCACAAAGAAGAGGAGAAGGCAAGGAAAGGACCGTAGAGACAATGATACATTCAGGTGGTATGATGGGAGAGGTTTCTTGTGCTTGTTCCGCCTCTAGGTCAAATTGCCTAGATTGCCTAGATAGGGCATCCACCTTAACGTTCTTACAACCAGGCCTGTATGTGATGAAAAATTAGAAGCGTGACAAGAATAATGGCCATCTAACTTGTCTAGAAGACAGCCTTTTAGCATCTCCAATGTATGCCAAGTTTTTGTGATCAGAAGGGAGTCCTTGGAACCCTATAAAAGATGTCACCATTCTTTCAAAACCAGGATAATGGCTAACAATTCCCTATTACCAATATCGTAGTTACATTCTGCTGGCGACAACTTTCTAGAAAAGTACCCACAAGGATGCAAAGGGGTATCCTGACTCTCCCTCTGAGAAAGGACCGCCCGACCCCTGTCAGAGGCTTCTACCTCTAGTATAAAGGGTTTGTTAGTGTCAGGGTGTACCAATATGTCAGCATAAGTGAATCATTTCTTAAGTAGCTCAAAACCTTCTTTAGACCATATCTTACAGTCAACCCCCGTTGGTGTCATATTGGTGATGGGTGCTATAACAGTAGAGAAACCTTTGATGAATCTCCAATGAACATTTGAATGGCTTTTAAAACCAGAAAACCAGAGGCCAAAATATTATATCCCAATAATTGTACCTCTGTCTGGTCAAATATGCATTTATCAAGTTTGGCAAACTTTGCTTAAAAATGGGCTTTATTGCAAACTTGAGAAATGCATATTTGATCAGACAGAGGTACAATTTTGGGGATTTTTTTTTTTTTTTAATTCTTTATTTTTGTTGTGCATGGTATGACAGTAGGCTTATTCAGCCACAGTAGTAGTCGTATGCGAAGACATGCATAACATTCAAAACATGGCATGTGAAGATGCTGCACAATTTTAAAATATTGTTGAGAGAATGAGTATATAGTGGATGGACACAGAAGGTATCATGTGAGTTTTCCAGTCTGACATGTACATTTTTAAGACGTGAATAAAACAGGAGTCAACAATATCTGCTACTATCATTTTAGGTCTTTGAGGTGCGATAGATTAAACATGGTACTCCACGCTAAATACAATAATACAGTTGAGCTTAGTTGTGCAGAAAAGGATCCTCTGCCTTGTGTATACTGTCTACAGGTCTAACCTAGCATCGCACAGGTTAGGTATAATTTTAAGGCTCTTCTTATGTGTGAGTCTGTGCTGGATCATCATTTATGGGATACGGTCTAATTATAACGAGGTATGGTGTGGGAGCCGTTATGTCGAGCTAAGTTAATGTGAGGTGGATGTGAGAGTAAATGGTTGTGAAAATAGTGGAACGTATGGGTCAGTCTAGGTTGTGTTGTCAGGGGAAGGGAGGGGATGCTGGCACTCGTCTGCATATTACTTCAGCCACAGTCAGTCCGTAATGTAGGTTTGATGTCTAGTGAATCTAGTCGGTCTTAGGGTCGTACGGGCTGTCTATTGCTGACCGAGTTGCCTATCTGGCACCTTAGAGCAGGGGTGAGTTCCCTAAGTTAGGGTATTCAGTACGGGTGGGCTGTCAGGGTACGTTTTCGATTTATGTTGTGGGTGGTCAAGGAGTGTTTGGTGGGGCAATCGGATGTTGGTTCTTCCCCAGTGGGGTTGAGTTTACGGGTGGCAGGGAGCATGTCTAGTGATGAGGCTATTTGTAAGCGAACATCAGGTACAGATATGTAGGTGCTGCGCTCTCGGTGCCGCTATTGTAAGTTTTCCCTGTGTGCCTGTCTCATCTCCCGGTAGTTTACGTCAACCCTGGTCCCCGGTCAGAAGGGTGGTGAGGGTCATATTCAACGGTCAAATATAAACAACAGTAATAAAAACGTGTATAAAACTTAAACCAAAGATTTTTAAGCAAAGTTTGCAATACCTGCTTCACAGGCTTATGATGGGTCTGGAGATCGGGGGGGGGAAATGAGAATATCATCCAAATAAACTAATCCAAAAGTATAAATGTAGTCTCTGAGAACATCATTAATGAAATCTTGAAATACGTCCGGAGTATTGCATAGGCCGAAGGGGATGACATGGTACTCATAGTGACCACTTTTCATATTAAATTCATTTCTCCATTCATGACTGTAAAGGAACCGCTGGCACCCCGACTGGGTACCTTCCGTTGATGGATGCTCCTAGTGCTTCCCGAGGACTCCAAGCACTCCGCCAGACACTATAACCGCTGTAGACTCCCACGAACCGCCGCAGTTTGGTTGGGGTCTCGCCGTCTCCATCCACTCTGGACCCAAGACCAGGGTTCAGCTTCCAATAGGTCAACCTCTCCGAATTACACAGAGCAGGAACAGGAACAAGCTCCTAGCAGAGCTTAGTGATTATACCCTGGGGAGTATAGTGATTATAGCAATCCCCAGAGTGTAGTTCTCCAGTCCCCCAAACATGAGCCGAAACTTCATGAAGGTCCAAGACGATCTGAACTTTTAATGACCACACACTGGCTTTTATGCAAGTCCACATGCAAGGGGACATCCCACAGGGTGGGACACAGTACAACCAATCTTTTACAGGAAGACCGTAAAACACACCCAGCACAAACATACAATCCCTCCCCTCTGCCTGTGATATAATTACTGAACACAATGGGTTAATGTAATTTATCACATGCAGGAAAAATACAGTTTTTATACATACACTGTAACTTTAAAAATATGCATCATAGTCACATAAAGCATACATATTCAGAATCAGCATACTTTAAATAAACATAACCAAAAATCAGACAAATCCCTCCAGTACATACAAAGTTAGGTGGAAGTCCTTTATGACCGACCGCCAGCACATTTTCCTGCCCAAAACAGTTCCATAGATTTGGGCTGTGCGGCCGGTCAATTGTATGCAGAACGTGCGTTCGAATTGCCGAACGGGACTTAGTCTCTGCAGCTGAAAATTCAGTGTAGGAGAAGGTAAGGGTCAGCGGTGTTCGGTGAAATGTGTAGCCGATTTCAGTTCCATGAATTTGGCTACACATACCGCTGACCTAGTTCGAATGAACAAAGATGGCCGCTGCCACGTGTTCGTTTGCACGAACTGCGGTCACCCTGCGGTTGGCAATTTACCTACAGCAGGCTCCCAGCCTGGGAGGTAAATTGCCTGCACGCTTCCACTTCTGGGTGGTCCGCCTGTGTGGTACTTGGTTCAGTAAGCCCCATTTACTGAACCAAGTGGAAAATAGCAATGAACAAAATATTTTAACTAAGTCTGGGGACAGTGGGGACACCGTCTTAAAGGAGCATCGTCACACAAAGTCTCAATATGTCCCCAGACGGTTCTTAAAGGGCCAGCATGGTCCAATATAAGTCCATAAGCCACAATGCAGTTCTTAAAGGGCCAGCAGCAGCACAATATAAATCCATTAGCCCAAATAATGTTTGTAAAGGGCCATACAACCCAGGGCCATAGTCATGAGGCAGGAGGCTGGCAATCAGGCTCCTCCAACAGCCAGGGGAAAAGGGCAGCTTGTCACCTAAACATCCAGTGACAAAAGGCGTTTTGTCACAATGACCCTCTTTAATCCTTACCAAATTGTAAGCACTCCTAAGGTCGAGTTTGGTAAATATCGTAGCACCTTGGAGTCTGTCAAACAGTGCTAAGATAAGGGGAATGGGATAATCATTTTTGATCGTGATCTTGTTCAATGCCCTATAATTGATACATGGGCATAACTCTCCAACTTTTTTTAAACACAAAAAAGAACCCCACACCAGCAGGTGAAGAAGACTTACGTATGTGACCTTTTAGTAAAGTCTCTTTGATGCAATCCTCCATAATCCTACTCTCCGGAGGCATATACTGCTCCCTTAGTGGGCATGGTGCCGGGTAACAGATATATGGAGCAATCATAAGATCTGTGAGGAGGTAACGTATCGGTGTGACTTTTCCTAAACGCTTCTCTAATCTCCCAGTACTGCACAGGAATTTCAGAAGTCTGAGGTGTAGGATAGGTAAAGTAACGATGCCCACTCTTTTAGTAATGGGTAACATACATCTCTCACTACAGTCTTTACCCCATTCCAGTATTTCCCCCTTAGCCCAGTCAATATGAGGATTGTGCTTAAAGGACCACTATAGTGCCAGCAAAACATACTCCTCAGGGACCCCCTCCCGCCGGGCTCTGGGGAGAGGAAAGGGGTTAAAACTCACCTTTATTCCAGCGCCGGGCGGGGAGCTCTTATCCTCCGATCCTCCTCCTCTCCTCCCATTCGGCTGAATGCGCACGCATTATCAATGCTTTCCTATGGACGCTTGCGTGCTCTCACTGTGATTTTCACAGTGAGAATCACGCAAGCGCCTCTAGCGGCTGTCAATGAGACAGCCACTAGAGGTTTTGAGGGCTGGATTAACCCATTTATAAACATAGCAGTTTCTCTGAAACTGCTATGTTTATAAAAAAATGGGTTAACCCTATCTGGACCTGGCACCCAGACCACTTCATTAAGCTGAAGTGGTCTGGGTGCCTAGAGTGGTCCTTTAACAAGCCATGGGAATCCTAATATAATGGGCCAAGACGGGGAAGCAATTATCTCAAATGTCATTATTTCTTTATGTAACACTCCTATAATAATCGGCATAGTTTTGTTTGTAATTAGAGGTTGAGAGAGAGAGAGGTCTCTCATCAGTGGCCTCAACGGCCAGGGGTGATGATCTCTCCTTGATGGGTAGGAAGTGTTTACTGACAAATTGCATGTCTACAAAGTTTCCAGCAACACCTGAGTCCATCAGGGCTTTGATTGAAAAACTTTTCTTGTTGCATAGAGCAGTAATATCAAGGAGAAATCTACTTTGGGTAGTACCAGGAAACCTATCCATCACACCTAAGACTTGTCTCCTTATGGTTCTAAGGTGCAGAAGTTTTCCGGACGTACGGGACAAGCATCTCTTGTATGTCCTTTATTGCCACAGTATAAGCAAAGGCCCTCTTTTCTCCTAAACTGTTTCTCTGCCTATGACAGTCTCGTAACAGTCTCCTAACTGTATAGGTTTAGGTTCAGACTGTACAGAAAGGCCAGGGACCACATGTTTGGAGAAGCGAGGTGCCAGTGACATATTCATATGTCTAGTTCTATTTCTTGTTATCTCCCTGTTCTTAAGTCGGTTATCTAGAAACATAGAATGTGACAGCAGATAAGAACCATTCGGCCTATCTGCCCAATATTTCAAAATACTTTCAATTAGTCCCTGGCCTTATCTGAAATCTAGGATAGCCTTATGCCTATCCCACGCATGCTTAAACTCCCTCACAGTGTTAACCTCTACCACTTCAGCTGGAAAGCTATTCCATGCATCCACTACCCTCTCAGTAAAGTAATACTTCCTGATATTATTCTTAAACCTTTGCCCCACAAATGTAAGACTATGTCCTCTTGTTGTGGTAGTTCTCCTTCTTTTAAATATAGTCTCCTCCTTTACTGTGTTGATTCCCTTTATGTATTTAAATGTTGCTATCATATCCCCCCGTTTCGTCTTTCTTCCAAGCTATACATGTGAAGATCCTTTAACCTTTCCTGGTAAGTTTTATCCTGCACCAGTTTAGTAGTCCTTCTCTGAACTCTTTCTAAAGTATCAATATCCTTCTGAAGATACGGTCTCCAGTACTGCGTACAATACTCCAAGTGACGTCTCACCAGTGTTCTGTACAACGGCATGAGCACTTCACTCTTTCTACTGCTAATCAGGGAAGTCAGATATACACGATCAGGAACACACTCTCGGATAACAATGAAAGGGAAACCACAACAGGGCACTGACAGGTAATTTAGGTTTAAATACCCCTCATTCGGCTGTAATTGGCTGTCTCAGACCTGTGACCCCAAAAGAAGCGCGCGCGTCTATGACGTGACGTCGCACGCATGTTGGCGCCATCTTTGGTGTGGGCGAAGGTAAGTTTACTACAAAAATCCGAACCGCATCGGTCGGCGCTCCCAAGAGTGTCGCACCCGCTGGGGATTGGACCGGAGGGAGATTGGGCAGTGGTCTGCCTCGAGCAAGGTAAGTATGAACGTTTCTGTCGGCGTGGTTGCTTAATTTATGTTCAACCACGCCAGAAGAATAACAGGGAGCCGTGCCACAAAGGGAATACAGTGTCAAAATAGCGTGGCACTCATCAGTTACCCTTTGGTAGATCTCGGCTGCCTGACCTGATCAGTACTCTTCTTACTCGGACAGCTCATTTACAGCCTGATGTTCATCCAACTATGTCACCTCTGCCTAATGTACCTCCACCTAGAGTATATAAGGCTCCTACTATCTCCCTATCTCCTCCCCCACATTTTGATGGTAATATCCAAGAATCAAGGAAAAAAAAGTTACCTGCGCTCTCTCCTTAATCCCTATGTATATTTAATCAAATTTAGTTACTCCAATGGCCACTGGAGGGAATGCCCGCCTGCCAACGTCCTTTACCTGGCTTCCTTGAGCTTCTGGCAAAAATATCTTTAATGAGACAGAAAGGGGTATTTTTTTATATACACCCCTATATACTTGTTAACCCTTAATAGGGAACACATGGGATGGGCGGCAGCATTGTAACCTAGCTGTGTGATACAAAAAGTGAATACAAATACAAAAAGAAAAGTCCTGCGCTCACTCCCATCACTCCTGGGCGGCAGCAATGACTACAGTACACATCAGCTAATACATATAGTAAAAACCAAAGGAAAAAAGTTACCTGCGCTCTCTCCTTAATCCCTATGTATATTTTAAAAAATGGAGTGAGCGCAGGACTTTTCTTTTTGTATTTGTATTCACTTTTTGTATCACACAGCTAGGTTACAATGCTGCCGCCGATCCCATGTGTTCCCTATTAAGGGTTAACAAGTATATAGGGGTGAGACTTGGTCCAAAGTTCACTTTGCTCGATACTGCGGCTGCTCGTTTCAAGTTTCATGCACATAAACGGCGGGGTGCCAATCCTGTTTATCAGGTGGGTGAGAGGGTGTGGTTATCATTGCGCAACATCAAACTGAAAGTTCCAAGCATGAAGTTTGCCCCCAGATTTCTTGGTCCATTTCGTGTTCAGAGAATTACTCCTGTTTTATTTTCTTTGGTGCTTCCTGCCTCCTTGCATATTCCTAATTCATTTCAAGTTTCCTTGCTTAAAAAGGTATACTGTCCCCATTGTTCCTCCTCCTCCTTTGATCATTTCTGGACAGGAGGAGTACGAAGTCTCCTCCATAACTGATTCCAGGTTTTCTCGTGGTTCCTTACAGCATTAAGTTGATTGGAGGGGGCATGGGCCTGACGATCGTTCTTGGGTTCTGGCTTCCGACATACATGCTGGTCGCAAGATTCGTTCTTTACATGCCAAGTTTCCTCACAAACCTGGTCCTGCCCACCCAGCAGGTGGTCTTCAAGTGGGGAGGTATTGTCACGGTTCCGCAGGTTTCTGTCAGCGTTGCCGCACTGAAATACAGCGGTCACACCGACAGAAATAACAAACACTTAACTTACCCGTGGCAGATCAATAGCCGACCTCCTTCCATCCCGGTTCCCAGCTGTGCGGCGTTATTGGAGACGCCGTCCGTTGCGGTTCAGATTTAAATAAGGAAAAAGCCTTTGCCCAGATCAAAGATGGCACCTACGTGCGTGCAACGTCATAGACGTGCACGCACATTTTGGGGTCAGAGGTCTCACACAGCCAATTACAGCTTTAAGAGGGTTATTTAAACCCATATTGCCTTTTGATCAGTGCCCTGTCGTGGTTTCCCTTAGCTGGTTATCTGAGAGAGTGTTCCTGATCGTTGTATTTCTGGTATTTGACTTTGGCATCGTTTGACTTCCCTGATTTCTGGTATCCTTGACTTTTGGCTTTCCCTCATCTTTGTGTCTGATTCTGTGTCCCTGACCTCGGCAAGTATTCTGACTACTCTTGGATACATTAAGTCTGGCCATTCTAAGGTCCGGTTATACGTTATCCTTAGTCCTAGGTGCGATATTTTGCGTGCTGGATCACTTAGTAATCCTGACAAACACAGGTTGGATCATGAACCGAGAAAAGTCACCACTTTGGCCAACTACAGTTATTCAGTTCCAAGGTCTGTTAGTGGATGCAGACTATCTTTGCCTGCTTTTTCAAAAATGCAAAAAGATATGGAAGGAAATGTGGCTACAACAGGAATTAAGTTGTTATATCAGAAGAGTTATATCTGTGTTATTATAATTAAATACTGTCTAATTAATGAGAGCTGTCAAATGGGCAATAAGATCCCTTTAATAGGAAATTCTAGAAAACTGGTCTAAGAAAGACACTTACCTAGATGTAAAATTCTCTCTGACCACAAGGCTCTGAAAACAACAGGCATGGTGGAAGGAATCTAGGTTCCTGTCCCTAGTTTTACCATTCCATCAAAGAGAAAGGCTCATTATTACAATTTACACATCACATCTTCACTCTACAGAATAGATACACCAGTCTTCAAACTAGAGGTTTTCTACGCTTTTCAAGAATTCAAGCCTTGGATTGTGAGGGAGGCCACCAGGATCCATGCAGATAACATTACAACAGTAACATATTTGAACAGGCAAGGAGTAACAAAGGTCAGAGCTCTTCAGCTGCTCTCTGCACAGATTATGGCTTGGGCGCAAGAAGAGTTAGAATTTTTACAGCAACTCACATACAGGGCATAGACATATCATTGCAGACAATTTAAGCAGGGCCCAATGGTCAGAATAGTCTCTACACCACTTTTCAAAACTCTTGTAAGAAAATTTGGCCTACCAGAAGTGGATTTGATGGAAACACGGTAGAAGAGAAAAATTCCCGTTTTCACGTCCCTATTCAATCAAGATTTCCCTCAATTCTTGGATAGAAAGTCAATCACATGGGACTTCAAGCTGGCATACATGTTCCCTCCAATGGCTCTGGTTACCAGCGTTCTTCAGTTAATCAGCACAGACAGAGCATTGCTACTGGCTAGAATTCCATATTGGCCAAACAGAATCGTTTTCAGAATTAAAACAGATGGCGTTAACGAGTTGGAAACTTCAATTCCTCTTCTGCAAAACAAGACTTCCAATAGAGACCCATCGGTTGTTCAGACTAATAATTCCCTTTTTGGTGTAGGAATCATAAATGTCACACACAGAATAGAAATTAGCCTAGTCAGTAAAAAAGTGGCACAAAACATTTTTAGATACATAAATGAGAAAAGGAATGGAAAACAAGGATTAGTTAGATGAAAAACAAAAGAAGGAAGGTATGTAGAAGAGGATAAAGGTCTAGCTGACTGTCTCAATTAATAATTGTGTTCAGTATTTACAGATGAAAATGAAGGAAAGGGACCTCAGTTAGGAGTACAAATGAGTCATTTGCTACATGTGAGTTTACAGAGGAACATGTTCAATACCCAAATGTTATACAAATACACAAAAGTATAGTTCAAGAACATATACCAATGGGGGCGCCACAATCACAAAACGTGTGTATAATTACCATACATTTTCAAAGACGACCATATAAAAAGATAAAAGATAAAACATATATGGTTAAGTATTTAATGGCACAGTCTAGAAGATAAAAACAAATAGATACACTCTCAAAGATGATGGCACAAAGAGACTTATATCTATTTGTGCTAAAGTGCTTGTCAACCCCTCTTGGGTTAAGTCCCATTCACCAGATGGTGAATATTCTCCTTCCAAATCTGTATAGGGAGATGAACCAGGCAAGGAAAAATGGTGAAATGTACAATCTCTGGGGGAGAAATCGCGTTTCGTCCCGAGGACTTTCTCAAAAGATTGGAGTACATTCAAAGCATGGTCTTGTTACCAGTGGGGTACCTCGAGGATCTGTACTACACGAGGTCCAGCTCCGCCAAATGGCCCTACACATAGAGGACCTGGATAACAGGGGGCGCAGACAGAACATCAGAATTAGGGGGATACCCGAGGACCTGAACAAGGAAATCCCAATCCGCGTAACCCTTACGGAACTCTTTAACAAATTACTCGGATGCCCTGACTCTGCCAACATCGAGTTCGTTCAAGCGCACAGAGCACTAAGGCCTTAGAGGCCCACCAGACGCCCCTCCACGTGATACAATCTGCTGTGTAGCTAGTTTACAGTTAAAGGAAGACATCTTGCACAAGGCCCGGGTCATTGATCAAGTCCTATTGAACGGCACGCACCTACAACTATACCCAAACCTGACCCCAGCGACTTTGTCATACAGAAGAGCCTTGAAACCCCTGACACGGGTCCTGCAATCCAACAAGATACGCTATCGCTGGAACTTTCCCACAGGACTGCAGGCTTCCACCCCTAACGGCCCTTTCATGGTGAGAGGCCCGGAGGACTTGACAGATCTGACTAACGAACTACAACTACCACCTATCCGTATGACTTGGCCAGATCTGATGACATTTTACTCCTTCAACCTTGGGACTCAAACAGTGGCATCACAACCCCGCAGGCAGCGGAGGCCCCGGGCCCAGACTGTACGACAAATCAGGGGTCGCATCCTGAACCGGGCGGCTCCACGGGCACCTTGCCTAACCGCAAGTATTGACACCTGCTCATTGGGACTGAGGGACCATGGCCTTCCACATAACTAACACTGTAACTCGAGCCATAGGACTAAATTGTATACCTATATGGAGGTGGGAGGGGTGAGAGGTATTTTTAACGCTGAAGGTGTATTGCGCCCCTACCTAACCCCGCCGGAGGTAAACCCTATCCCGCACTTTAAATTACGCCCCGTGCAGACCCACATAGGCGACACTCAGGCCTTACGTATGCTTTATAACAGGCCTTCGGCGGCTGCCCTGGACACACTGGGGGGTACGTGCCCTAACTGGGCCGCGCTGCCGGGCACCCGCCACCCTGTGAGGAACCTATTGGGAGCAGCGGTGGGGGTGCAGGCGCAGCTCACTTGGGGGACGGGCCCCTTGGGAGACCGAGATGGGGTTGAAATCCAGGGGCACGGCGATATTGATCAGTAAAAAAGTACTGTTCCTTGAAAAGGCACAAATGACGGACAGGAAGGGCAGATACCTCTTTATATAGGGCACAATAGTGGACCACCTCTACACTTTTGCTACACTATATGCACCGAACGGTAAACAGCACCGCTTTCTTAAACATGCCCTACACAAACTACACTCCTTCGCTGAATGGGTCCTCATGATAGGGTGCGACTTAAATGTTGCAATAGACCCGACTTGGGACTGCTCTGCGGGCACATCCCACATCCCCACACAACACCTCAACTCAATCAAATCCCTGCTGGCAAAACACAGACTCATTGACTGGTGGAGGTCACATCACCCGGACGAACAGGATTACACTTTTTATTCCCACCCACATCAGTCATACACTCGCTTAGACTACTTTCTCACAACACATAATCACCTTCCCCTTGTGCAGGAGGCAGACCTAGGGGTGGCTACCTGGTCGGACAACGCCCCTATCTCTCTTACCCTTAAATCCCCCCTCTTTAGACCCACGACCTCCAAATGGAGACTGAATGAATACTTGCTAGCACGCCAGGAACGGACCGACCACTTTGGGAAAGTTCTCACTGACTACTTCAACGCCAACACACCTGATGACACCTCCCCGACGATCAGATGGGAGGCACACAAGAGCGTGATAGGGGATATTTTATACAAAAGGGAGCAGAACTTAAAAAGCAAAACGCAGCCAGAGATTTTAGATGACATATACAAACACGAAACATTAAACAAGAGCTCACAACACCCATCACATCAGGCCAAACTACTACAATTAAGACAAGACCTGACCTCACTGATCCACTCCAAACACCTAAGAGACGTAGTCCGACACAAATCTTTTTTCTCCATACATGGGAATAAGAGCGTCAAACTACTAGCTAGGATGCTGACGAAACAAAGACAACTGACTTACATCGACAAAATACGGGACAAACAGGGCTCGTTACGCCGCCTACCGGCTGAGATTCTTGAAGCGGTCAGAGCTTACTACGCAGTTATACTCACTCCCACAGCCACACACAGACGCAGCTCGCCTAAGGGACTCCTTCCAACGCTACCGGTCGACACACGCGCTGCCAACCTTAGATAAGGGGGTCTCAGACCAACTGGACAAAACAATTTCCATGGAGGAGTTAGCACTTGCAATAAAGCATACCAAACATGGTAGGAGTCCCGGCCCAGATGGACTGCCACTCTGCTACCATAAGCGCTTTGCAGACCGGCTGTACCTGCCGATGCTGGCCTCATTGAACGCAGTAAGGGAGGGCCACCACTTCCCCAAACAAGCACTGACTGCACCCATAACCATCATCCCTAAGGAGGGCAAGGACGGGAAGCACTGTGGAAACTACAGACTCATCTCCCTTATTAATTGTGACATCAAACTAATGGCAAAGATCCTGGCTATGCGCTTACAGCAACACGTCCCCTTGTTGGTCCACCTGGACCAGGTCGGGTTCGTGGCGGGCCGTGAGGCGAGTGATAACCCCATGCGCACTGTCCACCAATGCAGAGAAGGCCTTCGTCAGGGTGGGATGGGATAATCTATTCCAGACCCTTGCCCATTTTGGTCTCCGGCCCCACATGCAAAAGTGGGTGGAGGCCATGTACAATAGGCCCACTGCCCATGTAATAGTGAACGGGGCACTGACAGATGAGTTCCCTATCCCTAATGGCACCCGCCAGGGCTCCCCCCTATCCTGCTGCTCTTTGTCCTTGCCCTCGAACCCTCCCTGACAGCCATCAGACACCACTGTGAGATTACTGGCATACAGACTGGGGACACACACCACTAGGTGGCCGCCTACGCGGACAACCTCCTCTTTTTCGTATCCCCTCTGGAGATCTCCCTCCCAAACATCTTTAAAGCCTTTAAAACATTCGGAGCCATCTCCAATTTAAAAATAAACTTTTCCAAATCATATATGCTGAACACTGACCTACCCAATAGTCGAACTACGCCCCTGCGCCTAAGCTTCCCCTTCCAGTTGGCGGAACATAAAATACGCTACCTGGGAACATGGCTGACCAGACAGAGTGAAGACCTTCATAGAGAAAACTTCATCCCCATGTTGGCAACGTTCCGGCGAGAGTTGACAGAATGGTCCTACCCACACATATCGTGGCTGGGGAGGATTCAAGTCATAAAAATGAACTTCCTCCCGTGCTTGCTTTACCTGTTCCAAACACTCCCCATAACGATCCCTAAGGCGTTCTTTTCCTTCCTACGTTGAGCATTAGAACGATACATATGGAACAGAAAAAGGCCAAGGATCAAGTTTATGGCCCTCGCGCTGCCCAATGAGAGGGGAGATCTGGCTATTCCAGACTTTCGTCTATACTATATATCAGGGCATCTCCAAAGAGTCATGGAGTGGACCAAGACCAACGTCCACAAATTGTGGAAGGTGGTGGAGGAGGCGGGGACGACCGGTTTCGGTGCTGCCGTGGTGCTCCGGTAGGGGGATCGGACAAGGCCGCTCCACATTCGCACAACATACCCTGCGAGTATGGCACAGAGTGTCCCGGACACACAGGTTGACACAGTACCCATAACCTCTATTGCCCCTGACACACAACCATGACTTCCCCCCCGGCCTTGACCCGAACGCCTTTAGGGACATACAACGCACACCAAACCCCAGACTACACTATATCCACACACAAACGGACTGTAAGAGGCTGACCGACCTCCTAGGAGACGAGCCCCCTACATTCCTACAGACCTTAAAATACAAACAGCTGACAAATTTCATTGACACCCTCCCTAAAGGACAAGCCCGCACCAGGAATCAGACCACTTCTGAGGAATGCTGCATGCACCCTGACCCACAACCCCATGGGATCTCATTCCTGTACTCATTGCTACAAAGGGAGACACCGACAGAGCTACCAGCCTTTATGGGTAAATGGGAGACTGCCCTAGGGAGGACCTTTACCGACAACGAGTGGGAAAAAAATTTGCTACCTAGCGCATCACTGTTCAGTTTTCAGCAGGACACAGGAGATGGCATTTTAATTGCTGAGCTACTGGTACTGCACACTGAACATGCTACACGCAATAGACCCGTCCCACTCCGATCTCTGCTGGAGGTGCGGTAAAGAAAGGGGCACTACACTACATATCTGGTGGGAATGTGACAGAATCAAACCGTATTGGGTGGACATACATAACATCCTAGAGAAATTCTCAGATGCACCACCACCACTAGAGCCAGCGGCAATGCTCCTACACCACACGACCACCGCTAGGTCCCGATACAAGAAATCTATGTCCATTAGAATCTTGAACGTAGCCAAACAGGTCATACCCCAAGTCTGGAAACAAGAATGGACCCCCCCACTTCGGGCATGGTTCACCCAAATGGAAGACCTCAGGGCGATAGAAGATCTGCACATGGGGGCGACCAACACCACTGAAACATACATGGGGATTTGGTCCCAATGGATCGTCTCCACCGCAACATCAGACTTTACCACTCGACTGGACACAGACGCCCCACCTGACAGACAAGACACCCACGACTAACTCTGCAACCCTCACATCCCTCCCCCCCTCTTTTTCTCCTCCCCCCCCCATACACCATAAGAATATACACACTGAATGAAACTTGACACCGATGAACCTTACGGGAACATGCCAGCACACTGGCAGACCACACAAACACCGGGTGGTAACGTACACCAGTGCCACTATAAGAGGGGACCTACGAGGCCACCCTGTAAACGCTCACTTTACTGCGAGGGGACACTCGGACCTATGTTACACATGTACACGTTCAACATACCTAGCTAAGGTTCTTAACACTGAGTAGAAAGGGACCTGCGGGTCCATTCTGGCACTTTTGTAATTACTAGGGGGTACTACCCAACTGTCTTTACTGTAATTGCTACGGGACCTGCGAATCCGACATGTGAATAAAGTGCGTGCTATACAGTGACCTGCGCGTCAACACTGTATGATTGACTGAACATCGGTCCTTTAATATGACTGTTTATGTTTCCTTCCGAAGGGACCTGCGGGTCCAAACGGAAGTTTACTTAAAGTTATTTGCCAAATTGAACATTGGAAATTTTCAATAAAAATATATTTAAAAAAAAAAAAAAAAAAACTTTTTACGACTCTTGTGAATATAGAACAGGGGTAGTCATCCTTTTAATACCTACCGCCCAATTTTGCATCTTTGTTAATGGTAACATTTCTTTACTGCCCACCAGTGATAATAACTAATTTTATAGTAGCGCAAGTGTGATTTTTTTTTGGGGGGGGGGTGGGCGTTTACTTTTTTTTTTTTTTATTAAAAATGTACTTACATTTATCCATTTGTTCCCCTATTTTCTATTCTACTTTTTTTTTATGTATATCTGTGTGGTGCTGTGTGTGTGAGGGATGCAGTGTGTGCGTTTGTGTGAAGCGGCAGTGCGTGTGCTTGTGTGTGAAGGGTGTATAGGATCTATGCTGTGTATAGGTGGGTGAGATGTGAATAATCTATCTTAATGTCTCACCCTCCCTTCTTACCTTTTACCAGGGAGGGGGGGACATAATGTTGCAAGCCCTGGTGGTCCACTGGTGGCATTTTCACTTTAGCTTGTAGCTTCTCCGGCTGCAGGCTGACTCTCCTGCCCTCATGCGAGTACAGCACTGTATCTGAGCGTTGCCATGGTAACACATGGCAATGCTCCGACCAGCCTGTTTGTCCCTTACGTCCCTCTGATTGAACTAAGTGCCATTGGGCCCGTGAGGGAGATCTTTGCTAGGGACCAGGTTGACTACCCCTGATGTAGAGAAACAAAACTTGTGTGGACTGGCTGACAAAATTAGTTAAGGTAAAGCTAAGTTTTCGCACTATGCAAATACTCTTAACCCCCTTTATGTGCTTCTTATCTCTTTTTCCCTATTGTGTGTCGTACATCTCCCTTGTGTACCTCTTACAATCCCACTTGTGTGTATCTTATCCCCCCCCTCTTTGTATGACTCTTACATCCACCCCATTGTGTGGGTCTTTTACTCTTCCCAGCTACTTTGCGTCTCCTTCACCCCCAGCCCATCTGTCTCCCCTCCCATCCCTCTGTGTGTCCCTTTTTCCCCCCACTTCTCCTTCGTTATCCCCTCTCTCCCCACGTATCTTAGTGTTCTCATCTCCCTTCCCTTTGTAGTTTCCTCTCCAACCCCTCCCTGCCCCTTAGTGTTCCTCCCCCCTCCGTTCCCTGCCCCTTAGTGTTTCTTCCTGTCATCAAAAGTGTCTTGGCTTTGGGACACGTTCTTGGAGGCAAAGCATTTTCGTTGAACAGTTTGACTTCTTACCAGTGGTACCCAACTCTCCACCTCCACTACCCTCTCTGGAGTGCCAGAAACCGACATTTTTTTTATTAACTAGGAGTTGCAATGCTCATTGTCTGCTTAGTAATTTCCAGTTCTTCCTTTAATAAAAATGTTAAGTGATCCCATGAAACACATGTAACTAAACCATAATAGATGGAAATTATCTTATCCGGTCAGGCAACATGCTGCAGTACAAAAGATATGTTCTTATCCTATCAACACAGAAATATGTTTTTGTCTGTGATGTGCAGAACAATACAAACTTGAAGTTAAAGAAAAATAAATACATCTGAATTTTTTTTATTACTAAATATTTAATTACATTATTAGACACATTAATACCATTCATAATTCCATACTCTCGAGAGGAACACTCCAGGCACAAATACAACTTTAATGCATTTGATACAAGAGTTGCAGGAATCAAGCATGGCAAACATATACTTATATCTTTACATGTATGTCCCTGTTTACCGGTGCTTGTCTAATACATGCTTGTATGTGTATCATGCCTTGAAAGCATTGTTTCGCGAGAGAGAGAATATATACACACACAAGCACCATTACAATGTATGCATGCTCAGCTGAGTAGCATTTTTGCTGCCCCCTCCCATATAAATAAACAGGAGTTGCCATTTGTGGGCATCAAAGGGGATAGATTGTTGGCATCAAGAACTTTGTTTCTCTCATTTCTTTTTTTTTTTTTTTGTCAATCTTTCTTTTATTGAGGCACGAATCATGGGGGGTACAGAATGAAGAAAAAGGGATGTACGTTCTCATACAGGTTGGGAGCATAGTGGTACAACATCTCCTTCGCATAACAGCCTCGTTTTTTTATATTTTAAATTAAGCGTTACAGAAGATTAACAACAGTTTTAATGTAATAATAATCATACTTGTGTTCCTGTTCAATATGCCTTAACACGTTAAATGTGATAAAAATCATGCTTGTGTTCAAGTTTAACATGCCCGAACAAGTTTAACGTAACAATAATCGTGCTAGTGTTCATGTTGAATAGGTCTTAACTAGTTAAACGTGTTGATAGTCATGCTAGTGTTCATGTTTGATACGCCTCTAATCCAGGATATGTATGAGTTAGTATCGATCAGAGAGGCTAGGCAGGCACTGCTAGCAGTTAACCTGCTGGAGTTTTGATCTAGATTGTGCGGCACATTTAAGGTTAACTTTTGAGCTTCGCTTAGCTTTACTAGTGTGTTCCTATGGGTAGATTTATTAGAGAAGGCGGTAAGCTTTCGTGTGTGGCTAGGCTAGGGTACTTCTAGATTTAGTATATGTGTGTCAGACTGGGGGCCATGCTCGCAGGTGTGTCCAGCCCGTGAGACTCTCTAGTGCAGACTGTAGGGTGCGATCTAGGTGTTGTGTATATATGAGTACCTGCTGTGGTTATAGTTGCGGTCTGACTGTCTGTGGGTTTTAACGCCGTGTTGCTACCCTGTTTCGGTAGGCAACGTAGCGAGACAGAAAAATAAAAAGAAAAATACAGAGTCCTCAATGAAGAATGTCTACAACCTGACAGGTTCTAAGGCAAGGCAGTACCAGTCCTTGGACACTTGCATGGAACCATATCCGGGGACATGTGGCACCGTGTTCGTGTGGCTATGTTCCTGCGGAAACCCTGATTCCGGGTTGCGTGTTGGGCCTGGGTCGATGCGCACCCGTTCCGCTGCCTCCATAGGGGACCTGAGACCCGCGTTAGGAAGGTACCCCTGTCATGCTCACGCTGGAATCAGTTTGAGTCCCTGCTGGTTCAAAGTCCTGTAAAAGGTTCACCTAGATGCTGTTGCTGTCTGGGGTTGTGGTGTCACTGCTTCCAGGGACCGCCTATCTTCGGCCTGAGGCCTTGATGGGTGCTTGTGCCTGTTCGCCATTGATCCCGTCAGTAGGATCGTGGGCCCAGGGTTCCGATGGGTCTCAATCCTCTCCCTGGGGGTATGGCAGGCTGTGGGGGAATCCTCCCAGTGGGCACCCAGCTCAGATGAAGGGCAAGCAGTCCCGTCGGTGTCCCATGCCATAGGGGTGGTGCTTCATCATGGGATATTGGCGCCAAGTGCCCAGCATGTTTCCAGGCTTAATGGCTGCTGTGTGGGGGTGGGTTGCTGGCATTAGTCGCTTTTAGTATCAAGTCCGATTGTGTCCATAGTCTGCTGTCGGGCACCGCGGCTCGGCTCCCGCTCACATGGCCCCCGCCATCTTTGATCTAGGCCCCAATCCTGTCGGTCTGTGCGGCGCTGAATCTTCGCGTGGCTGTGATGCCGCTTGGTGGGGACCGGGATCACCCCCCCGGTCCAGGGGGGGGGGATCAGGGCCGGATCCGCCGGCTTTCTCGGGTTGCGGGCTCCGACGGGCAGGATAGTGGAGTGGCGGCCGTCCACTCCACTCACCGCCATGTAAGGTCTCGCCTGATGCCGCAGGGACCCCACATCTGAGGGACTAACACCCTGGGGCAAGCCTCACCTCAGCTCCGGTAGCCCGTGGGTAGTGAGGGTCGCAGTCGGTGGTCGTTTGTCCCCTCCAGAGGCTCGTTTTTAAGGCTTAGCAGGACATATTTGCAGGAGCCGAGCTGTCCTGCGACCGCTCAGCTCGGCGGTCCGGCCCCGCCCCCCCGTTTCTCTCATTTCTAAGCAGCCAGGGGTCATTGTTCATGTGATCGCAAGAGGGTGTAGTTAAGGCAGTCTGCGCAAGAGCGCATTTGACAGCCACATGAATTAGGAGTAGCATGTAGCTTCACACATGTGAGCACAGAATGGATGGGGTTGTGCTCGGCCCAACACTTGAGAGGTAAGTTAGTCTATTTATAGCTATTCATTTTAATACGGTCATTTTTTAAAAAAAATTTTTTTACTGTACTGATGAAAGTTCCCCCAACTTTAACGTAAATTTTTTTTTTATTATTGTGATGGAATTATTTGAATAATTTCATCACAGAATAAACTGAATCGTGGATTTGGAGATATATATACATATATATATTTATTTATTTATTTATTTAAAAACCAAGAGGGCTGCACTCATTTGAACATGCATACATTATAAGGGCACTGCTGGGGCCAATTCATACCATATACAAGATTATTCACTAAGCAACACATTTTTGAGTTTTCTTACATTTGCCCAGGCTAGCTACTTCTACTAAATAGCACTTTAATGCTCCAGTTTAGTTGTGTGTGGGCACTACGCTATGAAAATGCAGTTTAGTAGAGATACCCCTGCACATTAAAATGTATTTTCTAACATGTATTTCAGTTTCAGACTCTTAACTGAAAGTTGGTTTAAGTTTTAGCCTGCAATCTCTGCCAAGCTTGTAAAAAAAGAAGTTTAAAAACAGTTACATATTTTGCAAACTTAATTAAAATCTTTTTTTTAGTGTTTATATGTCATGTGCATTACAAATGGTAAATTTCAGCCTGGAGTGTCCCTTTAAAAGTAAATTCAAAAACTAGTCAATAAGTCAGAAATTAAATATAAAATTGTTTTTTGTTTTTTTACATAAAATAGTTGCGCTTAAAAGTTAGAAATTCCTAATATTCTTTGTATTTACATAATTACTTGCAAGTGGATAGATGAAATCATGACTTTTCCATTGAAATTCAAAAAATTAGGATAGACAACTATTAAGCTAATAATAGTAAGGTAAGAGGACACCTATAACATACGCGCACTATCCATTAATGGGATGCAAGCATTGCATAATAGCAACTGGTTAGTCTGTAAACTAACCACTGTGAAACAATATTTATGTTGGAATACCATTTAACATTTGAACATTCAATAGCAAATAGGTGTGTTGAGCAACATGTAGTAATTATTAAAAATTATAAGGTCAACGGTCACCTCAGTTTGTATATAATAATATTTTTTTAGTCAAGTTTTGAAAGGAAATAGATTATTTTTAAATTGGTATAATAAGAAAATAAAACCTTATCACCTACCTTTAGTATATGACATGATCCTTCAGCTATATACATGCGTTTTGAGTCAGACAGTGTTTGAAACCAAGTCTTTGGTCTTCCATGCACAAAAGAAGGGAGGACCATAGAGACTGTCAGTTTTCAAACACTGTCTGACCCAAGGAGGATCAGGTCATGTACTAAAAGTAAACATAAACACACACACTTCCTCCCAAAACGTGAAAGGATTATTACCCATTGTACAGAGCTACTGAATTATATAAATATTATAATATAGTAAAAATATTTTTGAAGTAATAAGGGAGATAACAGTTGCCCTTTAATTCAAAGTTACTTAGAGATTTGTTTAGTTGGGCTAGAATTTAAAAAACACTCTGAATTTCTAGTAAATCACACTTTAATGAATAACCCTAGCAGAATGTATTTATTTTTTGTATTACAGGTATAGAGGTTTGTGGATAACTGGTTCTCTGTTATGTCTAGTAGGCGGTATTTTGGGACTAGTGAACAACAATACCAAATTAGAGGAAATGCAGGGAGTAAAATTGACTGAACCTTCAAGCGTTTCAGTGCAATACAATCCCAACTACTACATGTAGTGGACCTTGGACATATTACCTTTGAGTTTTCCTGGCTCATTAACTATACATTAGCTATGTTTTTTTTAAACCGTATAATAGTTTTGATCATATTGAAACTGTTAGTTAGGGATTACCCTACATCATAAGGGGGAATTTCTTATCTCCTCCTCTGTTAATATCTTGCTAGACTCTGCAGGAGCCTTGTGTCTGTAAATAAAGTTCACATTTACAGAGCAGGAGATAAACGTGTTTAAAGTAATTACATCTGATTGAAAATGAAACCATTTTGTTTTCCTGTAGGATGTTTGTTTATGCAGCCCTAGCCAGTGGAGGTATGGCTAGGGCTGCATAAACAAACAAAGGTGATTTAACTCCTAAATGGCACAGAATTGAGCAGTGAAACTTCAGAGGCATGACCTTTACACCAAAACGGATTCATTAAGCTAAAGTTGTTTTAGTGGCTATAGTGTCCCTTTAATAAAAATACAAACTAAAAATTTTAAATGTAGCAGGTTCATTTGTCAATTAAGTGCCATAGCTGTGTAGATTGTTGTAAGTGCTTATGAAACTTTAGCTAAGAAATGTAAGGATCGTTAAATCAACTTATGTCCTACACAGATTAGAATGCTCTCTTTATGTGATGCTACTAGTTACATTTGTGATCATATAGCACCAATTTACCATAACCAAAACTCTGCATGTCCATAATTCACACATAAATAACATGACAGAAGGAATTAAATAAATATTGTTTTTATATAAAGTGGATTTTACGTTATATCATGTTCATGGATCTGTACTTTAAGTCTGAAGCTGTTCAGGAAATTATATAAGATTGCAAAGCCAAAAAGCTCCATTAACCATAGTAGTAGTAAGCCTATTCTTCCCCATATTGCCCAACTGAACATCAGTTGTTTTAAAAACGGAGTTTAAATACAGAGGAAGAGAGGGAGGTAAAAAAAAAAAAAAAAAAAAATCACAATGGTGTAACATTGTATCATTCTTGCTACTGCAAAAAGGTGGAGCTAGCACAGTCCAAACTCCTCATTTCCAGCCATTGAAAGGCAATAATGAGTCCCATTCTGATTCTAGGCTGTTTTTCATCCTGTACCCAAATTTTGAAGAAGCGAACGAAGGTCACTTTATAAACAGGACATAAAATGCCATTGTAAAGCAGGAAAGGGCAACAGCCAAATGTAGACGAGAACCAATAACTGCAGCTGTGGAAGAAACACATTTTTTCCCATGTCAATTGCAAAAATACACAAATCTTACAAATATTTTACATTCTGCACAGATTGTGTGAAAATTTTTATACATCTGCTATTACTATGTATACATAAAATGTTATGTCTTTCAAAACATCGGTTATAGGTATCATGGCAGGTACCCTTTAATAACTGTTAAATACAAGGTTTGATAAATCCAGTGCACCTGGTCAATTTTGTCTCCTTATTGACTGTTGGAAGGATTAAACACGTAACCATTCTCTGTCATTTACTATTTTAATCAGTTTATTTATGCAGCACAATATATATATATATATATATATATATATGTATATTTTATGCATGTAACCTACACATACAGAGAGATCTAATATTTAAGGACTGAGCCAATTGTACAAATTGTGATCAAAACAAAACGTAAACAAAACCTTGAATTTGCGCTATATGTCTGTTTAGGCGTAATTCACCTCTTTCATATTATGTGCACCCACGCTCATATTATTTTGTTCAGGAGAAACAGGGCTTTCATATTACATCAATTTTTTTTATATTAAACAATTCATAAAAATATAAAAAAATGAGAAATTCTGAAAAGTTATTTGTTTTAGTTCTGCATGGTATTTTAGCTGTAAATGTCACAATACTGTTAGCTGTTACTGCAATAGAGTACACATTTGTATTCAGCAACATCTCACGGGTAAAACAGTACTCCCAATGTACAGGTTTCATGGTGTTTTGGAAAGTTACAAAGGGTCACATATAGCTAGAGATCGACCGATTATCGGTTTCACCGATATATTCAGACGATATTCGGTATTTTCGGCAAAATCGGTTTCGGCCAATAAAGATGCCGATAATACATACCAGGACCGCCACGCTCATTACAAGCCCAGCGGTCCTGGAGGGGCCCAGCAGCAAGCTGTTACTTACCCTCCCAGCAGCTCCCTTCTGCTCCCTCTGTAAATCGAGAGACCCGCGGTCGCAGAAAGTTGCCACGGATTACCATGGCAACGCTCCGCACGGCATGCAGACCACGAGATTTACACAGGGAGCGGAAGGGAGCTGCTGGGAGGTAAGTAACAGCTTGCTTCTGGGCCCCACACTGCTCAGTACATGCCACTGGACCACCAGGGAATGTCATAGCCCCCCCCCCCCCCCCTTGCCAGGTAACAAGCAGGGAGGGGGGGGGACAAAAAATAATGTTAAAAAATGCCCCCCTCCACCCTATTTTACACAAATTACATCCCTTCAGAAACACAAACTACACAAACACACACACTCTGCATTATATATATATACACACACACACACACACTCTGCATTATATACACACACACACACACTCTGCGTTCATTATATACACAGACTACACAAACACACTAAATTCATTATACACACACACACACTACACAAACACTCACTGTATTCACTATACACACTACACAAACACCCTGCATTCATTATATACACACTACACAAACACACAAACACACAAACACACACACACACAAACACACACACACACAAACACACACACACACAAACACACACACACACAAACACACACACACAGCTCCCCTGTTAAAACACACTGCATCCACTACATGTGCCATGTATATTTTGTGCATTTACTTTTAGAAAGTTTATTTTCTCAAAATGGTAAATGTACAGAATATTGGCAAGTTATTGGCTATCGGCCTGAAAGTTCACAGATTATCGGTATCGGCTCTAAAAAAAACAATATCGGTCAATCCCTACATATAGCACATTACATTTTTCAGTTTATACACATTTAAATTTGCCAGACTGGTTACATTGCATTTGAGATCAAATGGCAGCCCATGAATGAGAATTACCCCCATGATGGAATACCATTTGCAAAAGTACACAACCCAAGGTATTACAAATGGGGTCCAGGCTTTTTTAGTAGCCACTTAATCACAAACATGGCCAAAGTTAAAGGGACACTCCAGGCACCGAGACCACTTCTGCCATTGGAGTGGTCTGGGTGCCAACTTCCACTACCCTTAACCCTGCAAGTGTAATTATTGCAGTTTTCATAAACTGCAATATTTACATTGCAGGGTTAAGTCCTCCTCTAGTGGCTGTCTGTTAGACAGAGACTAGAGAACACTTCCGTGTTCATATAACACAAAAAGTGTGCTATAACAGCGTGAGGACCTCCAGCGTTGCTGAAAACCCCATAAGAAAGCATAATTAATGCGCGTGCGCAGCATTGCCACGCATGCGCATTACGTCTCCCCCAGCTGCACATGCTCAATAGGTCTCCCCCGCCACATGATGTCGGCGGGGGAAGAGCGTGGGCGGACCCTGACCCAGCGCCGAGGGACATCGGCGCTGGATACAGGTAAGTCGCTGAAGGGGTTTTAACCACTTCAGCAGCTTGGGATGGGGGTGGGAGGGAGAGAGAGGGGAGCTGCAGTGCCAGGAAAACTATTTGTTTTCCTGGCACTGGAGAGTCCCTTTAACATTCATATTTGTGTGTGAAAAATGCAAAAAACTAAACTGAACGCTAATTTTGGCCAGTGTTTGTTACGGACTACTAAAGACGACTGAACATACCCCATTTGCAATACCTTGGGTTGTGGTTCTTTTGCATATGGTATGCCATCATGGGGGTAATTCTCATTCCTGGGCTACCATATGATCTCAAAGGCAACATAACCAATTGGCAAATTTCAATGTAAAAAAAAAAAAAGGAAATTTAAGCCTCATATTTCACTCTAACTTTTGAAAACTCCATAAAACCTGTACATCGGGAAGCTTCACTGAAAACAAATATTAGGGTTTCAAAATAGTAAAATGTATCACAACAAATAAATCGCCAGTGAAAGTACCATTTGTGTGTGAAAAATGCAAAAAACTTCACTTTCACTGACAATATCATAACGGTGATATGTTTTACGGTTTTAAAACAATAATACTGGTGTTCAGCAAAGTCTACCGAGTAAAACAGTACCCCCGATGTACAGGTTTTAAGGTGTCTGTTTGCATAACCAACGTATTTCTGCACAAACTGTCAGAAACAGTCTCAAAGAAGCTCATCTGCATGCTTATCCTCATCGGGGTCTCGACCTGACTGCAGTTCGTCGGTGTAACCGACTTGAGTGGGCAAATGCCCACATTCGATGGCGTCTGGCACTTTAAAGAGGTGTTCTCTTTACGGATGAATCCCGGTTTTCACTGTACAGGGCAGATGGGGGCAAAAACAAAAAAAGTGTTTTATTCAATGTATATACAGGTTTGCTAACAATCTTACTTCATATCATAAACAATGTTGCCCCAAACACAAATATATATATATATATATATATATATATATATATATATTTTATTACTTCGTAATACCGATACGTATATCAAATTATATAAAGATCCTATTTCCAATATTAAAATAAAACTAAACTTTTAGGTAAACAAACTAATATGTTAGATCAACAGGAATTCAATCTTAATGTTCTACATCCAAAAACACCTGTAATTTATTTTTTATCTAAAATACATAAGGACACCACCAATCCTTCCAGGATACTGATCGTCTCCGGTATTGGGTCTATTTTATCAAACTTATCGGAATATGTAGACATTATGCTACAGCCATTTGTCAAAAAAGTCAAATCATATAAAACACACAATAGATATTATAAATAAACTTAATAGTATAAAATGGAAAAAAGAATCATGTGATATCACATGTGATGTCCAATCACTTTATAACATCATCCCACATGACAAGGGATGTATTGCTGTTAAAAATATTTTAGAGAGGTATAATGATATACACCAAATGCAAATAAATTTTATCATAGATGCTATATAACTTATTTTAAAAAACAATTATTTCTGGTTTGGAGAATCTTTTTATTTACAGAACACTGGCACATCTATGAGCACCAGGTTTGCACCCAGCTATGCCAATCTAGTCATGTCAGAATGGGAAGAGTTATCCATTTGGAGCAGGCATTGGTGAATAGTCTGGTGTCCTATTTTAGATACATCCTTTTTATTTGGAACGGTCCTACTTTAGAAGCACAGGATTTTATAAACTCTCTTAATAATAACAATAATGGCATTACCCTCACAGCTAAATTTTAGTAAAAATTATATTACCTTTTTAGATTTGGAGATTTTTATTTTATATTATATATATATATATATATATATATATATATATATATATATATATATATATATATATATTTGTAGAAGTTGTTTTTGGAGTGAAAGGAAATAAGCGTCCAAAACTTGTACTTGGCACCATTTATTATGAGTAGGATACAAGGGGATTTTAATAGTATGACCTACGGTGCTGGTTTTTGATTGTTTTAAGAATAGTACGTAATGGTCGTGATGTTTTTGTAAGTCCATTATTCTTAAGTAGTCGGGGGTTGTAATGGTCCTAGTCGTGAATTCGTTGGGGCGGAGGAACCCATAAAACGCTAAATATCTAGCGATCTTTATTACGGTATTCGTTATGGGTTCAAAAGAAGAAGAATCTAATAAATTGGTTAGTGCATGGAATATGTTGCTGTCTATGGGTAGTCTTTGTGAGGGGACGTGTGCGTCCAATTTTTTAATGCCTTTAAGTACTGTCTTAATTTGATATGAGGTCAGGAAACCTGTAGCGTTGGGTTGTCGGATAAGCATGTGGTGCTGAATGCGCGTAAGGTACAGTTTTATAGTGCTGAAGGATAATTTAAGGTTGATGTGGCAAAAAGAAGTGAAACCCAATATTGATTCTAACGCGAACATGTCGTGGATGTGGAATTCAGTGATAAATTTCTTGAATACGTGAAAGGCCATGTCGTATGTGTTCCTAGTGTTTACTGAAAGTGCGAGGTTAGAAGTGTGACGTGCGTGATCTAACAAAGCCTCTAATCCATTATCATGTCTCGAAAAAGTAGGGCAGGAGTCGCCAGTCTGGAAGCGGAGGATAGTGTCGTGAAGAAATCCTGAAAACAAACAGACAGGTGATCAGCACAAGTGTTTGTGCACCCCGGAACGTGAATACATGTGATAAAGAATTGACAGGTGGCCGCTACACATGTGAGTTGTCTTAGCAGTCTCATAATTACCAGGGATGCTGGCCGGCCTTTATTGACCATATGGCATGTAGCCATATTATCAGAGTAACACCTAACCGTGTGACCAGACCAATGTGGTCCCCAGGCAATGGTCGCCGCCACGATTGGGTACAGCTCAAATAAAGCTGAGGTCTCTGAATTTGGGCAGTGATTTGACTTCGGTCGGCCATGGTCCTCAAAGCCATTGATCTCCCCAGATGGCTGCAAAACCTGTATTTGCTGCGGCATCTGTCCACAGTGTAGGTGAAGCGTCAAATGGGGGTGGTATGAACATGGCTCTCCCGTTCCAAGAGGTGATAAAAAAAAAAACATGCGTAAATCAGAGGCTGCGTGGTTGTCTAACGTGATACGTGAAGTGTCGGAGGTGAATTGTGGAAATAGGGATAGTAGATGTGAAATGAAAGAGCTACCTTGTGGAATGATCTTCATGGCAAAAGCGACCCCTAGCAGTGATTGAAGTTTTTTCCGGGTGCAACAACCTTGCAGTAGGTAGTGTTCAATACTTGCCAGGGTACGCTCAATTTTGTCCTGAGGGAGGCTAGCCTGCATGTGTACTGTGTCTAGATGGATCCCCAAAAATTGCATGCTGGTGTCTGGACCCAACGTCTTGTGCGGGGAGACTGGGATAGTGAGGGATTCAAACAAAGCCAACATGTGTCCTCAAACTACTTTGGGGGATTGTGTTGTTCTCAAATCGTGAGGAAATCATCCACATAGTGAATAACCGAAGGACATTAAGTAAAAACCAACACAAAGCTTCTGCAAATGTGTGAAAAATACGTGGGCTACTTTTGGAGCCAAAAGGGAGACGGGTGAAGAAATAATCTAAACCTTGCCATTTAATGCCGTGAAGATGCCAAAGGGAAGGGTGCATGGGTAGTAACTTGAAGGCATTCACTACATCAGCTTTGATTAACCATGCCTCTGTGCCCGCTTTAAGGATGGCCCCTATGGCATGATCGATAGTAGCGTAGTGTAGTGAAAATTCTTCAGAAGGTATGAGTCAGTTTAGGCTGGGGACCGTAGAGGAATGTGGTGCGGATAAATCAATGATCAGTCTAGGTTTGAGTGAATTCTACCCATGACAACCCCAATGGGGTTGGTTCTCCAAGATGTGTTGGGTGGTGAATAGAATGGGCCCAACAAAAAACCCTTGGTTCACCTCGGTCATGATAAGTTTATGTACCAACTGTGGATCATCTAATGTGGATTGTAGGTTTTCACATTTCAGCTTGCCGGTAGGTAAATGTATCAACCCGGTGTGAAATCCGTCAGTCAGTCCCGTGATGTAACAGTGTGGTGAATAATGTGAGGTTCAAGCACGTGAGATATGGTTTGGGAAACGCTTTATTTGGGCACATCGTCTTGGAATGGGCCCTGAAACAGTGGGAACATACATGCATTAGCCTGCAAGAGCTGAAACCACAATTACCCACATTAAAATTATTGGAAACCTGGGTTTTCCCTAGAAATACAATATCCCTACCCAGTTTGTCTTTTAATCCTCTAGCAGGTCTTTGGAAGTTAGAAGCAGTTTGGCTTTGTTTAATTTCTGCCGAGTTCAGCCAGAAATTGGTGTGATGCGTTGCCGATGCACACACTGCACAAGCTGGGGGCCTGAGGCCTGCAAAGAGCCTGCAGAATAGCTCCGTGTCCAATTTGCTCCAATCTATGCTTAAATTGAACTGAGCCAGAGCCGCAGCCACCTTTGCAGAGAAGGAATGGTGGTAATCGGAAAAGGCGGTACCACCGTATTTGTGCCCCAGATCCACCATCTTGTGCATGTATGCATTCAACTCTGTGGTCTGATTAGCACCGCCAGCTTCCAATTTATCCAGCCTGTCACTAATTGTGCCAATGGATGCCATAAGTGAAGTCATCATGGCGTGGAAAGCTGGTAATTGGGTCCCACTAGGGCCTTCCCCTGCCTCGGAGTTGTCGGTGGTAGTGTTCAATAATCTAAACAACTCCGCCTTCCTAGCAGTAGCTGGGAAAGTGATGCAGCGTCTTAGTTCTGCTATGAGACGTGGAATGGTCCATGATCTTAGGGACGAAGGGCTATTCACATCTGGACCAGGAACAGGAGTACCAGGCCTAGCGGGTGTGCTGGGTAGCGAAAGTTCCTCAGGGATATCACGAGTTTGTGACATAACTGAAAAATATAAAGTGGCTTAATCAATCACCCTGTAATGAATTGGGTAGGTACTGGTGGGCTAGCTATATACCAAGCGGTGAAACAATTATGCTTTGTGAGAGCGACAGATGAGTCCCTGCTAGTTGTCAAGCGTCCTGAGAGGCACTATCTATGCGTGGGCCCGAGGGGAAGTATAAGGCCTGTTAAGACCTGCAGTGGTTATGGTACTGCGGTCTTCTATTCCTTTCCCAATAGCTGAGCATAAGTGATTATAACTGCAGTTAGGGTGTAGAGGAATAGTGTAGATGAATGCAGCTTCCAAGACGATTCTCCCCAGCAAGTAGAATATTCCCCAAGCATGAGCCTAGACTTCATGAAGGGTGTAACCGGAATAACTTTTATTGATGCCACACTGGCTTTTAGGAGAATCCTCCTGCAAGAGGACCTCCCACAGTAAACAAAGGAAATAACCAATCAGCATACAGGTTTACAGCAACACTACCTCTCTCTGCCTGGGCGATATTGAGATAAGTTAAGGAATAACCCAATTATCTCCAGGAAGAGGGAACACAATTTTCCCAAAAATTAGAACACCCCTTTATACAACAGGTATCCCCACAAATTACATATCCCCTGATGGAACCCCTGAACCGATCTGGTTTTGAGAACCCCTGAACCGATCTGGGTGAAATTTGAATATGTTGGTCCCCCAGATCGGTTCAGGGGTTTTTAAAAGTGTGGAAGTCATAATTTACCGACCACACACAAACGAGGCTTCTGCCCAAAACAGTTACACGAATGCAGCATGTGCGGTCAGTCAACTCAGAAAATGGCATAAAAACGAATAAAGTCACGAATGGATCCTCCTGGCTCATAGGAGCAATTGCTCCCCTTGTTCGTATGAAGCAAACTACCGAATGGCACTCTCCTGGCTGTTCGACAACTAAAGGAAGCAGGCGTTCATTTGTTTCAGCGGTGGTTCAGGAAGTCGAGTGTCCGATTTTAGTTCCAGACACTCGACGACCAAGTCTCGCAGCCTCCTTGTGTGCAAACAAGATGGCCGCCGTATTTTGTTCCACGTGGAACAGTTACTAATAAAAAGTTAAAATGTTGTTATAAGTTTGATTGAAATAGCTTTTGATTTCAGTAAATATGCTGCAAACACAACAAATGACAATTTTCAGTTCTTTACAACCTATAAAGTGTTTTGACACTTACTGTGCGTAATAATTTGGAACAGTGCATTGTAAGTTTATGATTTAAAAAAAGAAAAAAAATACTGTTATCATTAGGAGGCTTGTTCAATAAAATTTGAATTGTACTCTTAATATTTGATAACATGAGAATTAGGCTGATTTACATCAATTATTAGGTAAATGAGAAAAATATAATTTGCATAATAGTGTGTGTGTGTGTGTATATATATATATACATATATATATATATACACATATATATATATACACATATATATATATATACACATACACACACACACACACACATCAAGTACTTTTTATTTAATTTAAACAAACTGTTTTACAACTTTTACAAAAACAATTATAGGCATGAGAGGGACAGCCTGAGAGCTCAGGCAGGTCCTGCATAAGTCAGCTATTCCGGCCATGTGATTGCGAGGACCCCGCGATCACATGGCCGGGAGGGGTGGGGGCAGGATCGCAACCGCCGTTGGGGGAACGGCGGGGAGCCGGTATGTACAAAGGACAGCGGAGACCGGTGTTTAGGACCACCTAAAAAAGGACAGCATAGAGCGCCCTCTGTCCTTAACCCCTTAAGGACCAAACTTCTGGAATAAAAGGGAATCATGACATGTCACACGTCATGTGTCCTTAAGGGGTTAAGCGGTTAAGGACTGAGCCAATTGTACAAGTGATTAAAATAAAACCTAGAATTTGCGCTGTGTGGTACAACCATAGTTTACCTCTTATATATTAAATGCATCCATACTTTTTAGATATAATTTTGTTCAGGAGAAACAGGGCTTTCATTTCATATCAGATATTTTTATATTAAACATACTTTAATATGAATAAAATTTAAAAGATATTTTTATTTTTCAAGTTCTGCATGGCATTTTAACTGAACGTCATAATACGGTTGGATTTTACTGTAATAAAATACACATATTTGTATTCAGAAATGTCTCACAAGTACAACAGTAACCCCACAATGTACAGGTTTTATGTGTTTTTGGAAACGTACAGGGGTCTAATATGTAGGGCTTTTCCATGTTTTCACATTGAAATTTGCCAGATTGGTTTGCTGTGCCTATGTTGCCTTTGAGACCATACGGCTGTCCAGGAATGAAAACGAACCCCATTATGGCATACCATTTAAAAAAGTAGACTACCCACGGTATGTCCACTCTTTTTTAGTAGCCACTTAGTCACAAACCCTGGCCAATATCAGTGTTTACATTTTTTTTTTGCATTTTTTACACAAACTGCCATTCCAACGATGATGATATCAGTATAACACATTTCACTGCTCTAAAACGCTCATATTTGTGTAGAGTAATGTCTCACAAGTACAGGTTTTATGGTGACTTGGAAAGTTACAGGATCAAACATAAGATTTGCCAATTTCTGTTTTTGTAAATTGTGATTTGCCAGATTGGCTATGTTACCTTTGAGACAGTTTGGCAGACCAGTATATAACCCCACCATGACATACCATTTGAAAAAGTAGACAACCCGGCGTATACAAAATGGGTCTTTTGTAGTAGCCACAAACGCATGCCAAAGTTAGCATTCATATTTGTTTTTTTTACACAAAAACTGCACTTTTTTGAAAAACTCAGATTTGAGTTCAGCAAAGTCCCCAGAGTATAACAATAACACCCATGTATAGGTTTTATGGGGTTTTGGAAAGTTACAGGGTTAAATATAGGGCTTTCCAATTGAATTCTCTGGACTGTCAGCCTGTGTTGTCAGACAGGTCCCTAAAATGATCATAAATAAAATCTAATAATTATGTAGAATTAATAGAATATATATATTATTATTTTATTATTTATATAGCGCCAACAAATTCCGTAGCGCTGTACAATGGGTGGACTAACAGACACATAATTGAGATCAGACCACTGGACGTACAGGAACAGAGGGGGTTGAGGGCCCTGCTCAATGAGCTTACATGCTAGAGGGAGTGGGGTATAGTGACACAAAGGGTTAAAGTAGGGGAATTAAATAGTTTGTTAGAGAAGGGTTTATTGAGTGCTTGGTAGGTCATTTTTGACAGTTGCAGGAAAGGAGTCATGGGGTGGGGGATGAGAAGCCTGCTGACAGTTTAATTGATACGCTTTAATGAAGAAGTGAGTTTTCAAAGATTTTTTGAAGGAGTGGAGGCTGGGTGAAAGTCTGATTGAGGAGGGAAGGGAGTTCCACAGAATAGGTGCAGCCCTAGAGAAGTCTTGAAGGCGAGCGTCAGAGGTGGAGATCCGGGCAGAGGATAGGTGTAGGTCTTGAGCGCAGGGGTCTCGACGGGACATACTTGTGTATGAGGGAGGATAGGTATGTTGGAGCAGCATTATGTAGGGATTTGTAAGCAAGCGCCAGAATTTTGAATTGGGCCCTATATCTAACTGGAAGCCAATGCAGGGACTGACAGAGCGTGGAGGCGTGGGAGGTGCGACCGGACAGGAAAATAAGCCTCGCAGCCGCATTCATTATAGATTGCAGCGGTGCAAGCTGGGAACATGTAAGACCGGTGAGAAGGGGATTGCAGTAGTCAAGGCGAGAGAGAACAACAGCATGAACCAGTATCTTAGCCGCGTACGCCGTTAGATATGGGCGGATGCGCGCTATGTTCTTGAGTTGGAAGCGACAGGATTTGACTATCGATTGGACATGGGGAGTAAAAGAGAGGTCAGAATCGAAAAGAACCCCTAGGAAGCGAGCCTGCGAGGTATAGGTGATAGTAGCGCCGTTGACTTGGATGGAGACAACAGGAGTAGCAGCACTTGAGGGAGGAAGAACTAGAAGTTCTGTTTTGGACAGGTTGAGTTTAAGGAAGTGAGCAGCCATCCAGTTGGAACTAGCAGAGAGGCAGTCAGAAACACGAGTCAAGGTGGGTGGAGAGAGATCAGGGGAGGACAGGTAGATTTGCGTGTCATCTGCATATAAATGATATTGGAAACCAAAGGAGCTGATGAGTTTACCAAGGGAGGCAGTATAGATAGAGAACAATAGGGGGCCGAGGACAGAACCTTGGGGGACGCCGACAGAGAGGGGGTTGGGGAGAAGAGGCAGAACCAGAGAAAGAAACACTGAAAGAGCGCTGGGAGAGGTAGGAGGAGCACCAGGAGAGAGCAGTATTCCGTAGACCAAAGTTATGAAGAATGTGAAGAAACTGTTGATGATCAACAGTGTCAAATGCGGCAGAAAGATCAAGGAGGATTAGGATAGAGTATTGGCCGTGAGATTTAGAAGCAATTAAATTGTTGGATACTTTGGTCACAGCAGTTTTGACAGAGTGACCAGCGCGGAATCCAGACACACACACACACACACTTCAAAGGCTTGTACGCCTGATCACCCTCAGTATTGCCCGGTGTTGGTCTGGAAAATCATGTAGATAAAGCAAAAATAACTGCACTCCGAGGACTTCGTTCAAAATTAAAGTAACACAACTTTTATTTAATCCATTCAAAGTAGGGATGCACCAAAATTTTCCGCTGAAAATGGGCCTATCCCATTTTGGCAGAAAATGGGCCAAATGTGCCGAAAATTACACCGCCCCCCAGGCAGGTTGTTAATTTTTTCTTTTAGTCCGGCTTCAAATCTTTGAAGCATTTTATAATATACATATGTATATATCTCAAAGTACACTTAAAATGAAATCATATATATATTTATTCGAGTATAACGCGCATTTTTTTAAACCGATTTTTAATTTAAAATTAAGGGTGCGCGTTATACTCGAATAAATATACCTTCCAGGACCGCCGGGCTCATTACAAGCCCGGCGGTCCTGGGGGGGTGGGCAGCAAGCATTTACTCACCTCCGTGCAGCTCCTCCAGCTTCCCAGTGTAAATCTCGCGAGACCCGCGGCCAGCTCTGACGCTCTGACATCGTCTCGCGAGATGTACACTGGGAAGCTGGAGGAGCTGCACGGAGGTGAGTAAACGCTTGCTACCCACCCCCCCAGGACCGCCGGGCTTGTAATGAGCCCGGCGGTCGGTATTATCGAGCACCCACTCGAGTATAACAAGCACCCTAATTTTAGATTAAAAATCGGTATAAAATTTTATATCGATTTTTAATCGAAAATTAGGGGTGCGCGTTATACACATGTGCGCGTTATACTCGAATAAATACGGTATGTATAATATATTATACACATATAATATATGTATACTATATTTATTTGTATATTTTATTTAAAAAAAAAAAAATTCTTCATTTAAGGTGTCAGGGGGGCTGCCTGACAGTCCCCCTGCAGGCAGCCCCATAGACTTCTATTGCGGCCATGTGATCACATATCCCTGAGGGGCTGGGGTGGCCAGAGCTGCTGCAGGTAGACTGCTGGGCTTTCGAGCAATCCCCGTCGACCAGGATCGCTGCGTATTGCCGGTCCAGGTAAGTCCCGCGGGCCTGGATGGCGGGAGGACGTACTATGCTGCCTTCTGGCGTTTAGAGCCACCCTTTTAAGGCATAGTACGCCTACTATCCTTCAGGAGTTAACTTCTTTTATTGCACAGTCTGATTCATTTGAAATATCTTATCTGCTTCTCTGTTAATAACCTGTTGAAGGCTGCAGGAGCATTAAAGTTAAATTAACAGAAAAACATTTAAAGTAAACACACCATTCTGTCAAATAGGATTGAAAATGAAACAACTTTTTTGTTTAAACTGTGCCAGTCACAGCATGGGGATGTGTAGCTAGGGCTGCATTAACAGTAATAGCGTGATGTAATTACTGTATGGCAAAGAAAGAAATGAGCAGTGATACAGCAGGGGCATGATATAAATACACACTAAAAGAGGTTCAATAACCCTTTAAGACCGGAGGGCGTACTATTACGCCCTATTTTAAGCAGCTCTAAACGCGGCCAGGCGTAATAGTACGCCCTCCGTTTTTTTTTTTAACTTACCCGGTCGCCGGCGATCCCACACAGGCGATCGCGGTTGAGGGGACTCCCAGGGAGCACCCCGCGGCACATCAGTCCTCCTGGGGGCTCCCCCGGCCATGTCCTCGCAAGGACCTCACAATCATATGGCCGGGATAGCTGGTCGATAGCATTGCCAGCAGGGGGACTGACAGTTAGTCCCCCTGCTGGCTGGAAATCAAATAAAATAAAAGTTAATAAGTGTAAAAAATATATATATATATAAAAAGATAAATAGCTTGGCACTCTCCTTACTTGTGATCCGGTAAATCCGCCTGGGTGCAAATGGCAAAGCGTTCAATATGTACAAACAACGAAGAATCCAAGATGCACTCTCAGGACTTGTGAAAAGCAGTGTTCGTTTTATTTTAAATCATGTACAAACGGATGAACCTTTAACGTTTCGACCTCTGCAGGTCTTTTTCAAGGTTACTGTGTCTAAATAAATAGTGAACTTATATAGGTAAAGTAAAAGTGCACTTACCAATCTTTAGCGTTGTGTCTCCCGCCACCGAAACCCGGAAGTGAATTAGGACCGCCTCCCTGACGTACTTACGTCATGCCGTCCGGCGGAATTGAGAAATAGTTACTATGACTACGTATTATACATTCTTACAGTGCCGGTTTCTGTGATAAACAAAGTGAGGACGGTGATAGTGGAAGAGAACCAGCAAGAAGGAAGATAGGGTCAGATGATACTAAGTACATAGCTATATGGACATAAGAGTCTACAGGCCACTAACAGTGAGCAAAACCAAGTGAAAAAAAACAGTGAATACGTGATGTGTATCAATACAAAGCCTGATATAGTGGCTGATAGTCCCAACTATGTTCACATGGTAAAAGAGTTAATATTTAAGTATGTAAAGGGGTTAACTTTTACAGATGAAAATAATTTTTCTGTGACAATAAGGTTCATCCGTTTGTACATGATTTAAAATAAAACGAACACTGCTTTTCACAAGTCCTGAGAGTGCATCTTGGATTCTTCGTTGTTTGTTTATATATATATATATATATATATATATATATATATACATACATACACACACACACACACACACACATACACTGTCTAGGTGTATTTTAATATATATATATATATATATATATATATATATATATATATATATATATAAATATCAAATTACACGTAGACTGATACTGATTAAATATATATAAATTATTGTTATATATTTATATATAATATAATAAATATGTAAATACGTTAAAAAATAAAATTACAAAAATAATTAAAAATAAATAATTAAAAAATATATAGATGTGTGTTATTTCGTTCTAACTGTATTGTGATTATATATATATATTACACACATATACATTAATTCTACACATATATTTATGTAATATTTTTACATAATTAGGTATCTTAATTAATTACAATTAGCGGGACCTGCCTGACAACCCATGCCGAAAGTAAAGGGAATTTAATTAGCTGGCACTATATTTAACCCTTAAACTTTCCAAGACACCATAAAACCTGTACATGGGTACTGTTCTACTCGGGAGACTTCGCTGAACACGAATATTAGTGTTTCAAAACAGTAAAATGTATTGCAACGATGATATCGCCAGTAAAGGTTTTTCACGCACAAACAGCACTTACACAGACGATATTATTGCTGTGATACTTTTTACTGTTTTGAAACACAAATATTTGTGATCAGCGAAATCTCCCGAGTACAAGAGTACCCCTCATGTACAGGTTTTATGGTGTTTTCAAAAGTTACAGCGTCAAATATAAGGCTTGTGTTTCAATTTTTTCACATTAAAATTCGCCAGATTGGTTACAAACAAACAATTACTAACGCTAACTTTGGCCAGTGTTTGTGACCAAATGGCTACTAAAAAAAGACTGGACATACCCCATTTGCAATACCTTGGGTTGTCTACTATTGCAAATGGTATGCCATTATGGGTGTAAATTTTATTCCTGGGCTACTATACAGTCCCAAAGGCAACGTAACCAATCTGGTGAATTTCAATTTCAAATGTAACGTGCTATATTTGACCCTGTAACTTCCCAAAACACCATAAAACCTGTACATAGGGGGTACTGTTTTACACGTGAGACTTTGCTGAATACAAATGTGTATTTTATTGCAGTAAAAGCAAACCGTATTATGATATTGACAGTTCAAATGTCATGTAGAACTAAAAAAAAAAAATGTCTTATTTTCTCCCATTTTTTTCATATTAAATTATGTTTCATAGCTAAATATTTGATATTAAATGAAAGCCCCGTTTCCCCTGAATAAAATTATATATAATAAGGGTGGTGCATTTAATATTAAAGAGGTGAATTATGGTTGGACAGACATATAGCGCAAATGCCAGGTTTTGTTTACGTTTTGTTTTGTTCACAAACGTGTACATTTGGCTCAGTCCTTAAGGGGTTAAGCTACACTTTGTTTTGAAACTTAGAGCATCCCTTTAATACTTACTTCCTTTCCACTCTGTAGCTCTACAACAGAGGGAACCCCATGCCTTCTTTGGAAACTACTGATTGACCGTATTTTAAAAACAAATATTTAATTTTCTAAATACTTCCAAGCACAATCTATAGATTTATTTTATTATTGTAAATTTTATGTTTAGTGTGGAGTGCACACCAAGCATGGACACAGACTCTAATAACACTTAAATACACAAAATATATACCAGAAAACAAATATAGCTGTAGATCCAACCGTATACTAAAGGAGCACAAATTAGGTGTCTAAATACCCTACGAAGCCTGATATCAAAACATGTACAAAGAAATAAACAAAACAAATGAAATAATGACTTGCATAGAATATATAAACTGGAATAAATGCTTAAGGATAAGAACCAGTGTCCTGTACCATGACCGGTCGGTACATTTTAATTGTAACCCTAAATGTTATATTCATTAATACTGTAAAAAAAAAAAAAAAAAAGTATTCAAAATGTGTCACAAATCTCTCTCACACACCTCTATATACAGATACATACAAAAACCTATAGATACACACATCCATATACAGAAACCTATAGATACATACACATTCATGCACACATCTATAGACACACACACAGCACCCAAGTGACAGTCACTTATGGCTCATCCCCATTTTAACGAATTGTATTTTTTGTGCCTTTCTTGGTGTTCCTGAAATAGGTTCTTACCCTTGTAGAAGACTCCCCACACACCCTTCTTCTCAGACAGGAGCCAAGTGCGCAAACGTGGCACTTTCCTAAAATACGCACAGGTGCAAACAAAGAGCAGAGCAAAGACCAGGAGCCCGTCCAGGGAGTATGCTAAGGAGAGAGAGAAAACATATGCAGACTTAGATTTTTTTTTTTACCGTGGAAACAACTCATTACGTATATTAACATAGATCACACATATGAGAGCTCGTCGACCTATGTACGTGTAAAAGTGCAGCAGTTACCTGACCAACAGCATCTTACAATAATATATAACGCGCATGAGAGCATGCAGGATAAATAAACAATAAAGCGCCTTCTCATCAGTTTCACACATTCTCACCATTCGTCATGTCGAGCACAGTAGGGATTTCTCCCCGTCAGAACCTCCACACTTCACTTCCTGGTCCACCTCACATCCGGTGTGGTGTCACATTTCCCTACCCGTCAGAATGCCCTATGGCGTCACTTTCTGTGCTGCACCCGCGACAGATGGTATGGAAGCGCAAAGCGGTGTTCTATCAAAAAAACCCTACCCCGTGAAAATTCCCTACCCTTGTCACTTTCGGTGACGCGACCGCACCGGAAGTGACCCTCATCCAATGGCGCAGGCGCACAAACAACTAGGCTAGGTAGGGATTTTTCACGGGGTAGGGGAAATTAACGCCACAGTGCGCACGCGCGGCTCAGTACTCCCGTCGGAGGTACAGCGCGCGTGCGCACTAGTGGCAAGGGAGCTCTAGACAAACCGCGCGTGCGCAGTATAGGGGTAGGGAATTTTGATGGCTATTAGCCCTGTGAGATCTCCCTACCTATACTGCGCATGCGCGGACTCTGATCGTCGGATTAAAGCCTCTCCCTGCTCCCAACACTCTCAGCCATCCAAGATTGAGGGTGAAGTATGGTGGGACGGTGGGTGTTTATGTGCATTATATTGGGGGGGGGTCTGCGCAGAATTGGGGGGTCTGTACAGTATGAAGGGGTATGCGCAGTATATGGGGGGGTCTGTACAGTATGGGGGGGTATGCGCAGTATATGGGGGGGTCTGTACAGTATGGGGGTATGCGCAGTATATGGGGGGTCTGTACAGTATGGGGGGGTATGCGCAGTATATGGGGGGTCTGTACAGTATGGGGGGGTATGCGCAATATATGGGGGTCTGCGCAGTATTGGGGGCGCATACTGTACAGACCCCCCATACTGTACAGACCCCCCATACTGTACAGACCCCCCATATACTGCGCATACCCCCCATACTGTACAGACCCCCCATATACTGCGCATACCCCCCCATACTGTACAGACCCCCCCATATACTGCGCATACCCCCCATACTGTACAGACCCCCCAATTCTGCACAGACCCCCCAATTCTGTGCAGACCCCCCCAATATAATGCACATAAACACCCACCGTCCCACCATACTTCACCCTCAATCTTGGATGGCTGAGAGTGTTGGGAGCAGGGAGAGGCTTTAATCCGACGATCAGAGTCCGCGCATGCGCAGTATAGGTAGGGAGATCTCACAGGGCTAATAGCCATCAAAATTCCCTACCCCTATACTGCGCACGCGCGGTTTGTCTAGAGCTCCCTTGCCACTAGTGCGCATGCGCGCTGTACCTCCGACGGGAGTACTGAGCCGCGCGTGCGCACTGTGGCGTTAATTTCACCTACCCCGTGAAAAATCCCTACCTAGCCTAGTTGTTTGTGCGCCTGCGCCATTGGATGAGGGTCACTTCCGGTGCGGCCGCGTCACCGGAAGTGACGAGGGTAGGGAATTTTCACGGGGTAGGGTTTTTGATAGAACAGGGGCCATCTTAACTAAGGGAGTGCGTCATAGCAGTGTCTTATGAGATGGCGCAGGCCTGTCGGTAGGTGTAGAGTAGCTGAAGGGAATATGTATATTTCTATACTGTTAAAGGTGTGACATATAAGCATTAAAATAGAATGTTTCACACTTGTATTATTTCATTTAAAAAACTGGACATGATGTGATTGCCACGTACATTTCAGTAAATAGTTTTAGAACTGACCTAACTAAAGTGAAGCTACAAATCCCCCGAATTATGAACAGTTTTTTTGTTTTGTTTTTTGTTAGTAGATATCCTGCTACGGTTAATGTAGGTGGAGAAGGACAACAGATGACAGTGTGATATTCAGGGTTATTCACTAAATAAATTAGAATTTTTTAAGGCTGAAACGAAAATATATCTGACTGAGTGAATGTTTTAGGCTTGCTGTTTTGACCTGAAACTGTATTCCTAACACTATAGTGCCCTGTCCATGGCCAGATTAAGAGCCCAGTGGGCCTGGTGCTGACAATTATGAGGGGCCTAACTACAGAATCTTATCGACCAAAAACACTAAAACAGTCATACCTCTCAAGTGTTATGTATCTGGTGGAGATGGTGCCAGAGGGAAACTCATAGGATGCAGATATACGAAAACGCAGATTCTCTTAAAATATGCTAATCTCTCTCTTATTAATGCTTTCAAGTAAATTCATTCCCCCTAACAGCAGTGTTCAGTGAAGCAGGAAGTCAATGGGTGGTGTAAAAGGGTGGGCCGCTGACATGAATCACGTGACTAGAACTGCCAAAAGGAGCGAAAATGCCCAAAAAGGGGGCAAGTCTGCCCAAAGAATTGGAAGGCCAGCCTGGCATAAGTGTCCCTATGTATCAGTGTCAGTGTCCCCATGTCACCCAGAACACTTGTCTCCCAGTGTCTGTGTCCTCATTGATCCCAGTGTCCCCATGTCTCAATGTGTCCTGTGTCACTAGGATACTAGGGGACACTGAGAGACATGGGGACACAGTGAGACATGGAGACACTGAGACACAGACACTAGGGACACAGAGACATGGGAACACAGACATTTAGGGACACTGAGGAACATGGGAACACAAACCCTGGGAGACTAGAGGACACTGAGACACTGGCTGGGAGGCATGGGGACACAGACACTTGGGGACATTGGGAGACATGGCGACACTAAAACAATTGGGGACACTGGGAGACATGGGGACACTACGGATACTGAGAGACATGAGGAAACTGAGACACTAGGGACACTGGTTGGGAGACATGGGGGCATTGGGAGCCATGGGGACACTGAGACACTAGGGACACAGAGACATGGGAACACAGACTAGGGGAGACTAGGAGCCATGGGGACACTGAGACACTAGGGACACTGGCTGAGAGACATGGGGACACTGGAAGACATACTGTGTCATTAGTGTCTCCGTGTCCCAATGTGTCTCTCAATATCCCTGTGTCTCAGTGTCCCCAGGTCTCCCAGTGTCCCCAGGTCTCCCAGTGTCCCATAGTGTCTCAGTGTCCCCATGTTTTCCAGTGTCTCCAAGTGTCTGTGTCTCCAGGTCTCCCAGTGTCTCAGTGTCCCAATGTCTCCCTGCAGCCTTTCCCCTCATCCCTCACTTCCCTAAGCTGTAGGCTGTCTCTGCAGGCAGGGAGCTGCTGTCTGAACGCTCTGTGCTGTGTAGCTCCTCCCCCGTGGATCAGTGAGTAGAGAGAGGCAGGAAAGGATATTCTGTAACTTCCTATCCCTGCCTCTCTCCACACACATTGACCCCTACTGGCTGGTGCTGGTATTGCAGAGTAATCTCTGTACTGAGAAAAATATCTGCATTTGTATTGCGATATTACTGCAATACTGACACGGCCAGGCAGCCTCAAATACCATCTGTGCCAGTAAAATACCAGCCAGGAGGAAAACCTAAGAGTAGGGTGTAAAAAAAAAAAAAATTTTTTTTTTTAAATGGGCCTATTCCATGGGCCTGGGCCTGGAGCTGTAGCTCCATCAGCCCCTATGTTAATCCGGCCTTGGCCCTGTCCCTAGTTGTAGGCAAGTCCTTCCCCTTTTTCCAGTAAAAAAAAGAAAAATTGACTTACCTTTTTGCTGTGCCGAGGCTCTATCGGCGGCGCTGCTCACCATTTCGCCTCTCACGATGTCATTGGTCACTAATGACCAATCCAATGCTCCCCATAGAAACATGACCAAATTTTACTAGAGGTGTATTGTGAGAAAATCATTTTCAGTGGTGAAGACCCTCGTATACGATACACCAGAATGCCATGGACCTCAATTTGGAGATCTGTGCTTTAACCTGAACCCTTATTGATTGCAGCGCTTGGGGAGCCAGAAATGAACAGCAATCACACCTGTTCATAAAGAACTGCCCAAGATTTGAATGCATAGCAACATAATAAAGTGTATTCATGTCTAGGGGCGTATTGTAACATTGTACCAATCAAAAGTTAACTCCTTAAGGACGCAGGACAGAAAATTTCCGTGCATAACTAAAATTAACCCCAGATTGCCACAATCACGGCAATCGTGAGGTTAATATTCCTGTTGTGTGTTTCCGTGTTGGAGGCACACTACTGTGGGCAGTTTCACTTTCACAGCCCATGTGATCACTCTGACCAGGAGTCAGAGCGATCACATGTGCTGCAGTGAAACCCGATCTGTCTCCCTGCAGCTCCTTGTGAGCTGTGAAGTGCAGTGAGACAGATCTGTGCTGTTAGTAATAAAATCCCACCCCCTCTCACCTCTTTCAAATAAAATTTAACCCCTTCCCTGCACTTTGATCACTGTCTGCAGTGATCAAAATACAGATAACAGTATTTCAATGTAATCTGATTTTTTCTTTTAACCCCTGAGGGTTAACTTTTATTTTATTTTTAATCCTCAAGGGTTAAATTTATTTAGTTAGTTACTTAAATATTTCTAAAATATTTATTTATATAGCTATTAGCTATTTACTGTTAGGGGTTAACAGTAAAAAATAATTAAAAAGTGAAAAAAACTTTTGAAAAGTTTAAACAAAGTTTTAAAATCATAAAATAAGTTGTTAAACGCAAAAAAACTTTTGAAAAGTGAAAAAAAACTATCAAAAAGTAAAAAAAGTTTTAAAAAGGGAAAAAATGTGTATTACCACGCTAAGGTTTAAAATAGGCCTTCTGAAACACCCTGGGGTGTCTTCTTTAGGAAATGGTATGCCTTTGTGAAGTAATTGGAGAACACAACCTATTAAAAAAATTCCAAAGTGTGGCATGGACCCAGCGTAAAAATTCAAACTTAAATGGCTGTGTCTCAAATGTGCCCCTTCAACGTCCACATATACCTGGCAAAGGTACATATGGGGGTATTGCTGTGCTCAGAAGACATAGCTGAGCAATATATGAAGTATTATAGACCCGTAGCACACATAAGGTTTGCAAAATATACAGTACAAACTCACTGTGTGTGTGTCAAAAAGGCAGGAAAAATGCTTATTACCACTACACTTGGTACAAGCTAGCGGAAAAATGATTTCAGGCTAAGGTTTAAAATATGCCTTTTGAATTACGTACCCTAGAATGTCTTTAAGAAATAGTATGCCTTTATGGGATAGTTGGAATATATAGCCTGCTTAAAAAACTCCAAAGTGGGGTAACGACACAGCGTAAAAAATTCAAGGTTTGAAAAAACTGAAATAGCTGTGTCTGAAATGTCCCCCTTCAACATCCACATATAAATGGCAAAGGTACATACGGGGGTATTGCTGTACTCAGACAACATAGCTGAGCAACACATGAAGTATTATAAAGCCGTAGCACACATAAGGTTTGCAAAATATACAGTACAAACTCACTGTGTGTGTCAAAAAGGCAGAAAAAAATGCTTATTACCACTACACTTGATACAAGCTAGCGGAAAAATGATCCGACGCTAAGGTTCAAAATTTGTCTTTTGAAATACCCTCGGTGTTTTCTTTAAGAAATAGTATGCCTTTTTGGGTAAGTTAGAAAAAGCAGCCTGCTAACATATTTTAAAATAGAATACGGACCCATTAAAACCCTCTATGTAAATTCACACTTAAAAACCTGAACTTGTCATGTCTCTTTTACAGCACTGTAACTTCACAAAATAGTGCCTAGGTCATACATTGGGGTTATTGTTTTACTCAGAAGAGGTAACTGAGCAAAGTGGAAAAACACACTACAGGCTGATCCAACTTTTATGTAATGTCCTTAAAAAACACACTACAGGCTGATCCAACTTTGATGTAATGTCCTTAAAACAAGTCAAAATGAGGCTCAGTAGTGTGTGTGGCCTCCACGTGCCTGTATGACCTCCCTACAACGCCTGTGCATTTTCCTGATGAGGTGGCGGATGGTCTGAGAGTTCTCCTCCCAGACCTGGACTAAAGCATCTGCCAACTCCTGGACAGTCTGTGGTGCAAAGTGACGTTGGTGGATGGAGCGAGACATGATGTCCCAGATGTGCTCAATTGGATTCAGGGGAACAGGGGGGCAGTCCGTAGAATCAATGCCTTCGTCTTGCAGGAACTGCTGACACACTCCAGCCACATGAGGTCTAGCATTGTCTTGCATTAGGAGGAACCCAGGGCCATCCCGACCAACATATGGTCTCACAAGGGGTCTGAGGATCTCATCTCGGTACCTAATGGCAGTCAGGCTACCTTTGGCGAGCACATGGAGGGCTGTGCGGCCCCCCCAAAGAAATGCCACCCCACACCATTACGGACCCACTGCCAAACCGGTCTTGCTGGAGGATGTTGCAGGCAGTAGAACGTTCTCCACAGCGTCTCCAGACTCTGTCACGTCTGTCACATGTGTTCAGTGTGAACCGGCTTTCATCTGTGAAGAGCACAAGGCGCCAGTGGCAAATTTGCCAATATTTGTGCTCTCTGGCAAATGCCAAACGTCCTGCATGGTGCTGGGCTGTAAGCACAACCCCCACCTGTGATCGTCGGGCCCTCATGCCACCCTCATGGAGTCTGTTTCTGACCGTTTGAGCAGACACATGCACATTTGTGGCCTGCTGGAGGTCATTTTGCAGGGCTCTGGCAGTGCTCCTCCTGTTCCTCCTTGCACAAAGGCGGAGGTAGCGTTCCTGCTGCTGGGTTGTTGCCCTCCTACGGCCTCCTCCACGTCTCCTGATGTACTGGCCTGTCTCCTGGTAGCGCCTCCATGCTCTGGACACTACGCTGACAGACACAGCATACCTTCTTGCCACAGCTCGCATTGATGTGCCATCCTGGATGAGCTGCACTACCTGAGCCACTTGTGTGGGTTGTAGACTCAGTCTCATGCTACCACTAGAGTGAAAGCACCGCCAGCATTCAAAAGTGACCAAAACATCAGCCAGGAAGCATAGGAACATAGAAGTGGTCTGTGGTCACTACCCGCAGAACCACTCCTTTATTGGGGGTGTCTTGCTAATTGCCTATAATTTCCACCTGTTGTCTATCCCATTTGCACAACAGCATGTGAAATTGATTGTCACTCAGTGTTGCTTCCTAAGTGGACAGTTTGATTTCACAGTAGTGTGATTGACTTGGAGTTACATTGTGTTGTTTAAGTGTTCCCTTTATTTTTGTTGAGCAGTGTGTATTCCTAATAAGGTACCCTGGTACCCTGATTGGAACCCTGATTGGGACAGTCAAGTGGCTATAATGCCACAAAATCAGACATATGACCATCTATGAAAATTCCAACTATAGAAACTGAAATAGCAGCTTCACAGAATAGTGGCAAAGGCATACAATGGGGGTGTCGTTGTACTCAGCAGATGTAGCTGAACATAATAAGGGATAGCACACACTAGCCTTACAAAACTTTATATAATTATATAATTTTGTGTGGCAATTTTGTTTTCTGTAATGCGTATTAAACTTCCAAGACAAACATACCAACTTCTAAAATTGTTTCACATTGAAATTTTATTTTAGACCTTGTAGTTTGTGACCTGTAACTTTCAAAATAAACTGAAATCTTACACTTATTAACCCCTTCAGGACGGAGTCAATAGTGCACATTCTGATCGAAACAAAACGTAAACAAAAACTGGAATTTGCGCTATATATCTGTTCACCCGTAGTTCCCCTCTTTCAAATTATATGCACCCACACTTATTATATATCATTTTGTTCAGGAGAAACAGGGCTTTAATCTATCATTAACTATTCATATAGGGAACAATTTATTATGAATAAAATAAAAAAATGTGAGAAAATAGGATTTTTTTTGATAAATTCTTTATTTTTGAGTTTTCAAAAGAAAAAGTTTTTAACTTTGTGGGGTACAGAAAGGAAAAAAGGGGGTGCATCCTGTTACAAGCATTTTGGTTACATTTTTAGATAATAGCGGTTCATAGTTTACATTTGCATCTCTCTTTCTTTTTTTGTTTTTTGTCTAGTAACGTTGTGGGGTACAAAAAGGAAAGAGGGGTTCAACAAGTTACTTGTATTTTGGGTACATTCGTGGTCATTGGCTGTTCACGATTTACATTGAGTTTCTGTAGTCTCGTTTGTAACCTTCGTCACCCGGGGTCTGGTAGGGTCGGGCAGGTAAGATGGGTAGGGGTGTCCCGTGTGTTCGGCATAACCACCTTTTACCTTGTGTATAGGTGATAGGCCGTCGGCTGGTGGTTTTGGTGTTATGTTGTTGGGCTTAGTCCCGGCTATCGTCTATTTTGTGGGCTTAGTGAGGTGTCGCTGTCATACCTCTTTCGATGCATTATGCTATCTCTGTCTCGTAGGGGTGAGGTGGTGCCTCCGGGATTGGGTCTTAGAACTTGGAGATCGTCTTTGTGTCTTATTGTCTGTTTATTGTGTTTGCATGAGCTCGTGGAATTCACCTGAGTTGGGTCAGGTGGTTGGTTGTATTCGTAATGTTTGCCAGTGTATGTAGTTGTTATCTGTTGTTTGTGGTGTGTTGGTGTGTGGTACGGGAGGTTGTGGGGCAGGGATGGGGTGTGGTAGGGAGGAGGGGCAGTGCCCCCCCCCCCCCGCTTGAGGTTTTTTACATTGCCAACCTGGGGTCCCAGATCTTATGAAAAGATCTGGTATTCTCGTGTATTAGTGCGGATAGTTCGTCCATCTCCATAGCCTCTTTAATCTTTCTCTGGGCCTCTGAGGCCGCTGGGACTTCTGGGCTGCCCCAGTGGGTAGCAATAGTTCTGCGTGTTGCTAAGGCCACTTTCGCTACTAGTTTGTTTTGTGCTCGGGTTAGATTTTCTAGGGGCCTGGACAGCAGCCAGGTCCACCGATCAAGGGGGATGTCGGTTTGTAGTGCTCTCGAGGTGGCAGCCGCCATCTCTTTCCATATTTGGGTTAAGTGTTGGCATTGCCACCACATGTGGATGTATGTTCCCTTTTCGCCACACCCTTTCCAGCATCTGTCTGAGTCTGTGTGTTTCATTTGTTTGAGCCTCAGTGGAGTGAGATACCACCGGAGCAGGGTCTTGTACGCCTGCTCTTTGTGGTTGACACATATAGTCACTGTCGCTGTTGCTTCCCATATGTCCGCCCAGTCCGAGGGGTCCCCTGGTGAACCAAGATCCCTTTCCCAGGCCTTTATGTAGGAGAAGGCGTCAGATGGGGCTTTGAGTGACATGAGGTTGTATAGGTTGGAGATTTGGCCCTTGTGTATTGGGTTGTTCAGGCAACCTCTTTCAAATGCAGTGGGTTTTAGCACCGCCGCTGCGGCTATGTCAGGGGTGGACAGGAAGCTTCTGAGCTGGAGGTATCGGAAGTGATCGAATGTGTGATATGGTGTTTCGTTTGGTAGCTCTGGGAAGGGGATAAGGCGGTCATTCTTGTAAAAATGAAATATTCTCGTGAGGTCGTTGTCCTCATACCTAGTGAAGTGTTGGGGTGTCATTCCTGGGGTGAATTGAGGGTTCCTTAGAACGGGCATAAGGGGTGAAGGTGTATTTATGAGGTTGTATTTATCGGTCACCCGGTTCCAGATGTGAATGGCTGTTGTGAGGGCTGGTGTCGTGTATGGCTGTTGTGGTCTGTGCGTTTTCGGTATCCATAGGTAGAGTGTTGGTAGATCCCTTCCGAATAGGTCGTGTTCCAAGTCTACCCAGCGCTTGACCCCAGGGGGGGCATGCATGGTCTGGATTTGTGCAAGTTGGGATGCCTGGTGGTAGTCCCAGAAATTTGGTAAGCCTAGTCCCCCTTTTTTGTGTGGGATATACAGGGTAATGCGTTTGATCCTGGCTCTCTTCCCCGCCCAAATAAATTTATCTATGTGCATTTGCAGATTTTTGAAGTCTGGTCGGGAGAGTGGGATAGGAAGGGTCTGGAAGAGATAGAGGAAGCGCGGCAGTAGGTTCATTTTAATCGCTGCCAGTCTTCCGAGCCATGAGATGGATAGTTTTTGCCAGGTTTGTAGGTCTCTCAAGGCCTGGTCTATTAACGGGGGGTAGTTTAATTTGTATGTTTGGTGTAGGTCTGCCGGTATATTTACTCCCAGATAATGGATACTTTGCGTCTGGAAGCGGAATGGGTAGTTTTGTTGCAGTAGTGTTAGCGTGTGGGATGGGGTTTGGATTGTCAGGGCTTCAGTTTTCTCTATATTAATTTTGTATCCTGAGATCTTTGCGTATGCGTCTAGTAGGTCTAATAGTGGGGGTAGGGACGACACTGGGTCGGTCAGGGTTAGAAGCAAGTCGTCACGTATGCCGCCACTTTGTACTCCTCCCTTCTTATTTTTATGCCCTGGATGGCCGGTGTATTGCGGATCTGTTGTAGGAGGGGTTCAAGGGAGAGGGCAAAGAGGAAGGGGGACAGAGGGCACCCCTGTCGGGTGCCGTTTTGTATTTGGAACGGGGTTTGGCGTGCATTTGGTATAAGTAGTCGTGCTGTCGGGTTAGTGTAGAGGGTGCGGATTGCTTGTAGGAGGGCCGAACTTCGTTAGGACCGCCAACAAATATGGCCAGAGGATCCGGTCGAATGCCTTTTCGGCGTCTAGGGAAAGCAGTAGCGTCGGGATCCGTCTGTGGGTGGCAGTCCAGATTAGGTCATAGGTGCGTCTCGTGTTATCGTAGGCTTGTCTATTGGGTATGAAGCCCACTTCGTCTGGGTGGATCAGTTTCGGGAGGAATCGTTTGAGTCTGTTCGCAATGAGTTTGGTAAATATTTTAACGTCCACATTTAGGAGTGAGATGGGGCGGTAATTCTTGTAGGGACTTATTCGGTTTCGGTATTAGGCTAATATTAGCTTGGAGCATTTCTGCTGGGAGCGGTTCTCCTTGGAGGATCGATGTAAATAGCTCACTAAGGTGTGGGAGTAGGGTTGCGGCATATGTTTTGTAGTACAGCCCCGAGTAGCCGTCGGGGCCCGGGCATTTGTTGGGTTGTAGGGCCTTGATTGTCTCTGCTACCTCCTCTAGTGTAACTTCTGCTGCCAGTGACCCTCGTGCTTCATCCGAGAGTTGCGGTAAGGGTATGTTTTGCAGATAGCGTGTTATGGCTTCATCTGTGTCTTTTGTGTTGTGTCGAGAGCGGGGGTTGTGGTCGTAGAGGGAGGCGTAAAATTGGGTAAATGTTTCTGCTATTTGTTCAGGGAGAGTTTGTGTTTGGCCGTCTGGGGTGTTAATTGAGGTTAGTCGGTTATGTTGCCTCTTCTTCTTAAGTCTATTGGCTGGGAGGGAGTCTGCCTTATTAGATTTCTCGTAAAACATCTGCCGCGTCCACAGCAGTGCCTTTTTCGAATCCTGGGCCATGAATTTGTGGATCGCTTGTTTATGCTCCTGTATCTGATGTAGTAAATCGGGGGTGGGGTCTAGTTTGTGCTCATGCTCCACCTTGCGGAGTTCGGTAAGGTGGTGGTGTAGTTGAGATAACTTTTCTTTTTTGTGGGCCGAGGCCGCCGAAATGAGGCTGCCTCTAATGACCGCTTTGTGTGCAGCCCATAGTGTGCTTGCTGAGGTTACTGAGCCTTTATTATTTGTGAAGAAGTCTTTTATGGCTTCGTTGATTGCGTTTTTGATGTGTGGGATGTGGAGTAGTGTTGGGTTTAGACGCCAAGCCCATTGTCTGGTCGTGTTCGGGAGCTGTATAGTTATAGTGATATCGGCGTGGTCTGACCACGTGATTTGTCCTATCTCCGTCCTGTCTGTGTGGTGCATTAGGGATGGGGAGGTGAAGAACATATCTATTCGTGAATAGGACTTGTGTGGGTGGGAAAAGAACGTGTAGTCCGTTGTCTGTGGATGTTGTATTCTCCACATGTCTACTAGATTAGTGTTTGCTAAAAAGGTGTGGAGTAGTTTGTCAGATTTTGCTTTGGGTGGGGGCAACAATCTCCTGCTGCGTGTTCTACATCTGTCATTGGATGGGGACGGCACCGCGTTAAAGTCCCCTCCCACTACCTTGTGATGGACGGGGAATATAGCCAGGTGGGCCTGTAGAGCCGTCCAGAAGTGTGTGTTGGGTACCGTTGGGGCGTATACCGATGTGATTGCATACTTATTTGGGCCTAGATGACCCGTTACTGTGAGGAACCTCCCTTGGGGGTCTGAGGCTGCGTTGGTGAATTGTATGGGGCAGGTTTTGCGGATGAGAATGGCTACCCCGTTGTGTTTTCCTTGGGGTGAGTTTGCCTGGTGGCTTTCCGTGTAATATCTGTTACGTAATGGGAAGGGCCTACTCTGCTCAAAGTGCGTCTCCTGCAAGAGGAGGACGTCTGCCTTGGTTCTGTTGGCCCATCGGAGGACTCGGTGCCTTTTGTTCTGGCTGTTCAGACCCTTGCAATTTATCGAGACACAAGTTAGTGTGGCCGTTGGCATTGAATCCCTGAAGCTTTTTGCTCTCGGCGTGTGGAGTTGGGGGGGGGGTCAGGGAGAGGGTGTGAGGGGGACGGGTCGCGGGGGTGTTACTGATAGGGCTTGGTCTTACGATATGTGTGCCAAGCCTGGTGGGCAGGGGGGGGGGCGATGTAGGGGTTGAGGGCAGGGCCGTCTTTAAGGAGGGGCAAAAGGGGCAGCTGCCCCGGGCCCTGTTACTCCTGGGGGGCCTAAGGCAGCTGCCCCATGGGCCCCCTGCAGCACCTGAGGTAATCAGGAGACACTGCCCTTCTTCCCCGTGGCATGCTGGGAGGAAGTGAGGTCAGACCCAGTAAGAACAGATCACTTCCTTCTCAGTGCCGCTGGGGAGGAGGCACACTTCACACAGAGGATGCAAGCATTGTGGGGGAGAGGGACTGGGGCAGCTGAATGCATGCTCCTATCAGCCTGGGCCAGCAAGCTCCCACTGGACCCCAGGGAAGCCATCCTTCTCAACCCAAAAGGTAAAGAGACAGGAGGGTGGATAAATATTGTTTTTGTTTGTTTTGCTAATTTCTGATTTCACTTGTATTCATCAGACATTACAAGCACCAATGTGTTGGTGTTTGTAATGAAACACACTGGGGATAACTACATGTTAAAAATCCTAGAAGAACCTGACAGTTCCCTATTAAATATAAATTAAAAAAATATTTATTTTTAAATATTATTGCATAAAGTGCTGTACACCATTTCCAAATGTCACTTTTGCCAAATTCTGGACCAGGGTCAGGCCCGGACTGGCCATCGGGCAAACCGGGCAAATGCCCGGTGGGCCGCGATGGCCACGGGCCGAGGCCGGGGGGATCCAGCCGGTCTATGCAGGGCCGGCGCTATCTGAGCGCCGGCCCTGCTGTGTTGCATGTAGGGCCGGTGGGGAGATCAAAGATCTCCCTCACCGGCCCACATGCTGTCAAATGCGGCCGCCGGCTGGGAGAGAGAGGGAGGGAGCCAGCCTGGAGAGGCGGACCCGGCGGAGCTCTAACTTGCAGCTCCGCCGGGTTTCTCGCGAGATCCGGGCCGTTGCCATGGCAACCGGCCGGGTCTCGCGAGAGTGAACTCTAGCCCCACAGGCTAGAGTTCACTTACCACGAGGACCACCAGGGATGGATGTCAGCACCCTCCCCCCCCCCTTCCAGGCTACAGGTAAGAAGGGAGGGGAGGGAGGGGGGGGATATAATCTTTTTTTTTTTTTTATAATAACAAAAAACCTCAATATCGGCATTTACCTGCCTCCCCCAATACACAATCCTTGCAAACACACACATCACCCTCACCCAGCACCCTAACACTCACACAGCACCCTAACATACTCACCCAGCACCCTAACACTCACCCAGCACCCTAACACTCACCCAGCACCCTAACATACTCACCCAGCACCCTAACACTCACCCAACACCCTAACACTCACCCAGCACCCTAACACTCACCCAGCACCCTAACATACTCACCCAGCACCCTAACATACTCACCAGCACCCTAACACTCACCCAGCACCCTATCACTCACCCAGCACGCTAACACTCACCCAGCACCCTAACATACTCACCCAACACCCTAACACTCACCCATCACCCTAACATACTCACCCAGCACCCTAACACTCACCCAGCACCCTAACATACTCACCCAGCACCCTAACACTCACCCAGCACCCTAACATACTCACCCAACACCCTAACACTCACCCAGCACCCTAACATACTCACCCAGCACCCTAACATACTCACCCATCACCCTAACATACTCACCCATCACCCTAACATACTCACCCATCACCCTAACATACTCACCCATCACCCTAACATACTCACCCAGCACCCTAACGCTCACCCAGCACCCTAACGCTCACCCAGCACCCTAGCTCAAACAGCACCCTAACACTCACACAGCACCCTCACTCACATAGCACCCTTACACACACAGCACCCTAACACACACACATCACCTTCGCACAGCACCCTAACACATAGCACCCACACACAGTGCCCACACACACAGCGCCCTCACACACATACTGCACCCTCACACACACATAGTACCTTCCCACACACACTATACTCCTCACAAATGCACACTACAACCCTCACACACACAGCAGCCCCCAAACACACTGCATCACTCACACACACACTCACTAGATCTCCTATACGCACTCCTTCACACACACTAGATCCCCTACACACAGACGCTGCACCACCCACACACACACACTACATTTCTGACATACACACTCTGGATACCCTATGCACACACTAGATTCCATTTAAGCAAACACATAGTGTCTCCATAAATGGGATACCGTGAGTATCCCAATTATGGAAACCCCTGAGACAAGTTTCAAGCAAACACAACGCAAGCATGTTATTAAATTTGCTTGCGCTGTGCAGAACAAATACAGGGCCCTTTTCTCATGCCCTGGAAGAGCATTGAACCAACATGCTCACTTTGAGATGGGGCGTGCTTGTCATTGGGGATGACAAAACACACCCTATCTGGCCCCGCCCCCTTTTCAGTGGGCCGCTGTGAATAAAAAATGCCCGGGCCAAATTATTTCCCCAGTCCGGCCCTGACCAGGGTATGTAAGAACAGAGTTGAGACATTATATTGGCCAAGGTTGCTGGGAGTTGCTGTCCAGGAGCTGCTAGAGGGCAGAGATTAATATATGTAAATTTACACACATATATGTGTGTGTGTGTATCAGTGTATCTGCGTGTATGTGTACTTGTGTGTCAGTGTGTACCTGTGTGTGTGTATGTATATGTCGGTGTGTGATAATGCATACATCCCAGCATTTTAATGCCAACACTGCACACAAATACACTCCAACATTCCATTGCTAACACTGTACACATATACACCCCTGCATGTATACCTTTGTGTGTGTGTGTGTGTGTGTAAATACCTGTGTCAGTGTGTGTGTATATATTTCTGTGTGTGGATGTGCCAATGTGTATATGTGTTTGTGTGAAAGTGCTTGTATCTGTTTGTCAAAGGGTGTGTATCTGAGTGTCTATGTGTGTGTATATGCCAGTGTGTGCATGTGTCAAGGTGTGAGCATGTCTCATTGTGTTTATGTGTGTATCTTCGTGTTAATGTGTACGTGTATATGTGTTAATATGTATGTGCATACATCCCAGAAATCACACAGCATGCAAACAGACCCCTGCAAACACAAACATTACATACAGACACACCAGTTTGCTGAAACACCAATACTACACACAAATGTAATAACGCATTTAAAAAACAACACTACATCCAAACACCCCCTTCCATACAAACACATCCCTGTATTAAAACGTTAAAATTATATACAAACACCAACTATACACACAAAAGTACACCTGCATTTAAAAGCCAACACTACAGACAATCACACACCCCTGCATTCAAACGCAAACACTACACACAAGTACACCACTGCATTGCAATGGTAATAGTACATACAAATACACACCTAAATGCACACATACACTGTATAAAAAAAACATGCTTACATTTAATTGCACAAACACAGCTCACAAATACAACCCTGCAAGGATGGTAGATCCCCAGCTGGCATAGCATCGCAGGAGTTGTATGACAGATGGGGACCTATCTTTTCTTTACTCTTGTGCTACAGGGGAGGCCTAAAAATGTTTTTGCACCAGGTCACTCTCTACATTAGTTTTGCTGCTGGGTTGCGGTGGAGGGAGTGATTGCATGCCCAGCGGGCCCAAGCAAATGCTTGCCCAGGGTCCAATCAATATTAAAGACGGCCCTGGTTGAGGGTGTGGTTCGGTTCACCCTTGTGGGGGTGAGTCTCGTGTGGTGTGAGTGAGGGGTGAGAAGAGAAGAGGAGGGATGGTCACGTCCACTTCTCTCCCCTCCCGTGATGTGTTACCTTGTGTACCTGGAGTTTTGTCCGGTGTACCTTGGTTCTCTGTCGAGGGCTTATGGAGTGTCTGTCCAGGCATGCCATTAACTATATACAAACAGGAAAAAGGAGAAGATTTAATACCCCACAATTATAAACAAACTGTAGTGAAGTGCAGAGTGTCTCTCTATAAGGGGGGATGTATTCCCCTGTCTCCCCAGGTGTCGGTTAGTGGTCCTCCGTCTTTCATTTTGTCTGTGCGGGAGGGGGTGATCGGGCATCTTTCGTGGCTCGAGGTGGGGCCTGTCGCTCTCCGTTTTGTTATCGGGGTGGAGGGTCCCTGGGGGGGAGTGTCTCATATTCCAGGTCCTGGGGGGTCTTGTCTTTTGGTTCTCTATAGGGCCCGTTGGTGACCCTGTCGCTAGATGGCTCCCTGCCCCACCCGGGGTGGTTGCTGGGGTCCTGGCCTGTCCCCGTCCTCCCTCTCCCTCCCTCCTTCTCTCAGACCCCTTTGTCCCTCTCTTGTCACTTAAAGGCAACCGTGCCTCCTCAGAATATATATTTATATACTTTTTTTTTTCCCGTGTGTGTGCAGTCTATCAGGGAGATTCAGGTGCTTCAGTTCAAGCCTGAGGGGGCCTGGGGGAACCTTCCACGTCCCTTTCCTGATTTCCCCCCTCCACTCCATTGCTACCCATGTCTCAGGTCTTATAAACATTCAGACAGTATATGACAAGGGGTTCAGAATATCAGCATAAGAAAACAGTATAACAGTATTTTTTTTTTTTCCCGTGTGTGTGCAGTCTATCAGGGAGATTCAGGTGCTTCAGTTCAAGCCTGAGGGTGCCTAGGGGAACCTTCCACGTCCCTTTCCTGATTTCCCCCCTCCGCTCCATTGCTACCCATGTCTCAGGTCTTATAAACATTCAGACAGTATATGACAAGGGGTTCAAAATATGAAAACAGTATAAAGCGTAATAGAAGTATGCAATACTAGGTAAAAAGGATATTAAGGTTCTTAGCATGGGCCATATAACGTAATGGCGGTAAAAATGTCCTGGGAGTGAGAGTCTCTGCGTACTTCGTGGTGGGGTCTTAGGGCCGCTGCGGGCTGTCGTCTTGTGGTCTTGGAGGCGCTCTTTTTCTTGGTGTACGCCTAGGCGAGTGGCTGGTGGATTCCTGACGTCTTCGGGAGCTCCCCCTGGGGCCAGGTGGTCGATTCGGTTGTGGAGGTAGAAGTGTGAGGCCTAGGGACTCGGGGGAAGGGGATCATTTCTGCTGCGTTTGATAGTATGTGTGTCTGGTTTTCTCTGCGGACCAGCAACTTAAAGGGGTGCCCCCACATGTACCTTATGCCGTGATGGTTGAGGGTGTTGGTCAGTTGCCGCAGGTCTCTCCTTTTCTTAAGCGTAGAAGGCGCCAGATCTTGATAGAGGGCTATGGGCCGCTGATGGAAAGTTGGGGAGTTTTGCCGTGCTTGTTGTACCAGTTGCTCCTTAATAGGGAAACGGTGCATCCGCACTATTACGTCCCAAGGGGTGTCTGGGTTCAGCGCCAGAGGCCTAAGCGCCCTGTGTGCTCTGTCCATTGCGAGGTCCTGCAGTGTGGCCTCTGGTAGCAGTGTTTTGAATAGGTCAGTGAGGGTGGTCTGAAGCTGATCATTGGTTACTGTTTCTGGTAATCCCCTCACCCTGATATTGTTTCTCCTGGATCTATTATTGAGGTCTTCTATCTCCTCCTCAAGTGCTGCCAGTTTGCCATGTAGGTAAGTGATATCCTGGGAGTGAGATGAGGTGGTGTCTGCTAGTTTAGTGAGTTTGGCCTCTGCATGGTCTGTGCGGTGTGACAGGGCCTCTAGGGCAGATTTAAGGGACTGAATTTGGCGGTTCAGTTCTGCCTTCGTGTGTGCCTTAATTTCTGCAGTGGCTTCCTGTAATAGGTTTTGTAGGTCCCTTTTTGTTAAGGGGGAGTCTGCTGTGGTCGGGTACCTGAGTTGTGTAGGATCTTTTTCAGCGCCGTCCATTTCTGAGCGTCAAGATGGCGGATTTGGCGCGCTCTGCGGGCGGAATAATGTCGCCACGGAAGGGGTTTTCTCCTTCTTCTTCTCTCCACGCATGGGGGAGAGAGTGCTCGGGTCTGGGGATGCTGGATCGCTGGTTTTACCGGGTATTTCGTGCCCGTGGTAGCAGATGTTGGCGGATTGCAATCACGGGGGAGAGAGAGCCGCCGGACTAAGCGTCCATCTTCGATCGCGGTCAGGCTCCGCCCCAGGATTTTTTTTAAAATTTGCATTTCCGTCTGACATTTTAACTGTGAATGTCATAACACTGTTTTACTGCAAACAAATGCACATATTTGTAATCAGCGATGTCTGACGAGTACAACAGTACCCCCCATTAACAGGATTTATGTTGTTTTGGAAAGTTACAGGGTCAAATATAGAACATTCCATTTTCAAATTGAAATTTTCCAGATTAGTAATGTTACCTTTGAGACGGTGTGGTAGCCCAGGAATGAGAATTACCCCCATAATGGCATACCATTTGAAAAAGTAGACAACCAAAGGTATTGAAAGTGGGGTATGTTTAGTCTTTTTTAGTAGCCACTTAGTCACAAACACTGGCCAAAGTTAGCGTTCATATTTGTTTTTGTGTGAAAAAAGCAAAAAACAAATATTTGGCCAGTGTTTGTGACTAAGTGGCTACTAAGAAAGACTGGACATACCCCACTTGCAATACCTCGGGTTGTCTACTTTTGCAAATGGTATGCCATCATGGAGGTAATTCTCATTCCTGGGCTACCATACGCTCTCAAAGGCAACATAACCAATCTGGCAAATTTCAATGTGAAAAAAATGAAATGCAAGCCTTATATGTGACTCTCTAACTTTCCAAAACACCATAAAACCTGTACATGGGGGGTACTGTTATTCTCGGGAGACTTCACTAAACACAAATATTAGTGTTTTAAAACAGTAAAACATATTACAACAATAATATAGACCATAAAAGTGCAGTTCGCTTGTAAAAAAATGCGAAAAACTTCACTTTTACTTAAAATATCATCTTTGTTTTAAATATGTTTATTAGAGTCGCCATAGAGCGTGGGCAAGCATGTTATGAATCGGTTAAAGTAACATAACGGTGCCTGCGCAGAGGCATATAAGTCAGAGCAAACAAGTAATATAGAAAACTGAACATACATAAATTAGCAAGATTTGGTACATCAACGGCATTCAATCGGCATATTAACGCATTTTGCAGGCTGTGTAGTCGTCCAAGCCATACCTAAAGTAAATTAAGTGTACATGTACTTTGCGTATTCTAAATTTAAATGAATTAGATCAAGGGCACGTTCAACAGGTATATTAACGCATTGAGCAGGCTGTTTAGGCATCCAAGCCGTACTCGTGTCTAACCCTAAATAATCGTTGTGTATTAACTGGTGCGTGCAAGTGTTGCGTGTTTGTTGGTTACGTGGGTGCTTTGTGTTAGCCGTTCGAGCCATTATCCCATGTCAGGAGTTGTATGCCTGTGGTCTGTGTCAGCAGGCTGTGTGCAAGAGTGTCGTGACCGCTGGCTTGTGTCAGTGCTTTGGGTTAGGTACGATGCGAGAGTTCTGGGACGTTGGAATGTACAGTGCAGTTGTTGTGCTGTATTAATTCAGTGATTTTAAATTCAGTGATTTTAAATCTAACTTGAAGCGGCGTTTAAGCGCTGCGTTCCAACAGGTATATTCAAATGAGAGCTATTAATAACATTTATGAAAATTATATAGGTAATTGCATTTGTAAAACCGGGCCATGCCCAAATCAAAACATTTGCTCGAATTCTGGAAGTAATTTCCTGCAGGCTTCATATTGGGGTGCAGGTTAACAAAATAACGTGCCAACCACCCTTATTAGGGAAACATCATAAGGGTTTTAAAACTTTTGGGGCAGGAGCGGTGCATTTGTCTGGCATCTCGAAGCCGTAGCAAATCATAGCCATCAGCATTATTATTGATCGCACAACAGACATGCTGGGAAATAGCTGTACACATTTTAAAGAGTCACTCATAAACCATTGTAGGTATTTGTACGTGTCTCTCAACACGGTTTCTCGTGTCGCCTTGAGATTTGCGTCTAGGGAGCGCCCCATGGGTATAGCTCAAGTTCCAGGTTTGGTGTCTGATATGTTCCATCAGAAGATTGCTTAGTCTGGCTGACTGTGTGGGACTGAGGACGTGCAAGGCCCTTGTGAACATGCAAAGCGGTCGGGTCCCCCATGCAGGTCAGGGAGCATCAAGCGCCCCCCTGCCACCCCGGCTGCCAGGTCCCGGCCGGCCCCCAGCCCGGCCCAGGCCGCCCCCCGCGAGCACCGCGGCTCGGTGGGCACTCGGGGGCAACATGGGCTGTTGCGGTCCCCCCACCCAAAGAGTCCACACTCCCAGTGTCCCCTGCACCTCCCCCGTACCTCCAGTGCTCCGGTGGGTCCATAACCCGCTCCAAATGTCTCTCCCATCTCCGGCCACTTCTGCAGAGCAGGGGCTGCACGGCCTCTCAGCCACCAGTCCGCCGGAGGCGCGCACCGCCCGGCTCCGCCGGGCTCACAGCGGTGGGGACAGATTCCTCCAGGGGCCCTCCTCACCCGGAGGTAGAGCGGTCATGGTAACGGCTCCTGGGCCGCCCGGGTAGCCAGTCCGCGGCCCCGGCCTCCACAGGTCAGGCGGCGGGCGCCGAGGTCTCCCCCCCCCGCACGGGTCCGCCGTCTTCCGCTTCACACTGCTGGCGGGTCCCAGTATGACAGCCTCTGCCAGTGTAGGAGAGCGGCACAGGTTTCGTCTGGAAGCTCCAGCCTCGGCGTGTGCGGTCTCCACGTGGCCGGGATTACCCCCACTGGCCGGGGGGGGGGGGGGGGGGCCGTGCCCCGAGCCGGTGCAGCATTCCATGGCAGTGTGTGTCTCCGGCATGTGTGCCTCTTGGTGCGGTCCTCCGTTGCCATGTCGTTGCTTGTGGAGGTTGGTAGGCCGGGTGCATCGGTTTCATCGCTCCCGGTGCGTTAAAGACATGTGCGGTATCAATCCGGAGCTGTGGTAGTTCTCTAGTTGATCCTGTGCTGGTGTCCGGCTCTAAAGGCCGTTTTTAGTCTGTATTAATGCCTTTTTTTGTGGCTAGGGCCCGGAGCCCTGTTAGTATGCTGCCATGCGGCTCGGCGGCCCGGCCCCGCCCCCCTAAAATATCATCTTTGTAAAACAATTTACCAGTTTGAAACACTAATATTTGAGTTCAGCTAAGTTTCCGAGTAAAACAGTACCCCCTATGTACAGGTTTTATGGTGTCTTGGAGAGTTACAGGGTCAAATATAGTGCTTGCGAATTAAATTCTCTGCACTTTCTCCCTGTGTTGTCAGGCATGTGAATCAAATTTTAATTAATCAAATCACATAATTACGTTAAAAGATTATTTAAATATACACGTAGAATTTTCATATATATGCATTTATAGGTATTTAAATTCTACGTGTATACTAATGTAATCTTTTATGTAATTATATGTATTTATCTATATATATATATTTGTGGTTATTTGTATTTTATATATAGATAGATATATATAGAATGTCATTCTAAGTGTATTTTGTTACCGATATATATATATATTAATAACAAAATACAGTTAGAATGAAATTACATATGCATATATAATTTATATTAAATTTTGTTTCAATATTTTATTTATTTATTATTTTAATTATACGTATTTATAAAATATATATATATGTACATCTATAATATATATACATATTATATATATATGTAACGTCATTCTAAGTGTATTTTAATATTAATATATATACTTATATTAATATTAAAATACACTTTGTATGACGTTACATATATATAATATGTATATATATTATACATATAATATATATACATATTATATATATATAAAAATATATTTAATTTATTTTTAAACATGTTTTTTTTTTGTTTTTTTTACACTACCTACCAGCAGGGGGACTGTCTGATATTTAAAACAGTCCCCCTGCTGGCAGATCCATAGCCAGCTATAGGGGGCCATGTGATCGCTCTTTGAGAGCGATCACATGGCCCCCGGGGGCCTCATTTGCCGGAGGGGGGCTGCCTGGGCTGTCAGGCAGTCCCCCAGAAGAGAATCGCGGCGGAGGCAAGTACAACTCACCTCCTAGGGCTGCAAGCCGTTACGGCGTACCATGCCGTCGCAGCGGCTTTAAAGCCCATTTAATGCAGGACGGCATGGTACGTCGTAACGGCGTTAAGGGGTTAAATACTTTGTAAATCAAGACACATAAATGAATTGATTTTTAATTACTTTTCCTAAGCTGCACATATTATGCACATGTTATTATTGCCCATTATTTTGCATTTTTTTGTAATAAATTAGAATTTATATATGTATATGTCACATCAAATTAAAGCCTTTTTTGTTGTCTAAAAAAGGGTATATAATATGTGTTGGTACAATAAATGAGAGAGATGCAAATTGCAGTTGAACACAAACAGCAAAAAATTCAAAAATTGCTTGTGCCTTTAAAGGGACACTATAGTCACCTGAACAACTTTAGCTTAATGAGGTTGTTCAGGCGAGTGCCACAGCTCCCTGCAGCCTTTTTCTTGTAAGCACTGTATTTTCTGAGAAAATGCAGTGTTTACATTGGAAGCTTGGAACACCTCTTGTTGCAGTCAGACGGCCACCAGAGGGACTTCCGAGTTCAGAGGCCCTAAAAAAGCCTCATTCACGTCTGACGTATTCACGCATGGGTGAATACTTCAGATGTGCTATCAGCACACAAAGCACTGTGGCTGTCAGCACTGCTGTGGGAGTTGCTTGAGCTGACAGCTGAAGACCAAAGAGGAGGACCCACAGGGACTCTTTCTGACCACAATAGTGGTTGAAGGGGGGGGGGGGAGGAGACCTACACTCCTTCCTCCCCCGGCCCCCACCCCTGGGCGGCGGGTGGGGGCCATGAAGATAATGAGGGGGGACCTATTGTCCTCCCCCTCTCCGGCCCCCACCCTTAAGCGGCGGGTGGGGGCCCTCAAATTAACAATAGGGGGGGACCTACTGTCCCCCCCCCGGCCCCCACCCCTGAGCGTCGGGTGGGGGCCCTAAAATTAACAATAGGGGGGGACCTACCGTTCCCCTCCCCCCCGGCCCCCACCCCTGAGCGGTGGGTGGGGGCCCTAAAATTAACAATAAGGGGGGGACCTATTGTCCCCCCCGGCCCCCACCCCTGAGCGGTGGGTGGGGGCCCTAAATACAAAGACCCTAGTCACCCCTCCCCCCCACCAAAAAAAAAATATCTCCCTACCTACCCCCCTCACCCTTAAAAATAATGAGGGGGGGGACCTTTAACTAAAAACCTATAAAAAAAAAAAAAAAAGAGATAAAAACAACTTACCATTCGATGTTTTCTTTCTTCAGCCCCCAAAAAGGCCAAATAAAAAACCATAATAAGCGACGCATTTAAAAAAAAAAATCTATGTTCACCCATGGAGGGCTCTGCGCAGACTGAGCTCTGCAGGGCGGGGGAAGGCTTATAAAGCCTTGCCACGCCCTGCAATTAGGCTAAGAACACTCTGATTGGCTGGTTTAAGCCAATCAGAGTGCTCTTTGTCATTTTACACAGCGTGTGTAAATTCCAAAGAACTTTCCCACGCTGTGTAAAATGACACAGAGCACTGTGATTGGATGGATTTCAAGCCATCCAATCACAGTGCTCTGTGTCATTTTACACAGCGTGGGAAAGTTCAATTTTCCCACGCTGTGTAAAATGACACAGAGCACTGTGATTGGATGCATTTTAAGCCATCCAATCACAGTGCTCTGTGTCATTTTACACAGCGTGGGAAAGTTAAATTTTCCCACGCTGTGTAAAATGACACAGAGCACTGTGATTGGATGGATTCCAAGCCATCCAATCACAGTGTTCTGTGTCATTTTACACAGCGTGGGAAAGTTCTTTGGAATTTTCCCACGCTGTGTAAAATGACAAAGAGCACTCTGATTGGCTTAAACCAGCCAATCAGAGTGTTCTTAGCCTAATTGCAGGGCGTGGCAAGGCTTTATAAGCCTTCCCCCACCCTGCAGAGCTCAGTCTGCTCGGAGCCCTCCATGGGTGAACATGGATTTTCTTTTTTTGCGCTCGTTTTTTTTTGTTTTTTTTAATTGCGTCGGTTATTATGGCTTTTTATTTGGCATTTTTTGGGGCTGAAGAAAGAAGATTTTAGAAGAAAGAAAACATCGAATGGTAAGTTGTTTTTATCTCATTTTTTTTTTTAAAGGTTTTTAGTTAAAGGTCCCCCCCTCATTATTTTTAGGGTGAGGGGGGTAGGTAGGGAGATAATTTTTTTTTTTTTGGGGTGGGGGGGGGTTACTAGGGTCCCCCCCTTTGTATTTTGGGCCCCCACCCACTGCTCAGGGGTGGGGGCGACAGTAGGTTTAGATAGATTAGAAATGAATAGATAGAAATAGATAGAAAGAATTAGGTAGATAGAAAGGAATAGATATAGATAAATAGAAATAAGTAGAAATAGAGTGTGTATGTGTTTAACAATATTTATTTAAAGTGTGTGTGTATGTTTAACAATATGTGTGTGTTTGTATGCAAGCACTATATATAGAGAAATCTCTATATATAGTGTTTGCATGCAAAGTTTGGAGTAGGAGGAGGGCGGGCACACAGCGAGCTGAGCTGTCACTCAGCTCAGCTGGCGAACGCACATTCCGCGCACATGCGCGGTAAAGCGCTGTGTGTCTTTATAGGGCGGCAGTCAATGCCGCTCTATGAAGAACGCGATTGGTGCAGCGCGAAGCTGCGCATGCGCACCACATCGCAATGCCGCTTCTTTCAGAGAAGCGTCCTATTGGGCCCCGCGATTTTGTCATTTTGACGAAAAAGGGGGCGCGGCATGGCTGGGAGCTCGGCGCTGGAACGGAGGTAAGTTTTTAATATAAAAACGCTCCGAAAATTATTTTTAATAAATGAAAGTTCATATAAAAGCAAGAAGGAAGGCTGGGGGACCTGTCTTTCTTTTATATGCTGACTATAGAGTCCCTTTAAGGGTATGTCCAGCTTCTGAAGCTGTGTCCTTAAGGGGTTAGCGCATTTTTAAAGTTCTACATTTTGGGGACCATAAATCCAGCCCATTATTCTCTAACCCAGGTCTGTTTGCACCAGGATCCAATAAGAGTGTGGAATCACTCCTTTTGTTTATACATCATTCTTTAACTGGCATTATTTTATCTCTGTTAGAAGCTCATGATTTCTCAGTTATTTGCTGCGTAGCCAAAAATTTTTTGCTGGGAAAAACAGAATGTGTGAGCAATCTCCTTGAAATGTTAGCAAAGCATAAAACAAAGAAAGGGACTATCGCATAAACATGGTTATATCACAAGCTGAAAAAAATCAATTCCATCACGTGTTTAACCCCTTCCCGACCTTGGACGTATCAGGTACGTCCGACAAAAAACAATCATGATCGCTTCCAGCCGCTTTAACAGTAATGCAGCGATGCCTCGATGTCGAGGCATCCTATAATACCCCCCACACTGCCGGGCCGCCGGGTGATCGCTCCCTGGAGCGATCACTTCTGGGTTGCCCCATCTGGCGCCTGGCAGTGAGGCAGAGCATCGGAAGCCATCATTATAAAAAATAAATAATAATGAATTAATAAATGTAAAAATGTAAACATAATTTTAAAAAATTATATATATATATATATTTTTTTTTTTTTTGTAACTGTATTTTGATTATATATATATATATATATATATATATATATATATATATATATATACACACACACACACACACACATTTATATCAAAATACACATAGAATTAAATAATATATATACAGTGTAGTGATGTCGCGAACCCGAAATTTGGGCAGGCAAATTTTAAAACCCACAGGGACTCTTTCTGCCACAAAAGTGATGGAAAAGTTGTTTCAAGGGGACCAACACATTGACTGTGGCATGCCCGAGGGGGATCCATGGCAAAACTCCCATGGAAAATTACACAGTTGATGCAGAGTCTGGTTTTAATCCATACAGGGCAGAAATCACCTAACATTCCTAAATCGCAATGAATATGGATTGACACCTGACATATGACATATTGACACCTTGACATATGGATTGACACCTGTCCTCAGAGCCCCTGATGCACACGGACACAGAGCAGAATAGGGACTGTTCCCCTTACATAGGGTCACTTGGCAGGTATGGATTGACACCTGTCCTCAAAGCCCCTGATACACACTGACACAGAGCAGAATAGAGACTGTTCCCCCTACATAGGGTCACTTGGCAGGTATGGATTGACACCTATCCTAAGGATCCCTGAAAAACACTGACACAGAGCAGAATAGAGACTGTTCCCCCTACATAGGGTCACTTGGCAGGTATGTATTGACACCTGTGCTCAAAGCCCCTGATACACACTGACACAGAGCAGAATAGAGACTGTTCCCCGTCCTCAGAGACCATGATACACACTGACACAGAGCAGAATAGAGACTGTTCCCCCTACATAGGGTCACTTGGCAGATATGGATTGACACCTATCCTAAGGATCCCTGAAACACACTGACACAGAGCAGAATAGGGACTCTTCCCCCTACATAGGGTCACTTGGCAGATATGGATTGACATCTACTGTCCTCCCCCCCCCCCCGGCCCCCACCCCTGCGTGGTGGGTGGGGGCCATAAATCACAATGGGGGGACCTACTGTCCTCCCCCCCCCCCCGTGCCCCCACCCCTGCACGGTGGGTGGGGGCCATAAATCACAATGGGGGGACCTACTGTCCTCCCCCCCGGCCCACACCCCTGCGCGGTGGGTGGGGTCCATAAATCACAATGGGGGGACCTACTGTCCTCCCCCCCCCGGCCCCCACCCCTGCGCGGTGGGTGGGGGCCATAAATAACAATGGGGGACCTACTGTCCTCCCCCCCAGCCCCCACCCCTGCGCGGTGGGTGGGGGGCATAAATCACAATGGGGGTGACCTACTGATAGGAGTGGTGTACTATTCTTATCAGTTTAATACATTTGTCCCTGTAAACCTAGCCTGGACATTCTGTACAATTTGTATGGATATGGCAGCGATTTCTGTATCAGGGAGATGGAAGAAGATGCTTGGTCGGTCCTCTTACTTCAAATTTGGGGCACTACGCGGGCAAGCTAATGTGCCACCAGATAGGAGTGGTGTGTTTAGTATTATTCTTATCAGTTTAATACATTTCGCATCTCCTATCAGTGGACGTGTATATGGCAGCCATTTTAGGAACCGCACACCTGGGACCCGAGCAAGGTCACCTCGTTCAACAGGCTACAACATTTGTCCCTGGAAAACTATCCTGGACATTATGTACAATGTGTATGGATATGGCAGCGATTTCTGTAACAGGGAGATGGAAGAAGATGCTTGGTCGGCCCTCTTACTTCAAATTTGGGGCACTGCGCGGGCAATCTGATTTGCCACCAGATAGGAGTGGTGTGTTTAGTATTATTCTTATCAGTTTAATACCTTTCGCGTCTCCTATCAGTGGACGTGTATATGACAGCCATTTTAGGAACCGCACACCTGGGACCCGAGCAAGGTCACCTCGTTCAACAGGCGACAACATTTGTCCCTGGAAAACTAGCCTGGACATTATGTACAATTTGTATGGATATGGCAGCGAATTTCTGTAACAGGGAGATGGAAGAAGATGCTTGGTCGGTCCTCTTACTTCAAATTTGGGGCACTGCGCGGGCAATCTAATGTGCCACCAGATAGGAGTGGTGTGTTTAGTATTCGTCCTCAGAGACCATGATACACACTGACACAGAGCAGAATAGGAACTGTTCCCCCTACATAGGGTCACTATGTGCCTTTTTTTTGGTTTGGTTTTTGAAGCCACAGTGCAGCACCAGAGGGTCTAAAAATTAGGCATGTTCACATGCCTGCAAAATTTGGTATTGTTGCAGCCGCTGCTGTAGCAGCGGCCAGAAAAAATGATGTTTGTTTCACAGGCAGAAGGTGCCCTAAAACATGGCGGCTTGAACCCTAGTTGGTGGTGGATAAGTCACGCAAGTCAACCGGCATTCAGAGCTAAAATACAGCAGCGTGTGGACCATTTTTAGCCCAAGGCAGCTCATCTCATCAGGCCTTTTTAATCGAATGTATCGCCCAGTGTCAGTCCCTTCGGGATCCATCCCTCATTCATCTTAATAAAGGTGAGGTAATCTAGACTTTTTTGACCTAGGCGACTTCTCTTCTCAGTGACAATACCTCCTGCTGCACTGAAGGTCCTTTCTGACAGGACACTTGAAGCGGGGCAGGCCAGAAGTTCTATCCCAAATTGGGATAGCTCAGACCACAGGTCAAGCCGGCACACCCAGTAGTCAAGGGGTTCATCGCTCCTCAGAGTGTCCATATCTGCAGTTAAGGCGAGGTAGTCTGCTACCTGTCGGTCGAGTCGATCTCTGAGGGTAGATCCCGAAGGGCTGTGGCGATGCGTAGGACTTAAAAAGGTCCGCATGTCCTCCATCAACAACACGTCTTTAAAGCATCCTGTCCTTGCCGGCGTGGTCGTGGGAGGAGGAGGATGACTTCCACCTCTCCCCCTGTTAGATTCCCGTTGTGCTGTGACATCACCCTTATACGCTGTGTAAAGCATACTTTTAAATTTATTTTGCAAATGCTGCATTATTTCCGACTTGTTGTAATTCGGTAACATTTCCGCCACTTTCTGCTTATACCGGGGGCCTAGTAGCGTGGACACCCAGTACAGGTCGTTCTCCTTCAGCCTTTTTATACGAGGGTCCCTCAACAGGCAGGACAGCATGAAAGACCCCATTTGCACAAGGTTGGATGCCGAGCTACTCATTTCACGTTCCTCCTCCTCACTGATGTCATTGAAGGTATGTTCTTCCCCCCAGCCACGTACAACACCACGGGTACCAGATAGGTGACAACGAGCACCCTGGGATGCCTGTTGTGGTTGGTCTTCCTCCTCCTCCTCAAAGCCACATTCCTCCTCTGACTCCTCTTCCTCACAATCCTCTTCCAGCGTTGCCGCAGGTCCAGCAAGCGATGCTGATAAGGCTGTTTCTGGTGGTGATGGTGACCACAACTCTTCCTCTTCCTCTTCACGCTAATCTACGGCCTGATCCAGCACTCTTCGCAGGGCACGCTCCAGGAAGAAAACAAATGGTATGATGTCGCTGATGGTGCTTTCGGTGCGACTGACTAGGTTTGTCACCTCCTCAAAAGGACGCATGAGCCTACAGGCATTGCGCATGAGCGTCCAGTAACGTGGCAAAAAAATTCCCAGCTCCCCAGAGGCTGTCCTAGCACCCCGGTCATACAAATATTCATTAACGGCTTTTTCTTGTTGGAGCAGGCGGTCGAACATTAGGAGTGTTGAATTCCAACGTGTCGGGCTGTCGCAAATCAAGCGCCTCACTGGCATGTTGTTTCGCCGCTGGATATCGTCAAAGTGAGCCATGGCCATGTAGGATCGCCTGAAATGGCCACACACCTTCCTGGCCTGCTTCAGGACGTCCTGTAAGCCTGTGTACTTATGCACAAAGCGTTGTACGATCAGATTACACACATGTGCCATGCACGGCACATGTGTCAACTTGCCCAACTTCAATGCCGCTAACAAATTTGTTCCGTTGTCACAAACCACTTTGCCGATATCCAGTTGCTGCGGAGTCAGCCACTTTTCCACCTGCCGTATCCGGGATGTGGAATAGTACCTGGGGAGCTGGGGGGGTGCCGTTGATGTGGAGCAAGACGCAGCAGCAGAAGAGGACTCAGCCGAGGAGGTTATGGAAGAGGATTGTAGCGGAGAGCTGAATTCTCGCAGCTATTCTCCACTTAAGATCCTAGGGAGGCTCAGGAACAAGTCATTAGTAAATCCACGGCAGAGTTTCCAGCAGGTAAAAAGGTACAGCAATATCCCCACAGCACTCCCAATAACTGGACGACACACAGTTTCAGGAGTAGAACTGACAATCGTTTATTCCAAGGTTTCTTATAAAGCCTGCTCCCATGCAAGGGAGGGATTCACAGTAATTAGGACAGTAACCAATACAGTGCTTGTTACCTCCCACACATCTCCTCCCCTCAGAGTGAGTCATAATCCCCTTAACTGGCACAGTAATTTACCCCAAACCTGGATGTACCCCTAAACCATCACATAACATTAATATTAGGGTACCGCTAGGTAGCCCTGATCTGGGTGACTATAATATCCAAAATTCACCCAGATCGGACCAGTGGTTCAGTAGTTACGTGGAGGTGAAGTTTGACCGACCGCACACGAGTTGGTATCCGAAAAGGGTTCCATAAGATTGGGCCCTGCGGTCGGTCTCCGTTCGGCAGTTAAAACATACATTTATAATTGCCATCCATACTTCAATTCACATAGATATTGGTTCCCTCATTCGGTACTTTGTTTCTACCGAATGGGGATTCGTTAGGACTCTCCGTTCGGCAGTTACGGAGCTCTGGAGGTCTCAGCGGTGTTCGGTTGTTTGAGTGTCCGATTTGAGTTCCAGACACTCGATGACCAAACACCGCTGAGATTTTCATGCGTAAGATGGCCGCCGCCACGTGTACGCATGCCGAATGGCGGCCACCCAGATACAATCTTACTGAGCCGATTAACTTGCGGTTTAGAAAGAATGTGAACCTTAATTGCTGGCACACTTCTCTCTGGGGTGGTCCCTCAGTTCGGTAGTTTCCATAAGCATATGGTACGGATGGAAACTACCGAATAACATACAATTCACATAGTAAATATACGAATAGCAATTTCAACACAGGCAAAATAGAACGAATACAGTCACACAGGCATGTTATAGGACAGGCTTACTGCATTCCGCTACACTGCTCCCCCTTGCCCACAAGCCGGCATACACAGTCTGATCCCACACGGATCGGCTTGGGGATGACCGGGGTGCTCACGGATCACTTCTCCAGATCAGTTTGTCGTGACAACCCGTCGGCGTTTCCATTTTGCTTACCCGGGCGGTACTGAATGTTAAAGTCAAAAGGCTGCAGCGCCAAACTCCAGCGCAGCAGCCTGGCATTGTCCCCATTTCAGCCAGACTAACGGGTTGTGATCCGTGAGCAGAGAAAAAGCCTGTCCATATAAATAGGGTTGCAATTTCTTCAAGGCCCACACCACAGCCAGGCATTCCTTCTCGATGGCGGCGTAGCTTACTTCCCGGGGTAAAAGTTTGCGACTGATGTAAGCCACGGGGTGTTCTCCGCCATCGGCCCCGACTTGGCTCAGTACTGCCCCCAATCCAAACATAGTCTGTGTGAACAAGAAAACGTTTAGTTGGATTGGGAGCGGCCAAGACAGGGGCATTAACAAGTGCATCTTTCAAGTGTTGGAATGCCTGCTCACACTCCGGGGTCCAGGTTACTTGGCGGGGAAGGTTTTTACGTGTCAGGTCAGTGAGGGGTTTGACCAGGGCACTATAATTGGGGACAAACTTCCGGTAGTACCCTGCTGTCCCTAGGAAGGCTAACACCTGGGTTTTAGTTTTCGGGGTAGGCCACTGTGCTACCGCCTCTACTTTGGCTGGTTCCGGCTTTTGTTTACCACAGCCCACTCTGTGGCCCAGGTACTGTACCTCGGCCATCCCAATGCTACATTTAGCTGGTTTTAAGGTTAAACCAGCCTCCCTGATCCTGTCTAGAACCGCTCCTATATGGGCCAAGTGCTCCTGCCAGGTATCGCTAAATATGCCAATATCATCGAGATATGCGCAGGTATAGTCTTGGAACCCATCTAGGAGGCGGTCCACCATCCGCTGGAAGGTAGCCGGCGCGTTTTTCATCCCAAACGGCATGACCTTAAATTGGTACAGGCCGAATGGGGTGACAAAGGCGAACTTAGGGATGGCGTCCGGGGCCAAGGGAATCTGCCAATACCCTTTACACAAATCAATAGTGGTAAGGTATTGACCCCTGGCCATCCGGTCCAGTAACTCATCGATCCTAGGCATCGGGTATGCGTCGGATACTGTCTTTTCATTCAATCTCCTGTAGTCCACGCAAAAGCGGGTCGTGCCGTCCCGCTTTGGTACGAGGACCACAGGAGAAGCCCAGGGGCTATCTGAGGGTTCAATTACTCCTAACTGAATCATCTCCTCAATCTCTTTGCGCATATTCTCCCGTACCGCTTCAGGGATGCGGTACGGGGTCTGGCGCATGGGGAGTTGTCCTGGGGTTTCTACTCGGTGGGTAGCCAGAGGGGTGTATCCAGGTACATTAGAAAAGATCTCCTGCTTTTCTTGCAGTAGTTGTTGTACCTCGATACGCTCCTGTGGGCTCAACCGATCCCCCAATACAACTGCTCCTAAATCCCCAGCCAGCTGTCTGTCTTCTAACAGATCGGGGAGGGGTAGGCTGTCGCCTTCTTCAGAGGTGGGTGCGCAGATAGCTGTCACCTCCTCTGAACGTTCCTGGTAAGGCTTCATCATGTTCACATGGATCATGCGTCGCCCCCCAGTCCCTGCGCAGTGGCCAATTATATAAGTGGTGTCACATCGTTGTTCTACCACTTTATAAGGGCCTTGCCAGGCGGCCTGTAGCTTATCGTGTCGGACAGGTTTTAAAATTAAAACTTTCTGCCCGACCTGAAAGCTACGGTCCCTGGCGCCCCTATCGTACCAGGTGCGCTGACGTGTCTGAGCTGCCTGTAGGTTTTCCTTTACCGTCTTCGTGAGGGCTTCCAGGCGATCTCGGAGGGCCAACACATATGGTACAATAGGGGTGCCGTCGGCGCTACGGTCTCCCTCCCAGTGTTCTCTAATCAAGTCCAGGGGTCCCCTTACCCTCCTCCCGAATAGCAGTTCAAAGGGGGAAAATCCCGTAAATTCCTGCGGCACCTCCCTGTAAGCAAACAGTAAGTGCGGTAGGAATTTTTCCCAGTCTCGGTGAGTCTCTGCGAAGGTTCGGAGCATCTGTTTTAAGGTGCCATTGAACCGTTCGCAGAGCCCATTAGTCTGGGGGTGGTAGGGAGCACTAATTATGGGCTTAACTTTACAGAACTTCCAGAGCTGTTGGGTGACCTCGGCCGTGAACTGAGTGCCCTGATCCGAGATGATCTCCCTGGGTAACCCCATCCGGGAGAAAATCTGCATCAGCGCCTCAGCCACCGTCTCTGCATGTATGTTAGTTAAGGCTACCGCCTCGGGGTAGCGAGTGGCGTAGTCCACTACGGTCAAGATGTACCGTTTGCCCGATGGGCTAGGCTTCCGGAGGGGGCCTACAATATCTACTGCGACCCTATGAAAGGGTTCCTCGATTATGGGTAGTGGGTGCAGCTTAGCCTTACGCTTATCCCCCCTCTTTCCTACCCTCTGGCACGTATCACAGGTATTACAATATCTGCGCACCTCCTGGCTAATCCCTGGCCAGAAGAAACTTTGGGTCAGCCGATATCTGGTACGGCTGACCCCCAAATGTCCGGATAGCGGAATATCGTGCGCTATCCGGAGTAATTTGGTTCGGTACCTCTGGGGTACTACCAGCTGCCTTGCAGCAATGGGGTCTGACCCAGCTATCTGTTTACTCGTCTCTCGGTACAATAACTGTCTGTCCCACACAAATCTTTCTCCTTCCGCCCCCGGTTGGTTAGAGGTGACCTTGTCTCGGTATACTTGTAAGGTAGGGTCAGTGATCACCTCGGCTACAAACTCGTCAGGAGGGGCCCAAGGGATACAGTCTAGGGAAGGGGAGGAATCTCTTACCTGGACCTCCGGCAGTGCGTTGTTGTGCTGGGTGCGGGCCTGTTGCCTGGTGACTACTGGGTGCGCTTCCTCAGTAGTTTGGGGCTCAAATGCGGAGGTGAGTTTGCCCAGATCATTCCCCAGGACCACCTCAGCAGGTAATTGCGGCATCAGTCCCACTTCTACATTCCCGAACCCCGCACCCCAATGCAAGTGTACCCTGGCTGTGTCTAGCCGATACACGGCTCCCCCTGCAACCCTGACAGCCACAGTCTTATTCAGTTTGGCCTTGTCAGAAACCAAATGACTTTGAACCAAGGTGATGGTGGCTCCCGAGTCTCTGAGCCCCTGCATAGGCTTCCCTTCTAGATACACGGTCTGCCTATGGTGCTGTCGATTGTCCACCTGTGCCTGTAATGGGTTGGCCTCATGCAGCACTTCCCACTGTTCCACAGTCGTGACTGGAACTGCAGAGCTGTAGGGAAGTGGTACCTCGTCCTGGTAGTGGTGCGCTGCTGCTGTCGGTGGTGGTGGTGGAGGCCCTGGTCGGATCCAGGTGGTGCGGTCTCTAGACTGCGGACAATCTCGCTGGAAATGTCCCCACTTCTGGCACCGGTGGCATTGCACAGAAGCAGGTGTGCGGTATCTCGGTTGCGCTGCTGCTGGTGCTGGTGGAGGGAGTTGTCTTGGTGGGGGCTGTGGGTTAGGGGAGAAGGAATTTCCTCCCAGCGGCCGCATGGCCGGTTTGGTATTCACTGCCTTGGTTTGTCTGCGGGCATCCATAAAATCATCTGCCTTTTTGGCAGCCTCGGTGAGGGAGGTGGGGTTACGATCCCTCACCCATTCCTGCAATTCTGCGGATATCCCCTCATAAAACTGTTCCAATAGCAACATTTGTAACAAGTCCTCCATGGACCGCGCTTTACTTGACTGCATCCACCCAAGAGCTGCCCTTTCTAGTCGGCAAGCCCACTCTGCGTGCGAGTCTTTGTCAGCCCTTTTCAGTTCCCTGAAGCGCCTCCGGTATGCCTCTGGTGTTATTGCATACCGGGCCAGGATAATCTCTTTTACCCGGCTATAGTTCCTAATTTCAACATCTGGTACAGTGCGGTAGGCTTCAGCTGCCCTTCCTGACAGCCGTCCTGCTAATATGGGTACCCACTCTTCCCTTGGTATGTTATGCAGCGTACATAGTCTCTCAAAGTCTTGGAGGAAGGCATCTATATCCTCCTCTGTCTCCACATACGTTTTAAAAGCTTGATAGGGAATTTTGGGCTTACCCTCTTGTGTCACAGCTCCTGCTGCACTTCTTTCCGGTGTTTGTGGTCTCCTTTTGCTCATCACAAACTCCTGCACCTCTGTCATGGTTTTAGAGATGATCTCTGTTGGTGGGTTTTCCCCATAAAAGGCCAGCCTGAATTGTAATTGCCTTTGGAACTCCTCCTGTTCTGTTTCAGGTCTTTGTTCCGTGGCCTGGACCTCCTCTGCTCTGTATTCTGCCATTACTTCAGTGATAAGCGTTGCTTTGGATTTGCTGCTAGCTGAAACACCTTTCGCTTCCAGAAGTTCTTTCAACGTGGATCTCTTTAGAGTAGAAAGGTCAATCTCCATTAATCCTTGTTCCTCTGTGAGTCTGGATCCCAGCGCTGCCAACCAATGTAGCGGAGAGCTGAATTCTCGCAGCTATTCTCCACTTAAGATCCTAGGGAGGCTCAGGAACAAGTCATTAGTAAATCCACAGCAGAGTTTCCAGCAGGTAAAAAGGTACAGCAATATCCCCACAGCACTCCCAATAACTGGACGACACACAGTTTCAGGAGTAGAACTGACAATCGTTTATTCCAAGGTTTCTTATAAAGCCTGCTCCCATGCAAGGGAGGGATTCACAGTAATTAGGACAGTAACCAATACAGTGCTTGTTACCTCCCACACATCTCCTCCCCTCAGAGTGAGTCATAATCCCCTTAACTGGCACAGTAATTTACCCCAAACCTGGATGTACCCCTAAACCATCACATAACATTAATATTAGGGTACCTTAATATTAGGGTACCGCTAGGTAGCCCTGATCTGGGTGACTATAATATCCAAAATTCACCCAGATCGGACCAGTGGTTCGGTAGTTACGTGGAGGTGAAGTTTGACCGACCGCACACGAGTTGGTATCCGAAAAGGGTTCCATAAGATTGGGCCCTGCGGTCGGTCTCTGTTCGGCAGTTAAAACATACATTTATAATTGCCATCCATACTTCAATTCACATAGATATTGGTTCCCTCATTCGGTACTTTGTTTCTACCGAATGGGGATTCGTTAGGACTCTCCGTTCGGCAGTTACGGAGCTCTGGAGGTCTCAGCGGTGTTCGGTTGTTTGAGTGTCCGATTTGAGTTCCAGACACTCGATGACCAAACACCGCTGAGATTTTCATGCGTAAGATGGCCGCCGCCACGTGTACGCATGCCGAATGGCGGCCACCCAGATACAATCTTACTGAGCCGATTAACTTGCGGTTTAGAAAGAATGTGAACCTTAATTGCTGGCACACTTCTCTCTGGGGTGGTCCCTCAGTTCGGTAGTTTCCATAAGCATATGGTACAGATGGAAACTACCGAATAACATACAATTCACATAGTAAATATACGAATAGCAATTTCAACACAGGCAAAATAGAACGAATACAGTCACACAGGCATGTTATAGGACAGGCTTACTGCATTCCGCTACAAGGATGGAGTAGGAGGAGTAGAGGAGGTGGCAGCAGGACTGCCTGCAAGTCGTGGCGGTGTCACCAACTCCTCTGCAGAGCCACGCATTCCATGCTTGTCAGCCGTTAGCAGGTTTACCCAATGCGCAGTGTAGGTGATATACCTGCCCTGACCTGACAGTGGTCAGATGGACCCTTGCCCCAACACTGTGTGCCAGACATGACATTACTTCCTTTTGCACAATCGAGTACAGGTTGGGGATTGCCTTTTGTGAAAAGAAATTTCGGCCGGGTACCTTCCACTGCGGTGTCCCAATAGCTACAAATTTTTTGAACGCCTCAGACTCCACCAGCTTGTATGGTAAAAGCTGGTGGGCTAATAGTTCGGACAAGCCAGCTGTCAGACGCTGGGCAAGGGGGTGACTTTGTGACATTGGCTTCTTACGCTCAAACATGTCCTTGACAGACACATGACTGTGGGCAGATGAGCGGGAACTGCTCAAGGCGGGAGACGGAGTGGCGGATGGTTGAGAGGGGGCAAGGAGGACAGCAGTGGTTGACGTGGCTGAAGATGCTGGACCAGGAGGAGGATGGCGGCTTAGAGTAGGCGTGCTGCTTGTACTCATGTGTTGATCCCATAGGCGTTTGTGATGTGAGATCATGTGCCTACGCAAAGCAGTTGTACCTAGGTGGGTGTTGGACTTCCCATGACTCAGGGTCTTTTGGCACAGGTTGCAAATGGCATCGCTGTTGTCAGAGGCAGACACACAAAAAAAATGCCACACTGCTGAGCTCTGCAATGACGGCATTCTGGTGGTGGACACAGCATGCGTTGATTGGCGTGCTGTCGGGCTGACCCCGGGTGCCGATGCATGCTGTCTGACTGTGCCACTAGCTCCTTGTGACGACCTCCCCCTGCTTCCAACTCGTCTCCTCCTCCTCCTCTCTGTCTCCCCATCTGAACTTTCGCCCTGTTCTTCTTCTTGCCGAGCGGGCACCCACGTGACATCCATGGACGCATCGTCATCATCAACCGCTTCACTTGTATCTGACAACTCAGAAAAGGAAGCAGCAGCGGGTACAACATCCTCATCATCACACCGTACGTTTATGTGTGTAAGGCTGCCTGCCTGAGACATATCCCTGTTATCTACATCCTCTGGCAATAATGGTTGCACATCACTCATTTCTTCAAACGGATGTGTGAATAACTCCTCTGACATACCAAGTAAAGCGGCTGTGGTGCTAGTTTTGGTGGTGGCGGCAGGCGGGTGAGTGGTATCTTGAGAGGTGCCTGAAGCTAAGCTGGAGGAGGATGGTGCGTCATGGTTCCGAGCGGAGGCTGTAGAAGATTGGGTGTCCTGTGTGTCAGGATCGGGACAGGGATCCAACACGCAGAGTACAAACAGGTACAGGGTACGTATACTGGACCTTAGAATGGCCGGACTAACGTAAGAGTAGTAAAGAATGGTCTAGAGACAAGCCGAGGTCGAGGGAACGAGAGAGCAGGTAAACGAGAGACAAGCCGAGTCAAAGGGTAATAGAGGTAAACGAGGTAGAACAGACAAGCCGGGTCAAAACCAAAGAAACTAACAGCATACAAGAGCACTGAGTGACTAGACAAGCTAGAACCACGACAGGGCAATGAACAAACGTAGAAAGGCCTCTTTTATACCCTGATCTAAACAGGTAATCACGCCCCCGACGAATCCTCATTCGTGCTTGGGGCTTGATTGACAGATCGGGTTGGGTTGTCGTCATGACGTCGGCTACTGAACGCCGCGTCATAAAAGGAAGTGGATCCCTCGCGGCCGGCGTGTAAACGACCGAGCGAACCGCGAGGAACGAGTGATTCAACCCTTTTGCGAGGAAGAACGTCCAAGTGTCTCACCTCCACAGAGGTAGAGACGGCAGGTACCCTGACAGTACCCCCCCTCAGAAACGCCCACCGGGCGGAAGGAACCGGGACGAGATGGAAAACGGGAGTGAAAAGCCCTGCGGAGGCGAGGCGCATGCACATCCTCCTGAGGTATCCAAGACCTCTCCTCAGGACCATATCCTTTCCAATCAACCAGATATTGTAACTTCCCCCGGGAGATACGAGAATCGATGATGGAATTGATTTCATACTCCTCTTGTCCCTCAACCTGAACAGAGCGAGGAGAGGATGCCGTGGAGGAAAACTTGTTACATATTAGGGGTTTTAACAAGGAAACATGAAAGGAGTTAGGAATGCGTAAGGCAGATGGAAGAGCCAGACGATACGCAACAGGGTTAATTCGAGTCAAGACCCTGTAAGGTCCAATATAACGAGGAGCGAATTTCATAGAAGGAACCTTCAAGCGAATGTTTTTGGTACTCAACCATACCCTGTCCCCTGGAACAAAGACTGGAGCCGCCCTTCTATGTTTATCAGCGTGTTTCTTGAACAACATGGAATTATGCAGAAGAATTTATCGAGTCTGATCCCACAACTTCCTCAGATTGGCAACATGAACATCAACCGACGGTACTCCTTGGGAAGGAGAAACCGAGGGAAGAATGGAGGGATGAAAGCCATAATTCATGAAAAAGGGGCTAGAACGAGTAGAATCACAAACGAGATTGTTGTGTGCGAACTCTGCCCAAGGAATCAGACCAACCCAATCGTCCTGGTGTTCGGAAACGAAACAACGCAAATATTGCTCAATCTTTTGATTAGTGCGTTCAGCAGCTCCGTTAGACTGGGGATGATAGGCAGAAGAGAAATTCAATTTGATACCCATTTGAGAGCAGAATGACTTCCAAAAACGGGAAACAAATTGGGAACCTCTATCAGAAACAATTTCGGAAGGTATCCCATGTAAACGAAATATCTCTTTAGCGAATATCTCAGCCAATTCAGGGGAAGATGGAAGTTTAGGTAAGGGCACGAAATGAGCCATCTTAGTAAACCTGTCAACCACCGTGAGAATCACAGTCTGTTTTTTAGAAACAGGTAAATCGACAATGAAATCCATAGCCAAACAGGTCCATGGTTTCTCGGGAATTTCCAAGGGATGCAACAGCCCACATGGAAGCGTCTGAGGTCGTTTAGTCTTCATACAGACCTCACATGCTTCGACTAAATCCCTAATATCTTTACGTAAGGTGGGCCACCAGAAATCTTTGGCTATTAAGGAGCATGTCTTACGAATGCCAGGATGCCCAGCCACCTTACTATTGTGAAAGCATTGTAGCAGTTCTAGTTGGAGTTCAGCAGGAACAAAATGCCGTGACTCAGGACTCTGTCTAGGAGCCAGATGTTGTAGCTTCATAATCTCGGCAAGCAACGGAGAATGAATCCTGAGGCTAGTGTTGGCGATAATATTGCATTTGGGAACTATAGAAGAGAAAACCGTCTCAGATATAGTAGAAGGTTCATGTTGGCGAGACAAAGCATCGGCCTTAGAGTTCTTAGAACCAGGTCTATAAGTGAGCACGTAATTGAAATGGGTGAGGAACAAGGACCAACGAGCTTGTCTGGCGGATAAGCGCTTGGCCTCCCCAATATAAGACAAGTTCTTGTGATCCGTCAGAATAGTAACAGGATGCAAGGTCCCCTCCAATAAATGTCTCCACTCCTTTAAGGCCATGATAACAGCTAGTAGTTCCCTGTCACCAATATCATATCTGCTTTCAGTCCCAGATAGTTTCTTGGAGAAAAACCCACATGGATGTAATGGTTTATCCACGCCTAACCTTTGAGACAAGATGGCACCTATACCTGTCTCTGAGGCGTCTACCTCGAGTAGGAAAGGTAAAGTCGTATCGGGGTGAACCAAAATTGGTGCAGAAGCAAAAAGTTCCTTAAGTGTCTTGAAGGCAACGAGAGCTTCAGTAGACCAAGTCTTAGTGTCAGCCCCCTGTCTGGTCATATTGGTAATAGGAGCAATAATGGAAGAGTATCCTTTAATGAAGCGCCTATAGTAATTGGAGAATCCAATAAACCTCTGAATGGCCTTGAGACCCCTAGGTAATGGCCAATCTAAAATAGACTGGAGTTTATCCGGATCCATTTTAAAGCCTTCCCCAGAAATCACGTAACCAAGAAAGTTTATCTGAGATTGATCAAAACTACATTTCTCCAATTTGCAGTACAATCCATGTTGTAGGAGTTTGCGCAATACCCTTCTGACTTGTCTGTGGTGGGTCTCAATTTCTCTAGAGTGTATTAGTATATCATCTAAATATACAATAACACAATCCTGTTGAAATTCCCTAAGAACTTCATTGATCAAATCCTGAAATACTGCCGGTGCATTACAGAGCCCAAAAGGCATTACCGTGTACTCATAGTGCCCATATCGAGTATTGAACGCTGTTTTCCACTCGTCTCCCTGCTGAATTCTCACCAAGTTATACGCCCCTCTGAGATCTAACTTGGTGAAAATCTTGGAACCCTTTAAACGATCAAAGAGCTCAGTAATCAAGGGAATTGGGTATGCATTTCTGATAGTTATTTTATTCAAACCTCGGTAATCAATGCAAGGCCTTAACGTACCATCCTTTTTATTCACAAAAAAAAACCCGGCCCCGGCAGGCGAGGATGATCTCCTAATGAATCCCTTGTCTAGATTCTCACGGATATACTCCTCTAAGACTAAGTTCTCCTTAGTGGATAAAGGATATACATTGCCCCTCGGAGGCATAGTACCAGGTAGGAGATTAATCTTGCAATCAAAGGACCTGTGTGGAGGTTGTCACGGTAATATACCCCAACACGCAGGAATAGTACAGATAGTCAGGAGACAAGAAACCAGGGTTCGTCTTACCGGACCTTAGAATGGCCGGACTTGACGAGAAAAAGCAAGACAGAGTCTAGAACAAGCCGAGGTCAAGGGAACAGAGAGACAGCGTAACGTAGAACAAGCCGAGGACTGGTACACAGAGGACAAAATAGCGGATAAGCAAGCAAGGATAAAGAGAGAGCGGAGTCAGGAACAAAGCCAAGGTCAAGCACCAAAAAACCAACTGAACGATACAAGCACTAAAGGGAAACTGGACAGAAACCACGATAGGGCAAGGAGCAAGGGAAACAGGTGAGTATAAATACCCTAAGGTTCAATTTGATTGGCCCCTGTCATATCCACGCCCCCAAAATGTGAGTGTATGGGGAATGTGGCCTGACAGGGGCCAATGGGAGACTGATTCTAATTTAGTCTCCCACTGTCCCTTTAAGAGCGCGCCCGAGACGCGCGGCGCGCTCTTAGTGTCGGGCGGGACACGTGACCGCTTCTCGCGGTCACTGCCCGCCTGACTGATCATCTTGTTGGCTGAGCCGCGCGCGGCTCGTGCAGGAGCAGGACTGCGCGCGGCGAGAATAGAGGACCCCGGCCGGCCCCTGGAGAGGGTAAGTACCGCTACAGTACCCCCCCCTGAAGACACGCCCACCGGGCGGGGAGGAGCAGGCCTGGCAGGAAAACGAGCGTGGAAAGAACGCACAAGGCGAGGAGCGTGAACAGCGTCAGCGGAAATCCAACTGCGTTCCTCAGGCCCATAGCCCTTCCAATGTACCAGATATTGGAGGCGACCCCGAAGCAAACGAGAGTCAATTACAGCCGCCACTTCAAACTCCTCATGGCCCTCCACAGAAACCGGAGGAGGAGGAGGGACATGCCGAGTATAACGGTTGCACAGGAGGGGTTTTAACAAGGAGGTATGAAACACGTTAGGAATGCGTAAATTTTTTGGAAGATCCAATGCATACGAGACAGGATTAACCACATGCAAGATACGAAAAGGACCAATAAAACGAGGGGCCAACTTCATAGAAGGCACACGAAGACGAATATTGCGAGTAGAAAGCCAAACCCGGTCTCCCACAGCATAGGATGGAGCCGCCCTGCGATGCTTGTCTGCCTGAACCTTCTGACGAGCAGCTGAGGCCACCAAAGAACACTGAACCTGCTCCCAAGTATTACGTAGACTAGCCAAATGTTCGTCCTGAGCTGGCATGCCCTGTAAGGAGAATGCAGCTGGAAGAACCACGGGATGCCGGCCATAAACAACGTAAAAAGGGCTGTTAGCGGAGGATTCATGAGCAGCATTATTACGAGCAAACTCAGCCCAAGGAAGAAGGTCAGCCCAATTGTTCTGATGGTGGGACACGAAACAACGAAGATACTGCTCTAGAGATTGGTTGGCACGTTCAGCAGCTCCATTAGACTGGGGGTGGTAGGCTGAGGAAAACGAGAGGGAGATACCCATCTCTGTACAAAACGATCTCCAGAATCTGGAGATAAACTGGCTACCCCTATCGGACACGATCGAAGTGGGAATACCATGCAACCGAAACACCTCCCTGGCAAAGATAGAGGCAAGTTCCCTGGATGATGGTAATTTGACAAGAGACACAAAATGAGCCATCTTAGAAAAACGATCCACAATCATTAGGATGACAGTTTTACCATTAGAGGGAGGCAATTCAACAATGAAATCCATGGATATATTGGACCACGGTCTCTCGGGTATGGGCAACGGATGTAACAACCCACAAGGAACTCTGTGGGAGGACTTCATACTGGCACAAGTGCTACAGGCATTAACGTAATCGGTGACGTCCTTACGCAAGGAAGCCCACCAGAAATATCTAGAAACTGCTGAGAATGTCTTAGAAATACCAGGGTGTCCAGCAGTTCTAGTGTCATGATATAATGACAAGATGTCTCGTCTCTCCGGTATATCAACGAATAGCTTATCAGCAGGCCTCTCCCCAGGAGCCAAGTGTTGTTTAGCCTGAATAGCTTGTAAGAGAGAAGACGAAATGGAAAGAACAGTAGTCGCTATTATTCTGTCAGGCGGAATGACAGGGGTAACATCGACCTCGAGTTTGTCAGTAGTCTCGAATTGTCTGGACAGAGCGTCAGCTTTAGTATTACGGTCACCCGGTCTGTAAGTGATTATGTAATTAAAACGAGACAAAAACAGAGACCACCTGGCCTGCCTGGAAGACAATCTTTTTGCTTCACTAAGGTAAGAGAGGTTTTTGTGATCCGTTAAAATGAGGATGGGATCCCTAGTACCCTCTAGCAGATGTCTCCATTCCTTGAGCGCCAAAATGATAGCAAGGAGTTCACGATTGCCTACATCATAATTCCTCTCTGCTTTGGACATCTGTCTGGAAAAGAAGCCACAAGGGTGTAACGGCTTTTCAGGTGAATCTCTTTGAGACAAGATAGCACCTACCCCTATCTCAGAAGCATCAACTTCAAGAATAAAGGGCAGTGAAGGGACAGGATGCTGTAAAACAGGAGCAGAGGCAAATGTAGCCTTCAAGAATTCAAAGGCCTCGAGTGCTTCTGGTTTCCAGACATGAGTATTACCATCCTTCTTGGTCATTCTGGTTATAGGCGCAACAATGGCAGAAAACCCTTTAATAAAACGCCTATAATAATTAGAGAACCCCAGAAAACGCTGAATGGCTTTCAACCCCTGGGGTAGAGGCCATTCCATAATGGCAGACAGTTTCTTGGGATCCATACGAAAACCCTTGGCCGAGATTATATAACCCAAGAATTGGACTTCAGATTGATCAAATGAACATTTTTCGAGTTTGCAATAGAGACCGTTAACCAGAAGAGTTCTCAACACTAATTTAACATGCATGTGATGAGTCTGTAAATCAGTAGAATAAATCAATATGTCGTCCAAGTATACTATAACGAATGTATGTATAAATTGACGTAGGACATCATTAATAAATTCCTGAAAAACTGCTGGAGCGTTACAAAGACCAAAGGGCATCACAGTGTACTCGTAGTGGCCACTCCTGGTATTGAAAGCGGTCTTCCACTCGTGATCCTTTTTGATACGTATGAGATTGTAAGCACCCCTAAGGTCCAATTTAGTAAAAACTGTGGCCTGTTTAAGCCTATCAAATAGTTCTTTGATCAAAGGTATGGGGTACGCATTTTTGACGGTGATTTTATTTAGGCCCCTATAGTCAATACAAGGCCTTAATTCGCCATCTTTCTTAGATACAAAGAAGAAACCCGCCCCTGCCGGGGAAGAGGATCTTCTTATAAATCCCTTCTCTAGAGATTCCTTAATATATTCCTCCATAACCAGATTCTCCTGAGGAGATAAAGGATATATTCTCCCTTTGGGAGGCATAGCACCAGGTAACAAATTAATTGCACAATCGTAAGGCCTGTGAGGTGGCAATCTTTCAGCCTCCCTTTTATCAAAAACAGATTTAAGAGACAGGTACTGAGAGGGTATGACCGTAGGCACGGGAGGAATATTAGTAGAATTCAAAGGGGTGACTTTAACAATACAAGACTCTTGGCAAGAATCACTCCAAGAAACTATTTGTCCTGACTCCCAATCAATGGTGGGATTATGAGTACGTAACCAAGGATACCCTAACACGAGGTGAGAGGAAGGAGAAGTAATGATCTGAAACCGAATGGTCTCAGAGTGTAACACCCCTGTAGACATATGTAGTGGAACAGTTTCATGTGTGATAACTGGAGAGCATAATGGTCTACCATCTATGGCCTCAACGGCCAAGGGTGTCTCCTTCTCTCTGGTGGGTATGTTATTCTCCTTGACAAAACTGGAATCAATAAAGTTTTCGGCCGCTCCGGAATCAACCAGGGCTAGTATATTCCCTGCTATGCAGTTATTATCAAGGTGCAGGGAAACAGGAAGAAGTAGTTTATTAAGAGGCAAATGTGAGGACTGTGATGTCACACCCAAGGCCAGTCCTCTATATGGTCTTAGGTGCGATAGTTTCCCAGACGCACGGGACAGTCTTGTCTCATATGACCCCTCCTACCACAATAAAGACAAAGTCCCTCCTTTCTCCTATAAAGCTTTTCAGCGTCAGTAAGTTTGGCAACCCCTAACTGCATAGGTTCCTCCTCAGAACCCTTAGATCCCTCGGGAGTCTCAGCTCTAGGGGAGTTAAAGGGAACAAAATGTCTATTTCTGGACCTGGTATATAACCTGTCACGGATCCTGTTATCTATATCGATAAGATAGTCAATCAGGTCCTCCAGGGGTACAGGGAGGTCCTTAGCTGCTACCTCATCCAACATAGTATCAGACAGACCTTCCATAAACGCGGTAGTAAGCCCATTATTAGTCCAATCTACCTGTGAGGCAAGGGTCCGGAACTGAATAGCATAATCGGCTACAGATTTAGATCCTTGCTTTATTCTCATTAATGCCCTGGCGGCATTTTTTGACCTTTTAGTCGTGTCAAATGTTCTACGGAACGCTGTGAGGAAGCTATTGAAGTCGTGTACCATAGGCCCATTAGCCTCCCAAATAGGATTTGCCCATTCTAGTGCCTTATCCGTAAGCTGGTGCATAAGAAAACCCACCTTAGATCTATCAGTGGGAAATGAACGTGGGTACATTTCAAAGTGGAATTCCACTTGATTAAGGAATCCCCTACATGTCTTAGCGTCCCCTCCATACCTAGGTGGCGGGGTTAGATGTGCAGAAGCATTAGGCATATTAGCTGTGTCCGGTATAGGGTTTACAGGAGGCGTAGGTACAGGTACCGGAGCTGATCTGGATAACAGTGTCTGGATGGCTTGAGCCATTTGATCCATACGGTGATCCTGTTCTGCGAATCTAGCCTCATGAGTGGCCATCTGTTGACCTAAACCTGCGGGGTCCATGGCCCTATCGTAATGTCACGGTAATATACCCCAACACGCAGGAATAGTACAGATAGTCAGGAGACAAGAAACCAGGGTTCGTCTTACCGGACCTTAGAATGGCCGGACTTGACGAGAAAAAGCAAGACAGAGTCTAGAACAAGCCGAGGTCAAGGGAACAGAGAGACAGCGTAACGTAGAACAAGCTGAGGACTGGTACACAGAGGACAAAATAGCGGATAAGCAAGCAAGGATAAAGAGAGAGCGGAGTCAGGAACAAAGCCAAGGTCAAGCACCAAAAAACCAACTGAACGATACAAGCACTAAAGGGAAACTGGACAGAAACCACGATAGGGCAAGGAGCAAGGGAAACAGGTGAGTATAAATACCCTAAGGTTCAATTTGATTGGCCCCTGTCATATCAACGCCCCCAAAATGTGAGTGTATGGGGAATGTGGCCTGACAGGGGCCAATGGGAGACTGATTCTAATTTAGTCTCCCACTGTCCCTTTAAGAGCGCGCCCGAGACGCGCGGCGCGCTCTTAGTGTCGGGCGGGACACGTGACCGCTTCTCGCGGTCACTGCCCGCCTGACTGATCATCTTGTTGGCTGAGCCGCGCGCGGCTCGTGCAGGAGCAGGACCGCGCGCGGCGAGAATAGAGGACCCCGGCCGGCCCCTGGAGAGGGTAAGTACCGCTACAGAGGTAAAGTATCAGCATTCTTCTTGTCAAAGACTGCCTTTAGATCTATGTATCGAGACGGTATTTGTAAGTCTGTAGACTGGGTGGAGTTAACCGGTGTATTACCTACGCAAAGTGGTGAGACTTTCTGTAAACACCTGTCCTGGCAACCCTGACCCCATGAAGTTATCTCCCCTAGCTCCCAATCAATAATAGGGTTATGTTTCTTTAACCATGGATACCCCAGAACTATAGGAACAGAAGGGGAAGAGATAAGCATAAGGGATATATCCTCCTCGTGTAAGATACCAACAGTCAAAATAACAGGTATAGTCTCATGAGAAATCACAGGTTCAGATAATGGTCTACCATCTATGGCCTCAACGGCCAAGGGAGTATCTCTTAGCTGAGATGGGATAGAGTGTTTAGAAACAAAAACTTGATAAAGCTCTCAGCAGCTCCGGAGTCTATCAATGCCATAGTCTTTATTACTCCCTTCTCCCATGCTAAAGAAACCGGTAGTAGAAGCCTGTGATCTCTATAATTGTGTATAGAGGACAAAATAGAAACACCCAAGGCCTGTCCTCTAGAGAAACTTCGGTGCGAGCGTTTCCCGGAAGATTAGGACAATTTAGGCGAAGGTGCCCTCTTACTCCACAATACATACACAATCCCTCCTTTCTTCTGTACTGTCTCTCCTCTTCTGAGAGGCGAGTATTGCCTATTTGCATAGGTTCAGAAAAAAATGGGATAGTGGTTTGAGGACTTTGAAATAAAGGCGCTAGTTTAGAGAAAGGTCTACGAGTATTATCACGAGTGTTCCGTCTCTCTCTTAAACGTTCGTCAATACGAGAAATAAACAAAATTAAATCCTCCAAACTTTCAGGGAGCTCTCTAGTAGCCACCTCGTCTAGGATTACATCAGATAATCCGTTTACAAATACGTCTATATAGGCCTGTTCATTCCACTTAACTTCTGCCGCCAAAGACCTGAACTCTAGTGCATAATCCACAAGGGTTTGGTTATCTTGTCTAAGGCGCAATAGTAATCTAGCTGCATTGACATTTCTACCTGGAGGGTCAAAAGTTCTTCTAAAAGCAGCGACAAAGGCATTATAATTATAGACTAACGGATTCTCATTCTCCCACAGAGGATTGGCCCATCTCAGAGCTTTATCAATGAGGAGTGTGATAATGAATCCAACCTTTGCCCTATCTGTAGGGTAAGAGCGAGGTTGTAATTCAAAATGAATACCAATTTGGTTTAAGAAACCACGGCACTTCTCCGGAGAACCACCATAACGTACAGGAGGTGTAATACGGGAAGAAGCACCTACAGTGGCTACTTCTAGACCTGAACTTACAGGAGAGATGGACGTAGCTCGCATCTCCTCCGGTGGATTACTAGATCAAGATAATAAAGCTTGCAGCGCTAGAGCCATCTGGTCCATTCTGTGATCCATGGCATCAAATCTAAAATCGGAAGAACCAACCTGAGTGTTTGTACCTGCAGGATCCATGGCCCTGTCGTAATGTCAGGATCGGGACAGGGATCTAACACGCAGAGTACAAACAGGTACAGGGTACGTATACCGGACCTTAGAATGGCCGGACTAACGTAAGTAGTAAAGAATGGTCTAGAGACAAGCCGAGGTCGAGGGAACGAGAGAGCAGGTAAACGAGAGACAAGCCGAGTCAAAGGGTAATAGAGGTAAACGAGGTAGAACAGACAAGCCGGGTCAAAACCAAAGAAACTAACAGCATACAAGAGCACTGAGTGACTAGACAAGCTAGAACCACGACAGGGCAATGAACAAACGTAGAAAGGCCTCTTTTATACCCTGATCTAAACAGGTAATCACGCCCCCGACGAATCCTCATTCGTGCTTGGGGCTTGATTGACAGATCGGGTTGGGGTGAGGTCATATTCCGGCTCAGCCTCCCAGCCTCACTGTGCGGCGCGCGAGGGAGCTGAGCAGACAGCTCAGGGGAAGTGCTCCCTCGCCAGCCTGCCGCCCACCAGCGCCGCCCGACCGCCCAGCAGCCACTGGACCACCAGGGAAAAAAGATGACCCCCCCCAGCATTCCCAAAGGTAAGGAGGCCGTGGGGGTGGGGGGGTTAAAGTAAAAAAAAAAGTGTTAATGGTGTGAGTGTGTGTCTGTTAGTGAGTGTGTGTGTCTGTTAGTGAGTGTGAGTGTGTGTGTGTGTCTGTTAGTGAGTGTGTGTGTGTCTGTTAGTGTGAGTGTGTGTGTCTGTTAGTGTGAGTGTGTGTCTGTTAGTGAGTGAGTGTGTGTCTGTTAGTGAGTGTGTGTGTGTCTGTTAGTGAGTGTGAGTGTCTGTTTGTGAGTGTGAGTGTGTGTCTGTTAGTGAGTGTGTGTCTGTTAGTGTGAGTGTGTGTGTCTGTTAGTGAGTGAGTGTGTGTCTGTTAGTGAGTCTGAGTGTGTGTGTGTCTGTTAGTGTGTGTGTGTCTGTTAGTGTGTGTGTCTGTTAGTGTGTTTGCGTGTGTGTGTCTGCTAGTGACTGAGTGTGTGTCTGTTAGTGAGTGTGTTTGTCTGTTACTGAGTGTGAGTGTGTCTGTTAGTGTGTGTGTTTCTGTTAGCTAGTGTATGCGTATCTGTCAGTGAATGTGTGTGTGTGTATTTAGAATGCGGGGCGGGGTAAAGTTTGGGTGGGGGTGGCGCGCGGGGAGGGGGGGGAGGGGGGCGCCTGAGTTTTGTCCTGCCTAGGGCAGCACAAAACCAGGATACACCACTGGCTATAGAGACACCAGATATGAGTGGCAATGTGCACTGGCACAGGTCTGCAGAGCACAGGCTGTAGGCCTGACACACCCACTTGAAGACAAGTAACTGCTATTCAATCTATAACAGTGAAAAAAGTTTTTTGGTTTTAAATGCACGCTATAGAGACACCAGATATGAGTGGCAAATTACACTTGCTGAGGTTGGCAGAGCACACGCTGAAGGCCTGACACACGCTTTAAGGACACTGACTGCTATTAGCTTACACTGGAAACCTTTTTTTCTTTGTAAAAGCACGCTATAGAGACACCAGATATGAGTGGCAACTGTCAAAGTACACAGGCAGGGCACACGCTGAAGGAGGCCTGACACCCAGACGCATGCAGACAACTAACTGCTCTTCAATCTATTACAGTGAATTTTTTTTTTTTTTTTTATGTAAAGCTTAAGCTATTGTGACAACAGATATGAGTGGTGGCACTGACTGGGCAAATGGCCACAGCATCCACTGAGCCTGACAGGCTGCAATTACATTACACAGAAGAAAAAAAAAACAGACTGATGTTCTAGCCCTAAAAAGGGCTTTTTGGGGTGTTGTGCTTACAGCAGAGATCAGATCAGATCAGTCTTTCAGGATTGTAGTGGACACTGAATACCCTAGCCTAGCTATCAATTTCCCTATCTAATCAGCAGCAGCTACCCTTTCCCTGCTCTCACTAAGCATGCAGCTTCAGAATGAATCGAAAATGGATGCTGGGAGGGAGGTGGGAGGGTGTGGAAGGGAGGGTGTGGAAGGGAGGGTCTGCTGCTGATTTGCTGGAATGTGTCTGCTGACCGTGAGGCACAGGGTCAAAGTTTGCTCAATGATGACGAATAGGGGGCGGATCGAACCGCGCATGTGTCCGCCCGCTATGTTCACCGGGAACTATTCGCCGGCGAACAGTTCGGTACATCACTAATACAGTGGCATACATACCGGGGTCGCCGCTGCGCCAGGCCCGGCCCACCAGGCGACCTGCGACCCAGTATGCACGGCAGTGTATATATATATATATATATATATATATATAAAAAATAGAAAAAATAGAAAAAAATCCCATGCACTCACGCTTTAATGTTCCTGATATGCCGGGTGCCAAAGCCTGGACTCCAAAGATACATAGAACGCCAAATGATAGCTGCTCACCGGTCTTGTTTAAAATTCAAAAGTTTTATTTAATCATATTAAAAATCTGTGACCAACGTTTCAGTCTCCGCTCGGGACTTTCCTCAGGGTCAGACAATAAATGATAGGACAACACATATTGCTTGCAATGTATGTCAATATATAGCCATAACAATGATTGTAAGTGACTCACCCAGGTGCATGGTGTCCTCGGCGTTTCCGCCGTGTGTACTTCCGGGTATGCGCATTAGGTGTCAGCTCAGCACTGCCCCCTTTCATCTACGTATCCGAAATTCTGTATTTCAAATGGGATGTGGGCAGCATATTAACCGTGCGTATGGCCTCAGCTATGCTTCCGGGTGTGCGCGAGCACCTAACCCGTGACTCCACCTCCAATATGGCACGTGACTGGTATCGTCACGTGACGCATGCCGTGTCGGAAACGGCAAGCGGGGCGTTGCTAAGCAACGTAGTGCGCATGTTACACCGGTTGTATAAAAACGAACTCGTGTGTCAGTTATAAGGACGAATGCATGTGAATACGATGTGATGAAAGTGATGTAATATTTGATGTGACATGGTCAGCTAATGAAAACAATAAATATGTATCTAATAGAGACATGAAATATATTTAAATCAAACTATATGACACAAAGGCTGCATCTCATAGGAGTGAAGCTGTATATGTTATGAAAGTGCTGAAGGAGATACTTTAGCAAGTAATTCATTAAAGTGATGACGTGCAGTAATTAAAGTGCAAAGAATGGTGCTGAAAACCATACAGTAATAATGGTGCAAAACTGGTGTATAAAGAACATAACTCTTAACGTCATAGCCATAACATATCAATTATATCATTAAAATACATGTCTACAACGCCCAAATAGGGGGTAATAGCCTGTATGTCTAAAATAATACTGGTACTGCATTAAGGGAGCTAAATAAATGAATAATAGGGAATATTTTCATTCAAACCCCTAGGGGCCACCGTGTCTAACTGATGTATCCAATATGCTTCTTTCTGAATTAGCATTTTGCCTCTGTTGCCACCTCTCTTAGGAGGGGGGATGTGGTCAATACCCACAAATTTCAGGGAGGCTAAAGGATGTCCTTTGTCGAAGAAGTGCTTGGCGACTGGCTTATCACTGAGTCCATCCCTATAGGCTAGCCTGATACTGGAACGGTGACCCCTAATACGTTCGCATAATTGCGTCTCCGTCTTACCCACGTAATAAAGCCCGCATGGGCATATGAGCTTATAGATGACGTGGGTGGTTCGACAAGTGATGGTGTGCTTGATGTCATATACTCTATTGGTGTGTGGATGATTGAATTTTTTTGATGGAATCATATGTCCACATGTCACACAACCAAGGCAACGAATGCATCCTCGTATGTTGCTCTTGGTTGTCTTGGAGTAACTGGCGATCGGATCCGTGTGCATCAATATGTCACGAAGATTTCTGTTGCGTTTATAGCAAATCATCGGAGGTTCTTTGAAAATCTTAGGAAGCTGATCATCAGTGGCCACCATCTTCCAATTTTCTTTAATCATTGTGGAAACCTGATGTGAAGAATTGTGGAACGTCATGGGGAACACCATCCTCTGTGTCGGTTGTACATTATCCTGATTCGTAGCTGTTTTGGCCACAGTAAGGGCGTCCTGGAGTACCCGGCTTTCATAGCCTCTATTTGCAAATTTCTGCGTCATAGTATCCAACTGTGCTGCCATCATATTCGGGTTTGAGTTGTTGCGGATCACCCGTTGGAACTGTGCTTTGGGTATCGATCTTTTGAGTGCAATGGGATGAGCGCTATGGGCATGCAGTAAGGTATTTCTATCGGTAGGTTTTGAGTATAAAGAATACTCAATAACGTTCTGCCCCCAGGTTAACTCCAAATCAAGGTATTGTGCCTTTTCCGCACTTATGTTGGCCGTAAACCTTATAGGTGATGGTAGATGGTTCAATGTAAATATCATATGTTGTGCCTCTGCTTGTGTCCCTCTCCAGATAATAAGCAGATCGTCGATGTAACGATAGTATCCTATGATGGAGTCCCCATATGGCTGTAGGATATGTTCTATTTCATATACATACATGTATGCATTAGCATACATTGGGGCTACTGAAGACCCAATGGATGTTCCCGCCACCTGGAGGTACCATTGTTCCTCAAATCTGAAATGGTTGTGATGGAGAATGAGGGATAGTAACTCCAAAACAAACTCTATAGGTGGGCCATTGTAGACTGGAGAGTTACATAGGACCTGTCGCATGGCCTCTATTCCTTCTGTGTGGGGTATGACCGTGTAGAGGCTGGACACGTCCATTGTAATGAATACCGGTGCAGTGTGGTGTAGTTCCAGGCCCTTGATTCTGTCCAAGAGTGTCCGTGTGTCTTTGACACAGGTAGTCAAGGCCTCTACTGGTTTTTTAACAACATAGTCCAGCCATTGTGCAATGGGTTCTAATATCCCATCAATGGCTGACACTATGGGGCGTCCAGGCGGTCTATTGGCGTTCTTATGTATCTTGGGGATACTGTAAATCACCGGAGTGCGTGGGTGGGCTTTGTTCAAAAATTGATACAGCTCTAATCCTATGTAGCCTGCTCTTAAGGCCATATCCAGGACATCCGTAATTTTCCTCTGGATATCTAAGGTAGGGTCCCCAGGGAGTAAACGGTATGTATTTTCATCCCGGAGTTGCTGTTTAAGATCTGCTGCATAATCGGTATAGTCCATGAGGACTATGCCCCCTCCCTTGTCCGCTGGGCGGACAACAATGGTGTGATCTTTCGCCAGATTAGCCAGCGACTTTCTTTCTGATTTCGTGATGTTGTATTGCGCTGTAGTATGTTTCGTGGCAATGTTCTGTGTCATCTTGGCTGTTGTCATAAGAAATGTCTTAATAGAATGTTTATTACTTGGTGGGTCGAATGTTGATTTCAACCTGAATTTGTCGATGTCCGTATCATGGGACCTGATGGTATCTTTGGCTGCATGGTGAAAGTGGTCCTTAAGTCTCATGTGTCTTCCAAATTGGAAAAGTTCGGTGCTCCATTGGAATGGGCTGAGTTTGCTGGTAGGAACAAATGAAAGTCCTTTACTGAGGATGGTAGTTTCTGAGTCACTTATTCAATCATCCACACACCAATAGAGTATATGACATCAAGCACACCATCACTTGTCGAACCACCCAAGTCATCTATAAGCTCATATGCCCATGCGGGCTTTATTACGTGGGTAAGACGGAGACGCAATTATGCGAACGTATTAGGGGTCACCGTTCCAGTATCAGGCTAGCCTATAGGGATGGACTCAGTGATAAGCCAGTCGCCAAGCACTTCTTCGACAAAGGACATCCTTTAGCCTCCCTGAAATTTGTGGGTATTGACCACATCCCCCCTCCTAAGAGAGGTGGCAACAGAGGCAAAATGCTAATTCAGAAAGAAGCATATTGGATACATCAGTTAGACACGGTGGCCCCTAGGGGTTTGAATGAAAATATTCCCTATTATTCATTTATTTAGCTCCCTTAATGCAGTACCAGTATTATTTTAGACATACAGGCTATTACCCCCTATTTGGGCGTTGTAGACATGTATTTTAATGATATAATTGATATGTTATGGCTATGACGTTAAGAGTTATGTTCTTTATACACCAGTTTTGCACCATTATTACTGTATGGTTTTCAGCACCATTCTTTGCACTTTAATTACTGCACATCATCACTTTAATGAATTACTTGCTAAAGTATCTCCTTCAGCACTTTCATAACATATACAGCTTCACTCCTATGAGATGCAGCCTTTGTGTCATATAGTTTGATTTAAATATATTTCATGTCTCTATTAGATACATATTTATTGTTTTCATTAGCTGACCATGTCACATCAAATATTACATCACTTTCATCACATCGTATTCACATGCATTCGTCCTTATAACTGACACACGAGTTCGTTTTTATACAACCGGTGTAACATGCGCACTACGTTGCTTAGCAACGCCCCGCTTGCCGTTTCCGACACGGCATGCGTCACGTGACGATACCAGTCACGTGCCATATTGGAGGTGGAGTCACGGGTTAGGTGCTCGCGCACACCCGGAAGCATAGCTGAGGCCATACGCACGGTTAATATGCTGCCCACATCCCATTTGAAATACAGAATTTCGGATACGTAGATGAAAGGGGGCAGTGCTGAGCTGACACCTAATGCGCATACCCGGAAGTACACACGGCGGAAACGCCGAGGACACCATGCACCTGGGTGAGTCACTTACAATCATTGTTATGGCTATATATTGACATACATTGCAAGCAATATGTGTTGTCCTATCATTTATTGTCTGACCCTGAGGAAAGTCCCGAGCGGGGACTGAAACGTTGGTCACAGATTTTTTTTTTTTTTTTTTTTTTAATTCTTTATTTTGGTTGTGCATTGTTGAGTACTTATGAAACATAAACATGTCAAATAAGAGCTTTACATCTTGTATCAGGCAATAAAATTATACATGTTGAGAGTGTTGCACATTTTTTTTTTTTTAAAGAAGAGAAAAACATTGAGGAATAGTGGCGTTCAGTGTGTTGGGTGTAAATGAGTGAAGAGAATATTCTCCTAGGCTACGCACTGACTATGATTATGAGGTATATAGATGTAAAGGTAAGGTGATGAGTCTATTACAGCTTACTGGTGAGTAGGAGATCAGACCTTTAGATAAACATGCGTGCAGTCTGTAGATGTGCGTTATTAAAGGCAGGTATAGAGGCTGGGAGCTGTAATTGAGTAAGTTGAACAGTGCGGAGAACCAGGCTGTAGGGGATATTAAAAGGTGGTATCACCGTAATGAGACCTGATTTTACTTAATATTAACTCAGGGCTGGGTGTAGGTCTAAATGTACATGTAACGGTTTCCGCGTTAGGGTGTTCGTAGTGTGGGTGGTGCCCTCGTCTTTTCAAGGAGGGGGTGCTGCGTGCCTTCGTGGAAGGCCGACCTCTCAGTGGAGGTATTGCCCCTAACCAAGGGGGTGGCGGGGGGTATAAATGATTCAGAGGTTGCGCATGTGTGGCTAAGAGGAACCGGACTAGGTTCATAGGAGGCATCTCTTTATGGGTGCCTGGTGATGTGGTAGAATGCCTAATCTCCCTACCCCTGGGTGGTACAAGCCGAGGATCTTGTCCTCGTGTGGGAGATTCTGCAGTGGTAAACATAAGAAAAGGAAAAACATATGTATAACAACATTTGGTGAAAGTAAGCAAATAAAATCAAATAAAATCATAGCGATAAATTTTTGCAACGTCGCAACTGTGCGACTTGGAGCTGCCGGTCGAGTAAGGCCCCTCAGTGGGTATAGGTCGGTCTAGGAATGTCTCTGCCAGTCAGGTGTCCAGCTGGTTATCGCTTGCTGATCTCGGCACAAATGGTGTCACATTGGATGGGTCCCATCCGTGGGTGCGATTTAGGCCCGTCGGGGCCGCCGTCTCCTCCTGGATATCCAGAGCTGCAAGGAACGCAGGAATATCAGTCCCTGTGGTTATTCTACGGGTAGTCCCTTTATGTGTAATAAGAAGTGATCGTGGGGGTCCCCACCTGTAGGGCACTCCTGCCGCCCGTAGTTGGGCCGTGACGTGGGTCAAGGATTTTCGCCACTGCAGGGTGGCTTTGGATAAGTCCTGGTAAAAGGACAATTGTGAGTCCTCAAATGTAATTGGGGTCTTGTTTCTTACCGCTGTCATTATTTGCCCCTTGTCGTGAGGTTGTGCGCAGCGGAGAATAACATCGCCCGGTGTTGTAGTGTTGGTAGCATTGGACGTCGGTAGGCGGTACATCCCAGCGATGTTTACTTTTTTGGCGGTGGCGGGTGGCCGCACTGTGGCTAGTAACCGTCTTACATAGTGTGGTAGTTCCTCCTGAGGTATGGTGGCTGGTATGCCCCTGATTTTAATATGGTTGCGGCGGTACCTGTCCTCCTGTGTTGCCACTTGTATTGATAGAGCCTGTTGAGCTGCCTGTAGTTGGGCTATAGAGGTCTGTATATTGGAGGTGTCTTGACGGAGCTCTTTGACCTCTGCTTCTGTAGCTGCCAGTCTGCCTGTGAGCTGCTGCATGGAAGATTTCAGGATGGGCAGGTCAGCAGCAAGTAGGCCTTGAATGTCCTGTAGCATGGTAGATAGGATTTGAAGGTCCTGTTTAGTTGCAGGCTCAGTGTTGTTAACAGAGGCTGTGGATTTTGGCTGTGCGTCTTCTTTTGGGCTTTGCAGCTGGGGTGCTGCAGGGGCAATTGTGTGGGGAGGCCCTGGTGAGGGTGGGTGGTCGGGGGCCGCCATAGTGGCTGATGTGTGTCGTTGGAGCATGACACCTATGTCCCTCTGTTCGGGTACGTTACCGTGGGTGGATTTCTGAGTTCTGCGCCCCATGGATGTATTGGCAGTCGTTGTTTGGGGTGACCACAGCACCGCTGCGTTTTCGTCAGGATCCCCGCCCCAGAGATACTCGAGGTCGCGGTATGAAGGCCTGTGGTAGGCCCCGGTTTTGCGTTTTGCCTTCAGATGCTTCGGGGAGTACTGGAAGGGCATCTGTGGATTCAGCAGGGTGTCCCCGGGCTGTTTAGGGCGTTTGCAGTGTCGGATGGCTGCTTGTTACCGAGATATTGTCGGGATTGCGAGTTAGATTTGCGGAGCTGGAAGAAATGGCGTCCGGTCCGGTTCAGTGCCAGGCTCCGCCCCCCTGGTCACAGATTTTTAATATGATTAAATAAAACTTTTGAATTTTAAACAAGACCGGTGAGCAGCTATCATTTGGCGTTCTATATATATATATATATATTTCATTTTATGTGTCACCGGGCGGTCAGCCCTGCGGCTCCAGCATCAGTAAGCGGCGCGCGAGGGAGATGAACAGGAGGATCTCAGTGCTCCCTCGCTAAGCGGCTACTAAAAAAGATTGGACATACCCCATATTTTAGTGTTTGCAGCCATGTTACAGTTTTAATGTTACAATGTTACACTGTTACACAAAACTTTGTAAAGTAATAAAATGTGAGCAGGATATTGCTTTGCTGCAGAGGGATTTGGATAGATTGGGGGATAGGGCACTAAAATGGCAGATGAAATTGAAGGTAGAGAAATGCAAAGTTATGCACTTCAGGTCCAAGAATGCACAATATCCTTATTGCTCTTACTGTTAAAAATCATTTTCTTTGCCTTTCTTCCATCCTAAATGTGTGACCTCGTGTCCTATGTATAGCCCTGTTTCTGAATAGATTTTCAGATAAAGGTTTTTTTTGGCCCCGAATATATTTGTATAAAGTTATCATAGAAACATAGAATGTGACGGCAGATAAGAACCATTCGGCCCATCTAGTCTGCCCAGTTTTCTAAATACTTTCATTAGTCCCTGGCCTTATCTTATAGTTAGGATAGCCTTATGCCCAGGGGTCATTTAGTTGCTCCAATGGCCATTGGAGGGATGCCCGCCTGACAACGTCAAGGCAGACCCCCCTAAGCGGGTCCTAACACTGACCCTTCAGCCTGCTTCCTTGAGCTTCTGGCAAAGATATCTCTAATGTGTTCCCTATTAAGGGTTAATAAGTAAAGGGGTGTATATAAAAAATACCCCTTTCTGTCTCATTAGAGATATCTTTGCCAGAAGCTCAAGGAAGCAGGCTGAAGGGTCAGTGTTAGGACCCGCTTAGGGGGGTCTGCCTTGACGTTGGCAGGCGGGCATCCCTCCAATGGCCATTGGAGCAACTAAATGACCTCCATTTGTCTAAATATACATAGGGATTAAGGAGAAAGCGCAAGTAACATTTTCTTTTCTTTGGTTTTTACTATATATTGGGGCTGATGTGTGTTGTAGTCCTTGCTGCTTGAGCGCAGGACTTCTCTTTTTGTATTTGTATTTACTTTGTATCACACAGCCTGGTTACAATGCTGCTACCCATCCCATGTGTTCCCTATTAAGGGTTAATAAGGAAAGGGGTGTATATAAAAAATACCCCTTTCTGTCTCATTAGAGATATCTTTGCCAGAAGCTCAAGGAAGCAGGCTGAAGGGTCAGTGTTAGGACCCGCTTAGGGGGGGTCTGCCTTGACGTTGGCAGGCGGGCATCCCTCCAATGGCCATTGGAGCAACTAAATGACCTCCATTTGTCTAAATATACATAGGGATTAAGGAGAAAGCGCAAGTAACATTTTCTTTTCTTTGGTTTTTACACTCTCTAAAGGACACTGAGATAGCCTCTGCTAGAAAGACCCCCCTCCATGGCCCATTAGCCCTCAATTGTAGTCTCTACTGGGGCCTCGAAGGGATTATTGCACTTTTGTTCCTTGTGTCTAAAGATTGTGTAGGGTGTGGCTGGAGGCGGTGCATTGAGGCGGGACATGGGTGGCGCTTGCTGCGGAGTATGGGTGGGGCCTGTAAGGGGGCCCTTGATTTATTTTGCCCGGGGGCCCTGAGGGTTCTCAGTCCGCCCCTGCTTATGCCTATCCCACGCATGCTTAAACTCCTTTACTGTGTTAACCTCTACCACTTCAGCTGGAAGGCTATTCCATGCATCCACTACCCTCTCAGTAAAGTAATACTTCCTGATATTATTTTTAAACCTTTGTCCCTCTAATTTAAGACTATGTCCTCTTGTTGTGGTAGTTTTTCTTCTTTTAAATATAGTCTCCTCCTTTACTGTGTTGATTCCCTTTATGTATTTAAATGTTTCTATCATATCCCCCCTGTCTCGTCTTTCCTCCATGCTATACATGTTAAGATCCTTTAACCTTTCCTGGTAAGTTTTATCCTGCAATCCATGAACCAGTTTAGTAGCCCTTCTTTGAACTCTCTCTAAGGTATCAATATCCTTCTGAAGATAGGGTCTCCAGTACTGTGTATAGTACTCCAAGTGAGGTCTCACCAGTGTTCTGTACAATGGCATGAGCACTTCCCTCTTTCTACTGCTAATACCTCTCGCTATACAACCAAGCATTCTGCTAGCATTTCCTGCTGCTCTATTACATTGTCTGCCTACCTTTAAGTCATCAGAAATAATCACCCCTAAATCCCTTTCCTCAGATGTTGAGGTTAGGACTCTAGCAAATATTCTGTACTCTGCCCTTGGGTTTTTACGTCCAAGATGCATTATCTTGCACTTATCCACATTAAATGTCAGTTGCCACAACTCTGACCATTTTTCTAGTTTACCTAAATCATTTTCCATTTGGCTTATCCCTCCTGGAACATCAACCCTGTTACATATCTTAGTATCATCCGCAAAAAGACACACCTTACCATCAAGACCTTCTGCAATATCACTAATAAAAATATTAAAGAGAATGGGTCCAAGTACAGATCCCTGAGGTACCCCACTGGTGACAAGCCCAAGCTTCGAATATACTCCATTGACTACAACCCTCTGTAGCCTGTCACTCAGCCACTGCCTTACCCATTCAACAATATTGGAATCCAAACTCAAAGATTGTAGTTTGTTGATAAGCCTTCTATGTGCAACAGTGTCAAAAGCCTTACTGAAATCGAGGTAAGCAATGTCTACTGCACCACCCTGATCTATAATTTTAGTTACCCAATCAAAAAAATCAATAAGATTAGTTTGGCATGATCTCCCTGAAGTAAACCCATGTTGTCTCTGATCTTGAAATCCATGTGTTTTTAGATGTTCAATAATCCTATCCTTTAACATGGTTTCCATCACTTTCCCCACTACTGAAGTTAGGCTTACAGGCCTATAGTTGCCCGACTCCTCCCTATTACCTTTCTTTTGAATGGGCACAACATTCGCTAACTTCCAATCTTCTAGGACTACTCCTGTTATCAATGATTGGTTAAATAAATCTGTTAATGGTTTTGCTAGTACACCACTAAGCTCTTTTAATAGCTTTGGGTGTATTCCATCAGGTCCCATTGACTTATTTGTCTTTACTTTTGACAGTTGAAATAGAACCTCTTCCTCTGTAAACTCACGTGTAATAAATGACTCATTTATCCTTTTTCTTAACTGAGGTCCCTTTCCTTCATTTTCATCTGTAAATACCGAACAAAAATATTCATTGAGGCAGTCAGCTAGACCTTTATCCTCATCTACATACCTTCCTTCTTTTGTTTTTAATCTAACTAATCCTTGTTTTACTTTTCTTTTCTCATTTATGTATCTAAAAAAGGTTTTGTCCCCCTTTTTTACTGACTGTGCTATTTTCTCTTCTGTGTGTGATTTGGAAGCTCTTATAACTTGCTTAGCCTCTTTCTGCCTAATCTTATAGGTCATTCTGTCTTCCTCACTCTGGGTTTTTTTATAATTACTAAATGCTAACTTTTTGTTTTTTACTATTTTGGCTACATCTGTGGAGTACCACAGTGGTTTCTTGAATTTTTTGCTTTTACTGACAAGCCTAATGCAATTTTCTGTTGCCTTCAGTAGTGCAACTTTTAAATAATCCCATTTCTTTTGGACTCCATTTAAATTGCTCCAGTCTGATAATTACTCCTTTACACATATTCTAATTTTGGAAAAGTCTGTTTTTCTAAAGTCTAAAACTTTTGTTTTTGTGTGGTGTGACTCAGTCACTGTTCTTATATTAAACCACACTGACTGATGATCACTGGATCCTAAACTTTCACCTACAGTAATATCTGATACCAAATCTCCATTTGTTAACACTAAATCTAGTATGGCCTCTTTACGAGTTGGCTCCTCAACGACTTGTTTTAGAGACAATCCCAGCAGGGAGTTTAGAATATGTGTGCTCCTGGCACAAGTAGCTATTTTTGTTTTCCAATTTACAAAAGGAAGATTAAAGTCACCCATGATGATAACTTCCCCCTTCATTGTCATTTTAGCTATTTCTTCAACTAGTAGATTATCTAACTCTTCAATTTGTCCTGGGGGCCTATAAATCACACCTACACGAGTTACTGTGTGATTACCAAATTCTAACTTAACCCAAACTGACTCTATGTTCGCCTCACTAACCTTTATTAGGCTAGATTTTATGCTATTCTTTACATACAGGGCCACCCCTCCCCCTTTCTTGCCTTCCCTGTCTTTTCTATATAAAGAGTACCCTGGTATTGCTATGTCCCAGTCATTTTTCTCATTATACCATGTCTCAGTAACAGCGACTAAATCTACACTATCAGTTGCCATTATTGCCACAAGTTCATGGATCTTATTCCCTAAACTGCGAGCATTTGTAGACATGACTCTAAGCTTATCATTTTTTAACACACTTGCTACAGGCACCTTCTGTCCTTGTTTTGGGGGACAATTGGATTGATGTTTTATCACCCTTTTGCCCCCCCCCTCCTAGTTTAAATACATCCTAGCAAAACCTCTGAACTGCTCACTGAGAACATTTGTTCCCTTTTGAGAAAGATGCAAACCATCTTTTTTGTACAGTTTATTTCCATTCCAAACAGAGCTACTATGAGCAATAAAGCCAAATCCTTGCTCCCGACACCATTCACCAAGCCACACACCATTCACCAAGCAGTGTTTCAAGAGTTTATTATTGATGTCTTACGATAGTACATACACACATTTGTATTCGTGTACTTGGACAACATATTAATATATTCACCCGATTTGCATACTCATCACATGCACGTTAAATTAGTTTTGAAAACCCTTCTTGTTAATGGTCTATATTGTAAACTCGAAAAATGTTCGCTTGATCAATCCGAAGTCCAGTTCTTGGGTTATCTAATCTCTGCTAAAGGTTTTCATATGGATCCCAAGAAACTTTCTGCTATCATGGGATGGCCTCTACCTCAGGGTTTGAAAGCCATTCAGCGTTTTCTTGGTTTTTCGAACTATTATAGGCGCTTTCTTAAAGGTTTTTCTTCCATTGTAGCGCCTATAACCCGAATGACTAAAAAGGATGGTAATATAATGTCTGGACCCCGGAAGCGCTTGAGGCTTTTGAATTTCTTAAGACTGCATTCGCTTCTGCTCCTATTTTACAGCATCCTGTCCCTTCTTTGCCTTTTATTCTTGAAGTTGACGCTTCAGATATTGGGGTGGGTGCTATATTGTCTCAAATAGAATCTCCAGAGAAGCCTTTACATCCTTGGTTTCTTTTCCAAGCAGATGTCCAAGGCCGAAAAGAATTATGACATAGGCAATCGGGAACTCCTTGCCATTGTTGTAGCACTTAAGGAAGGGAGATATATTTTGGAGGGCACTAAGGATCCATCCTCATACTTACCGATCATAAAAACCTTTCCTACCTTAGTGAAGCCAAGAGACTGTCTTCTAGGCAGGCCAGGTGGTCTCTGGTTTTATCTCGCCTTAATTATATCATCACCTACAGACCAGGTGATCGTAACACTAAAGCTGACGCTCTGTCCAGACAATTCGAAACAACCGACAAACAAGAGCTTGATGATACCCCTGTCATTCCCCCAGACAGAATAATAGCTACTACTGTTCTCTCTATTTCTTCATCCATCTTGCAAGTCATACAGGCTAAACAAAACAAGGCACCTAGAGAGAAACCTACTGATACATTTTTCGTCGATGTTCCTGAAAGACAGGAAATCGTGTCACTATCATGACACCAGAACCGCTGGGCATCCTGGTATCGCTAAAACCGTAACAGCAGTTTCTAGATATTTCTGGTGGGCCTCCTTGAGCAAGGATGTCACCGATTACGTACGGGCATGTGTTACTTGTGCCAGTATGAAGTCTTCTTATAGATTTCTTTGTGGGTTCTTGCACCCGTTACTCATACCCGAGAGGCCTTGGTCTAATCTGTCCATGGATTTTATTGTTGAGTTGTCCCTTTCGAATGGTAAAACAGTCATCCTGATGATCGTGGATAGATTTTCTAAGATGGCTCATTGTGTCTGTTGTCAAATTGCCCTCATCCAAGGAACTCGCCTCTATCTTCGCCAGGGAGGTGTTTAGGTTACACGGTATACCAGAGTCTATAGTGTCCGATAGGGGTAGCCAGTTTATTTTTAGGTTCTGGAAAGCCTTTTGTTCAGAGATGGGTATTTCTATCTCGTTTTCCTCAGCTTACCACCCCCAGTCTAATGGAGCTTATGAACATGCCAACCAATCCCTAGAGCAGTATCTTCGTTGTTTCGTATCCCACCATCAGAACAATTGGGCTGACCTGCTTCCTTGGGCTGAGTTTGCTCATAATACGCTACTCATGAATCTTCCGGTAATAGCCCTTTCTACGTTGTTTATGGCCGGCATCCTGTTGTTCTTCCATCTGCATTCTCCTTGCAGGGCATGCCGGTTCTGAATGAGCATTTGGCCGGTTTACGTACTACCTGGGAGCAGGTTTAGCGTTCTTTGGTAGATTTTGATGCTCGTCAAAAAGTTCAGGCTGACAAACATCGCAGGGCGGCTCTATCCTATGTTGTGGGGGATAGGGTTTGGCTTTCCACTCGCAACATCCGCCTTCGTGTGCCTTCTATGAAGCTGGCTCCCCGTTTTATTGGTCTTTTTCGTATCTTGCATAAATGTAATCCTGTTTCTTATGCCTTGGATCTTCCCAGAAACCAGAAACGTCTTTCATACCTCCTTGTTGAAGCCGCTCCTGTGTATGTTCCTCCTCCTCCTCCTGTTTCTGTGGAGGGTCATGAGGAATTTGAGGTGGAAGCCGTGCTTGACTCTCATTTTCTCCAGGGTCGCCTCCAGTACCTGGTGCATTGGAAAGGATATGGGCGGAGGAACGCAGTTGGATTTCCGCTGACACTGTTCACGCTCCTCGCCTTCTGCGCTCTTCCATTCTCGTTTTTTTGCCAGGCCTGGACCTCCCCGCCCGGTGGGTGTGTCTTCGGGGGGTACTGTAGCGGTACTTACCCTCTCCGCGGGCCGGGCGAGGTCCTCTGTCCCCGCCGCGCACGGTCCTGCATCTGCACGAGCCACTCGCGGGTTGCCCGACGGGGAGATCCAGAAGGCGTGCACTGACCACGAGACGTGGCCACGTGACTCGCCTGGCTCTGGGAGCACGCAGCGCGTATTGGGCACGCTTTTAAAGGGACAGTGGGAGCCGAAATGCAAAACGGTCTCCCATTGGCCCATGTCATTCCACATTCCCCGTACACTCACTTTTTGGGGGCGTGGATATGACAGGGGCCAATCAAATTAAACTCTAAGGTATTTATACTCACCTTTCCCTTAGCTCCCTGCCCTATCGTGGTTTCTGAATCAGTTCCCTTTAGTGCTTGTTTCGTCCAGTAGTGCTTTTTCGTGCTTGACCTTGGCTTTGTACCTGACTCCGTTTTTCTCTTGATCCCTGCGTTGTCTTGTTTGCTGGTTTCCCGACTCCTGTCTACCAGTCCTTGGCTAAGTTCTTGTTTTCGCTGTCTCTCTGTTCCCTTGACCTCGGCTCGTTCCTGACTGTCATTTCCCTGTACTACGTCAAGTCCGGCCATTCTAAGGCCCGGTAAAACATATCTTATTTATCTTGTCTCTCGTTTGACTAAATCTTGCGTGTTGGGGTACACTACCGTGACACCCTCCAAATAAGGTATTTTAGCCCCCAGAGAAACCGACACTCCTATACATGGGTGGTATCACTGTACTCAGGAGATGTTGCTGAACACATATTGAGGTGTTCTTTGGCAGTAACCCCTAAAGTTATCAGTAGATGTATTCTTAAATTGCATTGCGTGTCAAAAAAATCACCAATTATTTTTTTTTTTTTACATTTGGCATAGATGGTGGTAAAATGGTTGCATGAAAAGAGTCAAAATACCCCAAGTTTAATACCTTAGGTTGTCTTCTTTTAAAAAATATATATATATATATGTGAAGGGTTAGTCAGGGATTCCTGACAGATATCAGTGTTACAATGTAACTTACGCTAAGTTTGAAAAAAAATGGTTTGGAAATAGCAAAGTGCTACTTGTACTTATAGCCCTATAACTTTCCAAGAACATGTTAACATTCAGTATTTCTAAACTCAGGACAAAATTTAGAAACTAGATTTTGGGGGTCATAACAGATTTTGGGGGTCGTAAGAGATTTTGGGGGTCGTAACAGATTTTGGGGGTCAAAGTTCGAAAAAGTGTATTTTTTTAAATTTTTTCATCATATTTTATTAAAACATTTATAGAAAATTATATTGTAACGGAACCGCTGGCACCCCGACCGGGTACCTTCCGCTGACGGATGCTCCTAGCGCTTCCTGAGGACTCCAAGCACTGCAGCAGACACCACAACCACCGAATTTGAGAAGCATAGGAATCCTCTCTAGCATATGAATGCTGTATACAGCCGAATAGGAAAAACCATGCGAATAGGTTTACACTCCTAGCAGTCAAACTGGAACAGCATACAATAAATCCTCCCCCAATAATGAGACGACACTTCACTTTGAGGGTTAAAACAGGAACTCCCTGTACTGGCACATACAGCCTCTTTTATTCACAATCCACAAAACATAGTACTGCCCACAGGGTTTTGCAGAAAAACCAATAAACACATTACAACACATACAATGCAAGTACAGCAGCCAATCAGACACAATGGGACAATAGAAACACACCCAGCATATTCCTCCCTTCTGCTTAGGAGATAATTGAGTCAATTACTGTATCTACTCAATTATCTCCAAGCTGAAAAGTTACACTTTTTATACATTTTTATAACTTTGTGAGTTAACATCGTACATTCATAAAACTTATTATTTTAACCAGTATAACTTGGGGACAAACATATCCAAAATTCACTTGAATAGGTTCAGGGGTTTAACGGTTAGGTCGAAGGCCTTTGTTTTCACTTGCAAGCATGGCTTTTCCTGTCCAAACGGGTTCCCACTGGTTTGGCAGTGTCCCTGGGACAACACCCTGCTGGAGAACAATGGATCCGGTGGAGGGGAAGAGGAAGTGTCCAAAAAGTTTCAGTATGTCCATACACTGTTTTTAAAAGGCCAGCACAGTACAATAAAAGTCCATTCACTGTGCTTAAAGGGCCAGTAGTCGCACAATAAAATACAATATGTCCAAATGTTGCACCTGAAGAGCCAAATCTCCCAGGGACCATAGTCAACAGGTAAGAGGCTGGCAATCAGGCTCCTCCAACAGCCAGGGGTGAAGGGCAGCTTGTCACCAATAAACCCAGTGACAAAAGGCATTTCGTCACATATATGATATGATGAAAATAATGGTATCTTTAGAAAGACCATTTAATGGCGAGAAAAAAAAAAGGTATATAATGTGTGGGTACAGTAAATGAGTAAGAGGCAAACTAAAGCTAAACACAAACACCGCAGAAATTTAAAAACAGCCCTGGTCCTTAACAGTAAGAAAATTGAAAAGCGGTCTGGTCACTAAGGGGATAAAGGGACATTATAGACATCCAGACAATGTTATTTCACTGTATGTTGTGTACTTGTAGTTTATACCCTGCAGTGTAAAACATTGCAATGTTTATATTGCAGGGCATAAATGCCTCTGTTGGCTGTCATACAGACAGCCACTAGAGGCGATTCCAGTGAAATAGTGTACCATCTGATAGAGACCATCTGAGGAGGAGGAGGAGCGGGGGAAAGAATGAGACACATGGGAGTGTTTTGGAGGGGGGGGGGATGAGACACACTGAAAGTATGGTGAAGGGGATGTAGCCCTTTCTTTTTCAAGGGACCAAAAGTAATTGAAAAACTGACTCAAAAGCTGTTTCTTTGTTATTTTTTAATCAATTAGGCAGGCAAAAGGTCTGGAGTTGATGCCAGGTGTGACATTCACATTTTGGAACCTGTTGCTGTGAACCCACAACGTGTGCTCAAAGGAGCTCTATTTGCAAGTGACACAGGCAATCCTTAGGCTTCAAAGAAATTAATCCATCAGAGAGATAGCAGGAACATTAGGAGTGGCCAAATCAACAATTTAAAAAAAAAAAACACAGGTGAGCTCTGCAACACAAAAAGGCCTGGATGTCCATAGAAGACAACATTGATGGATGATTGTAGGGTCCTTACCATGGTAAAACCTCTTCACAACATCCAGCCAAAGTGAAGAGTCTCCCATAAAAAGAAAACTTTACAAGAGCAAATACAGAGGGTTCACCATAAGGTGGAAACCATTCACAAGCCTCAAGAATAGAAAGGCCTGAGTAGACTTTGCCAGAAAAACCAGCCCAGTTCTGGAACAGCATTCTTTTGACAGTTGAAATTAGAAAAAATAGGAACTTGGTATATTTAAAACATAACTTTTAATATCTATAGTAACAAAAAATACCAGCCATGTAGACATTGTTTGGAAAAGTAAAAAACTTGATAATTTAATTCAATATATATAATCTGTATTCTTTGATAGTTTAGTTCAGCATATGTAGTGTTTATTCTTCTACTACATAAAGTAAATGGAGGAAGAATACATGAATGAACATAAACTAATAATTGAAAACTTACTAGTGCTGAGAGTCCTAGATAAGTTACCAAATTCATACACAAATAAAGTTTTAAGTCCTTAAAGGACCACTCTAGGCACCCAGACCACTTCAGCTTAATGAAGTGGTCTGGGTGCCTGGTCCAGCTAGGTTTAACCCTTTTTTATATAAACATAGCAGTTTCAGAGAAACTGCTATGTATATATAAGGGTTAAGCCAGCCTCTAAATCCTCTAGTGGCTGTCTCACTAACAGCCGCTAGAGGCGCTTGCGTGATTCTCACTGTGAAAATCACAGTGAGAGCACGCAAGCGTCCATAGGAAAGCATTGTAAATGCTTTCCTATGCGACCGGCTGAATGCGCGCGCAGCCCTTGCCGCGCATGCGCATTCCGCCAAAAGGGAGGATCGGAGGCGGAGAGGAGGAGGAGAGCTCCCCGCCCGGCGCTGGAATAAAGGTAAGTTTTAACCCTTTCCTCTCCCCAGAGCCGGGCGGGAGGGGGTCCCTGAGGGTGGGGGCACCCTCAGGGCACTATAGTGCCAGGAAAACGAGTATGTTTTCCTGGCACTATAGTGGTCCTTTAACCCCTTAAGGACCAAACTTCTGGAATAAAAGGGAATCATGACATGTCACACATGTCATGTGTCCTTAAGGGGTTAAAGGACCACTATAGTGCCAGGAAAACAAACTTGTTTTCCTGGCACTATAGGGTCTTTAGGTCACCCCACCCTCAGGGTCCCACTCCCGCTGGGCTAAAGGGGTTAAAAACAACTACCTTTCTCCAGCGCCGGGCTCCCCCATGGTGCTGGGGAACTGTCCTCCTCCTGCCGACATCAGCGACGAATGTGCATTCAAAACGCCCATAGGAAAGCATTTTTCAATGCTTTCCTATGGATGTCCAGCGTCTTCTCACTGTGATTTTCACAGTGAGAAGCGCGGAAGCGCCTCTAGTGGCTGTCAGGGAGCGAGCCACTAAAGGCTGGACTAACCCTCAGTGAAACATAGCAGTTTCTCTGAAACTGCTATGTTTTCAGCTACAGGGTTAACACTAGATGGACCTGGCACCCAGACCACTTCATCCCGAGCTACCTCGGTGCTGGGGAACTCTCCTCCTCCTGCCGACGTGAACGCCGAATGTGCATTCAAACCGCCTTTTTCTTAATGCTTTCCTATGGACGTCCAGCGTCTTCTCACTGTGATTTTTATAGTGAGAAGTGCGGAAGCGCCTCTAGAGTCGGTCAGGGAGAGAGCCATTAAAGGCTGGATTAACCCTCAGTGAAACATTGCAGTTTCTCTGAAACTGCTATGTTTTCAGCTACAGGGTTAACACTTCATTGAGCTGAAGTGGTCTGGGTGCCTATAGTGGTCCTTTAAAAAAAAAAAATACGGCTGAATGTGATTTCTCTAATATGCCACTCAAGGTCACTGTGGTACCACTTTCAGTCATTTTACTCCTTCAAAATTAGGTGTACTTAGACTTAGAACCACTCGAGGTCGCTGTGGTTCAATATTCAATCAGTCTTCACAGATTTCGTTTGATGCACTTTTGATAGTGAAACAGCAGGGATCCCTATATAGCGTCCTCAAATACAGATCCCTCATATTTAAGTGAATGAACTTAAGTTATGAATGGTAAATTGCTATAACTATGATTAACTCTGTTCCTGTATGTCAAAATGCTGTCTGCATGCATAGAGTGCCTTTAACCAAAATAAAAATAGTGGTGAAGTATCTATGTACATTGCAACAAAATAGAAAGTTTTTTTAAGTAACAATGTTGAAACTATGTATCCAGACAGTCAAAATGAGGAAAGAAACTGTGAAACAGAGGTAACAGAGCTATTCAAGTATGTTAATTGGTCAGGCTGGGTCCTAGCTAGGCTATCTCCTAGATAGAACATGGGTGCTCAAAAGAACTACAACCATTTGATTACTCCTGATGATCCAGACAGAAAGGGTGAAACGCACGTTGAGTGCAGAGTTTTGAAACTTTGTTAGATTTGTCTCTTCTCCTTTTTTCCATATGAGACTACTTGCAATTTGGGTATAGCTGCTGGGCTTGCAAATATATAGGGTCACAATAGAATACCCCATAAGTTAGCTGAATCCATTATGCTCTAAAATGTGGGCATCATATGAGACTTTATTTTGATTTATGATATATATATGATTATTTTAATCATTTCTAGATCTACTTTTCTTCTACACTCCTGCCATACAGTTTGAACGATCTTTTGCATTTATCTGCCAGGCTGTCGAGCATGTGAGATCTAGGCAGTAACGTCTATGAGAGCCTAGCCAGGACCCAGTCTGAGTACTTAAAGGAACACTACAGAGTCTGGAACACAAACATGTATTCCCGACCCTATAGTTTTAAAACCACCATTTAGTGTAAAACCACCATTGAATCAATGCATCTCTATGAGGAAAGTTCAGTGTCTCCAGCAATGCCCAGAAAGCACCTCCAGTGCCCATCTGAGGAGTGGCCACTGGAGGTCTCCCTAGGGTTTACAAAAGCATGTAGGAACTGACTATACTCACCAGAACAACTACATTAAGCTATATTTCTAGTGACTCTAACACACCTTTAACATATTGGAATAGCTTTTACTCCTCTTTTACTTTGTTTCTCTCTTTAGATTTTGACTGCCTGGATGCATAGTTTCAACATTGTTACTGGGGAAAAAAAACAATTTTTTGTTGCATTGAACATAGATACTTTACCACTATTTTTTCTTTTGGGTGAAAGCACTGTGATCCTTGTCAGCAGGTAGCACGGTCCTCTAGGGTAAACAACAGGCACAGTCCTTGTAATTGCATATACTCCAGGCACTTTATTTGTAAATCCACACAGGAGACAGCAGTAAATGAGAACATAAATATAACACAAATCCCTATAAACAAAAGCCTAGCTCGTCTGAGCACTAACTAACATTAGGTTCCCTATCTCTCAGGGGTTAAACTAAAACAAAACAATATTGGTTTCACCAACCTAGTTCTTTGTCCGCTCTCAGCACTCCCAGTGCTCCAAGCCAGCCTTGACTGCTTCCCTTTCTGCACTCCCAGTGCTCCAAACCAGCCTTGACTGCTTTTCTTTTGCACTCCCAGAGCTCCAAGCCAGCCTTAACTGCTTCCCGTTCTGCACTCCCAGTGCCTAGTCTCCTTGACACTCTCTCTCTGGAGAGAACAGCCTCTCTCCTACCTGCTTCCTGGGAGGAAGCCAGCAATCCCCCCTTTTTACCACTGCTACAGCTGATTATCTGCAGCTGAGCAGTGAGTTGGAGACAGTCCAAAAATCTCTGGCCTGGATCTATGTCTCCCAGGAAAACCACTAAAATGTGGAGTGGAGCATTGGCCCACCCTTCTCTCCAAATGCTCCACCCCAGGGGCCCATAACTAAACCTAGCGTTGTGTTGTGCAACACACAAACTACATATACTCCCCCTGGGGTTAAATGGCCTCTCTGCCTTCATGTTATCACAGCACTATGACAGCTTTTTGACATGCAGGGGAAGAAATACACATCAGAAACAGCCATAAGCAGAGCCTGGGCCCCACACAGCATTTCCAAAGCTACCCCCCTGCAGGAACAGCCGTAAGCAGAGCCTGGGCCCCATACAGAATTTCCAAGTACTCACAGTACCAAACCCTGCAGGAATAGACATAGGCAGAGCATTTCCAAAGCTACTCACATGACTCACAGAACCTAACTCTGTATAGACAGCCATGAGGAGAGCATCTCCAAAGCTACTCCCAGGACTCACAGTACCAAACCCTGCAGGAACAGCCATAAGCAGAGGTAGCATTTCTGCATGATCTACTTAAGAATACCTGGACTACTTATTTTTCCTATTTCTCTTTTCAGTTGTATTCCTATCTACCTCCATCCACTAGAGTATTACTGTTTAATCGATGACTATTGCACCCTTTATCCTTAACTCTTGTTTTGTTAAACATTTGTTTTGTTAGTGTTCGTTTTTGAGCTCAAAGCCTTGTTAATTTATGATGCTCCCTATTTATGACTTTCAGCTATCTGAACCATTCCCTCATGTCCTTAAATGTAAATTCTTATCTCATCTGCTTTTTCCTTGATTTGTTTTTACCACTGCAATGCTCCCCACCCACAATCGGTATATAGACCATATAGCCCATATAGCATTTCCAAAGCTACTCACCTTGCCAAACACTGCAAGAACAGCTATAATCAGAGGTAGCATTTCTGTAAAATTGTTGCCCACCGTCCTCAGGGTACTCGTTACATTTATAGATCTCTCAAACTAAAGGGTCTTTCCTGACAAACCAATCACGTCCATCAACCTCTCCACACCTGAAATATCTTAATTCCCACAATGAATATCTTTTAACCCTTCACCCATCTAACCTCACCTATGATTTTTTTTTTTTTAAATTCTTTCTTTTTGGTGCAAAAGATTTTACATGCAAGCCCGTGTAGCCATGACAGCAGACACAGGCAGACATGTTCGTGGCTTTGTACATTTGCACGTTAAAAACGAATATAACAGGCTAGCAACCATTGCATATATGATATAACATGCTAAAGTATTTAGGCATTTTAATAGTTAATCGTAAGATTGAGAATCCGCTTAGTCTATTTGGTATGAGTCTAACAGGCTAATACAAGTCGAGTGTTCGTTAAAGGTTAAACAGGTTTATTGGTTAACTGCAAAATAACAGGCTTTGTAACATTAGTAGACATAGGAAACATTCTACGCTAGACATGCATATGGTAAAGTTAAGTACGCTTAAGATTATGCTGAGGCACGTGACATTGCTTATCCGAGAGGGGGTACCAGTTATACTTCCTCAAAGTGGGCTGACGAACTGCAAGCCGTTAAAGACAGGCTAGACTAGCTGAAAGGGGTTAACATAACATGCTCACTATGAACACAGAGCTAGAATTTAACATGGTTTGGGTATGATGGATGTTGTGCGTCGTTTATTATGTATGCTGGCTTGTGAAATAATACGTTAAAGCTAAAGTAGATTAACAGTTATCTTTTTCTGCAGTGGTATCTGGGGAGTTAATATTGCTGGGGTCTGAGAAGCAGGCCTGCCCTCAGTGCTGCCATTAAAGGGAACACCTGAAGCCCCCCGAGGCAGTAATCCAGCAAATGCACTACAGCTTTGCAGGGAGTCTATGCCAAGTGACGACATTTGTATTTAAGATAAAGGATATAATGCAGGATAGCTGTTGTTATTCATGCTAGGGCAGAGCTCTCTGATTACTAGTGGTCATTAGCGTTACAGGGGCTTTTAAGTAAAATAAGCTATGTTAACAGTACTACCCCTCCAGGTTGGGGATGATTCACTTAGTGATAGGTTGGACGTCATCAGGGTCACTCATGGCTGCGTTTGAGTGTTAGTCAGGCCTCCGGTAACATAAAAATGGGCAGTAATTGAAACAACAAGTAAAAAAAAATAAAAAATAAAAACGTTGGAACCGAGGTTCGAGTGGGTCCATGTGGGGCATATGAGGCTGGGTTACAGCGTATACTATGCCTGGTATAGTGGCAAGAGGCAATGCTTAACATAAAAACAAAATGCAATTAGCACGTATAGCGAGAGTTCTGTGGAGATCGCCCGTCTCTGCTTAGATAGCTGCAGAAGGGATTAGGTAGAGAGAGTCAGTAGGGTAATACAGCCCGGTGCCCCGAGAGTCTGCACTGTTCCGCTGCTCAGGAGCCCCCCTCCGGTGCTTGGAAGCGGAGTCTGAGCCTCTGTGTGTAGAGTAATCAGTGCTCACCCGATGCCTGCTCTGCTGAGCTGCTGGCACTGTGTGAGAGTCTCTCGGGTATTGGAGTCATCCGCGTGGCAAGGTCGGTATCCCCTCGGGGTTCTTTCTCCAGTGGGCCATGGTTGGACTCTTTGGCCTGTTCTGCCCGTCGGTGAGCAGGCTTGTTGCTTTGCAGTAGACTTTGTGGGGTCTCAAGTGCGGGCAGGCTTCTTGTTGGTCAAGGTTCGCAGGAACTGCTGGGAGGTAGGCAGGTCAGATGTACGGATGGGTTCTGTCGTTCATTACCCGTGTGCAAGCTCAGGTGGTGGCTGCCGATTGTCCTGTGCTCTGGAATGCAGGCCCTGCGCACATGGTCTCCACCATCTTGAGCGCGGGTCTCCGGACTGCATGTCAGTGCTTCCACAGCGTACTGCTTAGCTTAGCGTGGCTTGGACCGGGATCACCCCCCCGGTCCAGAGGGGGGGGGAATGGGGCCCGGCCCGCAGGTATTCCTCGCTTGTCGGGTTCCAGCGGGCAGGATAGTGTTGCGGCGGCCGTCCGCTTCACTCACCACCAGCATAGGTCCCGCCTGTTGCAGCGGGCCCTATCCTCGGAGGGACTAAAACTTCAAAAGCAAGCCTCTCCTCAGCCCAGGCAGCCCGGTTCCGTCGAGGGTCGCAGTTTTTTGCCGGTAATTCTCACGATTTTCGGGCTATTTGTGCCTCCGTTTGCAGGAGCCGAGCTGTCCTGCGACCGCTCAGCTCGGCGGCCCAGCCCCGCCCCCTCACCTATGATTTTAACAGCTCAATTCTCGATATCTAAAAAACACAGCACCTCTTCTCCTAATAATGTTCTCCCTTCTATTTTTCACTTTCTCCCTCACTTCTCTCATTATTAAAATATCTCTATCCTTCTACTTACCTGTTCCTGCTGACACCGTCTTCATTGCTCCCTCTCTACCTCCTTCAGCTCTGTATTCATCACATGCACTTTACTCATACCTATCCAGCCTTTCTCCACAAACCCCTCCTAAATCTTCTAAATACAAGCTCTCGACCCAAACATTTAAATCTTACTCCTACCTTCGCTTCCTTTCCATTCTCCTGCTCCTGGCAGCTGGTGATGTCTCTCCAAACCCTGGTCCCTCCTCTACTAACCCACCTTGTGTTAACACCAGAAGCAACAACAATTTGATGTCCATTCCATGTAAATCTCATTCTAAGTCCTCCTATCAAGCTGCCCTCTGGAATGCACGCTCTGTGTGCAGGATCATTAAATCAACTTCCATCCATGACCTATTTATCTCACACTCCCTAAACCTATTTGCACAAACAGAAACATGGCTGTCTACCTCATACTGCTACCCTTCCCTCACTATCTTTTGGTGGTCTTCACTTTACCCACAATCCAAGACAGTCTGACAGTATGGGTGGCGGTGTAGGATTTATGCTTTGACACCACTGCTCATTTAAACCTCTATCTCTCCCCCCTTCCCTATTTTTCTCCACCATTGAAATTCACTCAATTTGTCTGTTCAAACCCATCTCTGCTAACGTAGCTTTTATCTATTGCCCCCTGGTTCCCCTTGTCTGTTCCTTGACCATTTCTCTGCTTGGCTTCCCTACTTACTTAATTTCCCTAATTCTCTGGGATTTCAACATTCCCATTAACCTACCATTGACCTCAGTAGCTTCCTAACTCCTTTCTATTACCTCCTTCCTTGGCCTATCACAGTGGGCTAATGCTCCCACACATGTAGCTGGCAATACCCTACAGGCCTTCTCCACAGCTACAGAACAGGAGGTGGCTGTGCTTCTCTCCTCTGGTCCCACCACCTGTCTACTTAATCCAGAACCTTCCCATCTTATCAGATCTCTCTCTCATTGTCTTGTACCATCCTTAACACCAGGGGCATGTCTTCCGCGAGGCAAACAAGGCATCTGCCTTGGGCAGCACTTTGCAGGGGGTGGCAAAAAAAGCAGATCCCTTGTTTGCCTCGTGTCCTGGGGGCTCAAGAGCTGGCCGGCTGGCAGGCAGCGAGGAAGCATACTCACCTAAGCTCTTCCTGCTCAGCTCCATACGTGCCGCTTAATGAAGCCAGGAGCCGGAATATGACGTCACTCTGGCTCCCGGCATCACTAAGCAGCGCGTGTGGGAGCTGAGCAGGAAAATCAGAGCTCCCTCGCCGCCTACTCAGCCTTTCTGCCCCCTGCCTGCCCGACCAGCAGCCCTACTGGACAGGTAAGCAATCCACTCCAGCTCTCCCAGGGAAGCTGGGTGGATTTTAAATAAAATTATTAAGTGTTGGGAGAAATGTGTATGTGTGTGTCTGTAAGTGTGTATGTGTGTCTGTCTGTAAGTCAATGTGTATGTGTGTGTGTCTGTAAGTGTGTATGTGTGTGTGTCTGTAAGTGTGTCAGTCGGTCAGTGAGTGTATGCGTCTGTCAGTGAGTGTGCATCTGTCAGTGAGTGAACGTCTGTCAGTCAAAGTGCGGCCTTGACAGGAAAGGGTGGGGAAAATTTAAATTGGGGGGGAGGGTGTGTTCCCGAGCACCGTCCTGTGTAGGGCAGAACAAATCTTAAATACAAGACTGCTTAACCACATACTCAACTGCTCTCTTTCATCTAGTGTTGTCCCTGCTCCCCTTAAGCATGCTACTGTCGTACCCATCACAAAAAAGCCTTCCTTAGACCCGTCTTCCCCTTCCAACTATCGTCCCATATCCCTGCTTCCTTTTTCCTCAAAGCTTCTAGAAAGACTTATCTTTACTCGTATGACGCACTTCCTAAATTCCAACTCAATCCTCGATCCTCTTCAATCTGGCTTCCGCTCCCTCCACTCTACTTAGACTGCTTTTATTAAAGTTACAAATTACCTAATCACAGCTAAATCCAAAGGCCACTACTCCATATTAATTCTCCTTGACCTCTCTGCCGCCTTTGACACTGTTAATCATGTCCTCCTTCTCCAAACTCTTCAATCCCTCGGTCTCTGTGACACAGTCCTCTTGTGGTTCTCTTCCTATCTCTCCCAACGTTCATTCTGAGTCTCCTTTTGCAATGAGACCTCCTCCTCTCACCCTGTCTCGGTTGGAGTCTCAAAAGGATCTGTTCTTGGTCCCCTTCTGTTCTCTCTTTATACTGCTCTAGCCCTTGTTACATTTCTTCACTGATTCATAGATATGCGCCTTCTCTGTCTCTTCGCTCTGCCGGTGACCTTCTTCTGTCCGCTGCTCGCACCCTTACTGCTAACCTGTGCTTCCAGGACTTCACGTGTGTAGCTCCCTTCCTTTGGAACAGCCTGCCTACCCCATCATACTCTTCCCTATTCTTAAATTGTTTAGGACATCTTTTCAGAAATGCTTATTAACGCCCAGAGTAAATTATCTACAATTTCTCACAAAAGTGAGTACACCCCTCACATTTTTTTAACTATTTTATTATATCTTTTCATGTGACAACACTGAAGAAATGACACTCTGCTACAATGTAAAGTAGTAAGTGCACAGCCTTTATAACAGTGTAAATTTGCTGTCCCCTCAAAATAACTCAACACAGGGCCATTCATGTCTAAACTGTTTGCAACAAAAATGAGTACACCCCTAATTGGAAATGCCCAAATTGGGCCCAAAGTGTCAATATTATGTGTGGCCACCATTATTTTCCAGCACTGCATTTACCCTCATGGGCATGGAGTTCACCAGAGGTTCACAGGTTGCCACTGGAGTCCTCTTCCACTTCTCCGTGACGACGTCGTGGAGCTGGTGGATGTTAGAGAACTTGTGCTCCCCCACCTTCCATTTGAGGATGCCCCACAGATGCTCAATAGGGTTTAGGTATGGAGACATGCTTGGCCAGTCCATCACCTTTATCTTCAGCTTCTTTAGCAAGCCAGTGATCGTCTTGGAGGTGTGTTTGGGGTCATTATCATGTTGGAATACTGCTCTGCAGCCCAGTCTCCAAAGGGACGGGATCATGTTCTGCTTCAGTATGTCACAGTACATGTTAGCATTCATGATTCCCTCAATGAACTGTAGCTCCCCAGTGCCAGCAGCACGCCGCTCGCGTCCTCCTCTCCTCCTCCCAGCGGCAGCATGTCTAACGCTGCACGCTGGGAGCCGGCACTAATATCAGAACGCCGGGGTCACTCACGTGACCCGGCTTTAAAGCTACAGCGCAACAATCACAGTGGGGGGTATAGATATCCCCCACGTGTGTTTGTTAATACTGATTGGAAGTTATCCAATCAGGATTAAGGCAAGGATTTAACCCCTTAAGGACACATGACGTGTGTGACATGTCATGATTCCCTTTTATTCCAGAAGTTTGGTCCTTAAGGGGTTAAATACTTACCTTTCCTGTCTCTCAGTGCCCTGTTGTGGTCTTTGCTTACTAGTGTTGATACTGAACTTGTGTTTCTGGTTACGTACTCTCTGGCTTGTTAATCTGACTTTGTGACTTTCTCCTACCCTTTGACCTCGGCTTGTTTCTCGTTACTCTGTCTTCTGGTTCCCCTTACTCGGCTTGTCTCCTGACTATTCTGTGTGTGCTTAGCCCGGCCACTCTAAGGTCCGGTACTGCACATTTTCTGTGTGTGTGTGTGTTAGCGTGTTGGGTTCCACGAATCGTGACAGTTAAAAAGCAAAGTAATAATGCAGTAAAATCCCCTTCCAAGAACGAGACGAGGCTACGTTTTGAAGGGTCAAGAAGAACTAAATTTTAATGACAGGGATTCTCCTTTTATGCGATTCTGCCCATGAAAGGGAGACACCTACATAATTAGGACAGTAACCAATTACAAACATGTTACATCCCACACATTTCCTCCCCTCAGATAAACAGTTAACATAATTATCACACACACATTTTTACCTGAGTTTTGGATGTACCCCAAATACTTGGGGTACATTCATAAATCCAGTATCCCCAGATAGCCCCAATCTGGGGGAACAACATACTTAAAAATCATCCCATTCGGTTAAGGGGTTCGGGAGTTATGGGACTTTAAAGTTTTGACCGACCGCACAGGCACACTAGCCGAAAATAGTTCCATAAATTTTGGCCTTGCGGTCGGTCCTCATTCGTGCGGTGAAGAGGCACGAAAATCCTGCCATCCGTGAGTTTCCTGATGGTCGCTAAAATCCCTGTATGTGGTATAGTCCCTCTACCGAACGGCAGCACGCTCGGTAGTTCCAGCACGAATTTACGGTGTTATGGAGGTCTCAGCGGTCTTTGCCTACTCGAGTGTCCGATTTTGGTTCCAGACACTCAACGGCAAATCACCGCTGTTGGTGAACTAAGATGGCCGCGAACACATGTAAAAGTCCCGAAATGGCGGCCACCTAGTAACTGGAACAGAGAGTTTGTGCGTTTCATACGGATGGTAAGTGCCGACCTGGGAGGTAAAATACCACATAATTGAATAGCAGGGTGGTCCGGTGTTCGGTAGTTTGTGTTCATTCTTATACATGCTGAATCTCTACCGTACGGATTGCATAAATAGACGAAAGTGGTTAAATGTCCCGAACTGTGTTAAAAGTAATCCACATAAACCAGGTAAGCACATTCCATTGTGGTTATAGTCTCTGTTAATGTCCATGTACCTGGTTAGTGGTTAAACGGCCGGTATTAGCAATAAATGTTCCCAGGCAAAGGTAAGGTTCTGTTATACTTATCTAACACACTAGAGAGTTTTTAATTATTAGTTTATGTTCAATAATTATTCTTCCTACTCTTACTTTATGAAGTAGAAGAATACACATTATATATAATGGAAGTAGATAGAGCATTAGGTGCTCACTATTATTATGGCGAGGCAGCAGTGAATCTAAACAAGGATTCACAAACCTTGTGACATACAATACAAGCAAAAACCCCATACAAAATTGATAAACTGTGCCAAAAATATCTTTAACCCTTAAGTGTTTTCTTTTTCTTAGAGTAGTTTGTTCTATACATACATATGTCAGAGGAAGCCTTTCGCTATGAAGTGCTGAATATCTAAAAAATAAACATAAGAAATATACCACAGTGTGTAAAGGAATGCACCTTGATTCCAAGGCTCAAGCTACAGATGCCATTTTCGGTTCAGTCTGTAATAAAATGTATGTTTTATGTATAAATGAACTTTGTCCTCTATTAGTTCTTCTTCCCCGTAAAAAACTAGCCCCCACCGGAGTACTTCTTGTAGACTGCTTATCTTGTGACATTTAGAAATATGTCTCTTCTTACATTCCTTTCCTATGACTATTTAAAAAACAGTTTTGCAGGTAAGCACGTATCCCCCACTGTATAAAACAAATTGCCCCCAATTAAGGCTAGAAGCATCTTTTAAAATACAATCTCTGTGTGTCTCAGTTTGCTTTCTCCAAGCGCTCGAACTAACAATTTGGGTTCCCCTAAACATATCTTTAGATTATAATTTTTATCCATAACACAGCGTAAAACACATTTTAGATATTAGAAACAGCAAAACACATCTTGAAGGCGCACTCACACTTTAAAGAGCTACTAAGAGCTCTGCTGTATATAGCATGGATGGTACAATCTCCATGATCTCATTATATATATTTTTTTGCAGTGGTGATGGTATCTCTCCAAGATAAGTGCGATATGGAACGACAAAAATAAAAACATCCAATGGTGCAGTTTAAACAAATGGTTGACCATATAGAAAATAAGTTAGGTATCCTACTCACAAGATATATAATGAACTATCAAAGAATACAGATTATATATATTGAATTAAATGTAAAATAAATTTTTTGAATTAAATATATTCAATTCATTTTTGAATGATCCCAAAAAGTAATTCTATGTATATTTAAGACAGATGAAACTACAATCAACCTATACCAGAATGATGGGAAGAAAAAAGTATAGAGAAGGCTTAGAATGGCTCATGATCCGAAGCATACCACATCATCTGTAAAACACGGTAAAAGCAGTGTGATGACAGCATACATGACTTCCAATTGCACTGGGTCACTAGTGTTTATTGATGATGTGACAGAAGCAACTGGATGAACTCTGAAGTGTATTCAGCCAGATTCAGTCAAAGTCAGTAAAGTTGATTGGACGTAACTTCACTTTACAGACAGACAATGACGCAAAACATACTGCGAAAGCAACCCAGGAGTTTTTTTAGGCAAAGAAGTGGAATATTCTGCAATGGTCGAGTTAATCACCTGATCTCAACCCCATCAAGCATGCATTTCACTTGCTGAGGACAAAAATGTAGCAGAATGAAGAACCCAATATACTTTTATTCCCCTTTTTGTTCCGCTGTCCGTATGCCACGTTCGTTTACCGAACCCAAGCGCTGTGTGGCCCCTTGTTCAAACCTTCATAATCACCGAACATTCCTGGCTGTTAAGCACAAATTGTTTTTTAGTTCAAGTGCTTTCCCCTGTGTGGCCATTTTGTCTCCCGAACGAGGGCAGCGGTACATGGTTGTCGACAGCGTGGAACTCATTTCGGATACATGACCCCGCGAATGCCTGGGAAACTGGTACCGCTGCCCATGCAACTTCCCGAACAGTTAGGAGAACGGCGTTCGGAAGACATCAACTACCGAACAGGGGGAGCATTCCTATACTAACAGCCAGGGGATAGATTTATCCATGTTTGTGTGAGAACCCCCGAAAGATGACCAGTCATTGCCTTGTTTTCTGTGGAACTGTTTTGGGGTGTCACTTCGTGGCCGACCGGTCAAAACTTCATTCGAATGGCATTCCCGAACCACCAAAGGGATCTGAGTGATATTTTGGCAAAGTGTGCGCTCAGATCCAAGCTATTCGGTCATATGACTTCCGTGGGGTTCTGAAGTTATTAAAATGTATTTTGGGATGTTTTTAAATATTGTAGATTTTTCTGTGCCTTAAAGACAATTGAGTTATAGTTTTTTCTCACACTATTATCTCTCAGGCACAGAGGATCTTGGGAAGAAAAGTCCTGTAATGTATAGGGGTAATGTATAAAAGCTGTGTGTGGCAGGAATAAAACCAGTTGTACTCCTAGAACTGTGTGTTGTCCAGTTGCTGGGGAGGAGGTGGGATATTTCTTTGGCGTTTTTCTTGTTCCTGATTGTACTTTTGTGGATCCAGCGGAGAAGAGTCTAGGGCTCCGCTACATTGGTTGGCAGTGGCGGAATCAAGCGCTCACGGAGGAACAAGAACCACAGTGAATGCTTAGCAGTACCAGATGGACCATGGATTGAGATTGACTACACCATCCTGAAATGTTCCACGTTGAAGGATCTCCTTGATGTTAGAGGAATTGCGACAAGTAATAAACCACCCTCATTACTGAACTGATGGTGGAATGCCAAACAGACGGCGCTTCGCATCAGCCTGAAAGGGAAAATACAGAATTTCAGAAAAAGTTACAATTCCGTCTATCTATTTATGGTGCAAATCCATCAACGGAAATTATTGCCTGAACCATGTCAGGAGTTTGTGCTAAAATGGAACGAAAGGCAAACTCCCGAAAAGACCCAGGCAGTGACCATAGCCTAGCCCCTCCAGCAAGAAATATATCTTGACAGTGCTGAACTATGCAACCAGATACCCAGAGGCAGTGGCGCTGACCAACATTCATGCAGAAACGGTCGTGGAAGCCCTGATGCAAATCTTCTCCCATGTGGGATTTCCCCAGGAGATAGTGTCAGAACAGGGCTCTTAATTTACTGCAGAGGTTACCCACCAACTCTGAAGGCTATGCGGCATTAAGCCGGTTATGAGCTCCCCTTACCACCCCCAAATCAATGGCCTATGTGAACGGTTCAATGGCCACCAGCTGAGACTGGGAGAGATTCCTGCTGCACCTCTTGTTTGCATACCGGAAAGTGCCTCAGGAATCCACAGGGTTCTCCCCGTTTGAACTACTCTTTGGGAGTCAGGTGAGGGGGCCCCTAGATCTTATTCGGGAACACTGGGAAGGGGATATCAGCCAGGACGGGACCACCATAGTTCCATATGTACTGGAGTTCCAAGACTTGTCTGGAGGAGTTAAATAGGTCTGTGCGAATGAACCTCCAAGCAGCACAGAGTTGCCAGTGAACATGGTATGATCGAGGAGCGAGGGACCGTAGCTTTCAGGTAGGACAGAAAGTTTTAGTTTTAAAACCTGTCCGTAATGTCAAGCTACAGGCAGCCTGACAGGGCCCATACCAAGTGGTGGAGCAGAAATGCGACACCACCTATGTGATCGGTCCTTGCTCTGGAGCGGGAGGGCAACGCATGTGATCTGTGCCCCTGCCTCCAAAGATTTTGACAATCTTCCCCTACCAGACCTCCTAAGAGACAGGAGTCAGAGTTAGAGGGGGTCAAGTTGGGAAAACGGTTGAGCCCTCAGGAGTGTTCCCAGGTACTGTAGCTTTTAGAGGAGAAGAAAGCCACCTTCTCCAACGTACCCGGGTACACCCCTTTGGCTACTCACCGGGTAGAGACACCAGGTCAACTCCCACTACGCCAACCCCGATACCGTATCCCTGAATCGGTACGGGAAAATATGTGGAAGGAGATCCAGGATGTGCTCCAACTGGGGGTTATTGAGTCGTCTGACAGCCCCTGGGCCTCCCCAGTAGTCCGAGTGCTAAAACGGAGGTTAAATGATAAGACTGCGTCATATGCCTATCCTATGCCTAGGATAGACGAGTTGTTAGACAGGATGGCTAGGGGCCATCCTGGCAGATCCCCATTCGGTCTGTACCAATTTAAGGTCATGCCGTTTGGGATGAAAAATGCTCCGGCTACTTTCCAGATGGGTTCCAAGACTGGATAATATCGCATCTTCAGCGATACCTGGCAGGAGCACTTGGTCCATATAGGGGCGGTCCTAGATAGGATTAGGGAGGCTGGCGTAACGCTTTAAGGGACTCTCCAGTGCCAGGAAAACAAATTTGTTGTTGCTGAAGGGGTTAAAACTCCTTCAGTGACTTACCTGAATCCAGCGCCAATATCCCTCAGGGCTGGGTCAGGCTCCACCCACGCTCCTCCCCTGCCGAGGTCAGCCCGCATGCATTAGATCTCCCCATAAGAAAGCATTATTCTTATGGGGATTCCGGCGATGTTGAAGGTCCTTATGCATAGCGTGAGGATGTCCAGCATCATTGAAAACACTTTCCGTGTTCTAAGAAGCCAGAAGTCCCTCTAGTGGCTGTCTGATAGACAGCCCTAGAGGAGGTGTGACGGTCCAACCCTCTCTGACCGTCTTGGGTTCCCTTTCTCCCAGTAATTAGCAAACAATCCTTCCAGGCAGAGTGTAGACACAAGCATAGCATAACCCCTCACACATGAGCCGAGGCATAATGCTGGGTTAATGGCACTCAAAGCAACAGTATTCATGCAGTAAATCAACTCCTCTTCTGAGGAAAACAAAATGACAGTTAACAGGTCAGACAGTGTTTGAATATATGACAGTTATTGGGTCAGATGGTGTTTGAATGTAACAAGGTATTAAGGGTTTAACTGGTGTTCTAGGAGGGGGAGGAATAAAACAGTCGAACTAAGTCCATAAAACAGGGGTTTTCTTCACAATTTAAAGCTGCAGACTGCTCCAATATAATTTAAAGCGGCACACAGAGTACAATAAAATCCAATATGCCCAAAAAACTTTTTAAAGGGCAAAATCTTCCAGGGGCCATAGTCGCAGGACAGGAGGCTGGCAATTAGTCCTCTCCAGGCACAAGTGGTGAAGGGCACTTTGTCACACATCTTCCCATTGTGGGGTGGGAGACTAACCTGGTACCTGACCTTCTGTCGGTCAGTACCTGAGTTAGTCGAATGACCCACCAACAACAAACAGTTAACAGAGTACCCCACCCACAATACACAAGCACTGCCCCTGGTGGTTTCTGGTGTCCAGCTCTGGCTTGTATGTCCCAGGTCACTGAGGGGAACTAGTGGGCAGAGGCCAGCAGCGCTCTGCCCGGATGCCAGCGCTTCTGCTGGGTTGGCCGGTGGGCATTCAGATTCTGAACAAGAGGGCAACGGAGGGCAGAGGCCGACCGCGCTCTGCCCGCATGCCAGCTCTTCTGCTGGAAGGGGGCCAGTGGGTATCGCAGACCCATCTACTGCCCCCAGGACTCAGTTGAGAATTAGCTGGGGAGAGGAGGGCTCGCTTACCTCCTCCCAGTATCCCTGCGGGGATGGTTCTGGACAGCATCCCTGTAGGACTGGCACAGAGACCGCGGTCCCATCTGCGCCAGTGGGGTTAGGGTTGCTTTCCCCCTGTAGTTGAGCTGCGGAATCAGGTGTCCCCTCTCTCAGTATCTCCGGCTGCTGTTGGGGTTTGAGGCTGGTTGCCTCCACTCCCCAGGACGCTGGTTGCTGTGTGGTAGAGGGATTGAGCATCTCTTCCTCCTTGAACTCAGGCCACCGCTGGGGAGGGAGACCGGTTGTCTCCTCTCCCTGTAGGGCCGTTAGAGAGACCTTGGTCTCCTTGGGAGACCTTGAGAGACCTTGGTCTGGACCTTGGTCTCTACCTGCCATTTGAGGTTCCTCCCAGTGCCAGTCTATGAGATCCCCCAGGACTTGGGAATAAGGACCACCTGCCTCCTCTCTCTGTAGCTCTGGCTGCAACTGGGGATCTGGGCCGGCTGCCCAGCATCCCTGTAGGGCCGGTAGTGATACCTCAGTCCTATCTCCACCTGCCTGTTGGGGGTCCTCCAAGGACCAGTCCATGAGGTCCCCTACCTTGGGTACCTCTGGTTGCGGTTGGGGAGGGAGACCGGTTGTCTCTTCTCCCAATAACACTTTCAGCTGCTGGGGAGGTGGACCGACTGTCTCCCCTCCCTGGGAGATGTACTGCTGCTGGGGAGTAGGATCACCTGTCCTCACTCCCGGTACTTGCAACTGCAGCTGGGGATCAGGGCCAACTGCCCAGCATCTCTGAAGGGCCGGTGGAGAGTCCAGTCTCCACCTACCAGTTGGGGTTCCTCCCAGGACCAGTCTATAAGGTCGCTCACCTCTGGGGCTGGTTGTGCGGATGGGGGTACGGTTTCCAGGTAATCCTCTGGGTCAAGGGACGGTGATTGAGCGAACTTAAGCAGTTGATAGTACTCCTGTTCCAGCTCCCATTCGATTATAACCAGGTGGGTGAAATCCATGTCTAGGTCAGCAACATCAGGCAGCTCCAGTGCTTCCACTCGCCATTCCCTGATGTCCCAATACCGGAACTCCTCGGGGCGGCCAAAGTCATAGCCTTCTTCCAATGACTCCCACAGCAGACCGGGGCCCTCATCATCCCTGTCCTCTGGCCTCTCATCCTCAGCTGTCCAGGGACACATCTTGTTGGTGTACCACTTTAGGGCCCGGTAGGCTCCATCCAGCCACAGTTCTTTCCTCACCAGCCGCTGAAGTTCCAGGGCCGCTTCTCCCATGTGTGGACACCCCATGAAGGGCATCCTCAGTGCTGATTGCTTTTGACTGCGCTTGAAAGGATCTCTTCCTATGGACCGTGCGCCCACTCTGAGGCCTCTAGCCAGAGATCTCGCCGTATCCCATCTCTCCAAGCCAGCTCCTCCTCGGCTGAAATAGGGCCACACTCCTGGGACAAGCCATTTTGTAGTCTCCACAGGAACTCTTCCTCATAGGGTGACGCTGCCCGGGGGCTTGTTCGCTCCATCCGTCTGAGTTCCTCTGAAGCCAGGGGCACTGCACAAGTGCTAGCATTGCCCTCTCGAACCTCCAATAATTCTTTCAGGGTGTTGCACTTGAGCTGGTTGTAGTTAGCTTCCATGCATGCTCCAGGTTCAGCCTTGAATTATAAATCCATGCGAAAGGGACGATCCAGCCGCTGCCACCAATTGTGACGGTCCAACCCTCTCTGACCGTCTTGGGTTCCCTTTCTCCCAGTAGTTAGCAAATAATCCTTCCAGGCAGAGTGTAGACACAAGCATAGCATAACCCCTCACACATGAGCTGAGGCTTAATGCTGGGTAGAGACCTGTTTAATGGCACTCAAAGCAACAGTATTCATGCAGTAAATCAACTCGTCCTCTGAGGAAAACAAAATGACAGTTAAAAGGTCAGACAGTGTTTGAATATATGACAGTTATTGGGTCAGATGGTGTTTTAATGTAACAAGGTATTAGGGGTTAACTGGTGTTCTAGAAGGGGGGAGGATAAAACAGTCAAACTAAGTCCATAAAACAGGGGGTTTCTTCACAATGTAAAGCTACAGACTGCTCCAATATAATTTAAAGGGGCAGACAGAGTACAATAAAATCCAATATGCCCAAATAACATTTTTAAACGGCAAAATCTTCCAGGGGCCATAGTCGCAGGGCAGGAGGCTGGCGTCCTCTCCAGGCACAAGTGGCGAAGGGCACTTCGTCACAGGAGGACTTAACCCTAAAAACTGCAATAATTACACTTGCAAGGTTAAGGGTGACGGGAGTAGGCACCTAGACCACTGCAATGGGCAGAAGTGGTCTAGGTGCCTGGAGTGTCCCTGTAAGCCTAGCAAATGCAACATAGGCAAAGCCGAGGTACAGTCTCTCGGTCACATTGTAGGATGCGGGCGGCAATAGCCTGAGCCCGCTAAGATTGAGGCAATGGCCTACTCCCAGGACAAAGACTCGGGTGTTAGCCTTCTTTGGAACGGCAGGGTATTATAGGAAGTTTGTGCCCAATTATAGTGCCCTGGCCTATAATGAGCAGGCATTCCAGCAGTTATAACAAGCTCTAGTAAATGCCCCTGTCTTGGCAGCTCCCAATCCAACTAAACGCTTTCTCGTTCACACAGACACTTCAATGTTTGGATTGGGAACAGTACTGAGCCAAGTCGGACCCGATGGCAGAGAACATCCCGTGGCTTACATCAGTCCCAAGCTCTTACCCCGAGAAGTAAGCTACATCGCCATCGAGAAGCAATGCCTGGCCGTGGTGTAGGCCCTGAAAAAGTTACAGCCCTATTTATACGGACAGCAATTCTCCTTGCTCACAGATCACAACCTGTTGGTATGGCTGAACAATGCCAGGGGACAATGCCAGGCTGCTGTTTTAGGCTGAGTTTGGCGCTGAAGCCACAATCCACTAGCGACCTGGGAAGCAAAATGGAAATGCTGACGGGTTGTCCAGACAGACAGAACTTGAGCAGTGATTCGTGAGAACCTTCGGACATCCCCAAGTCGATCCGTTAAGGATCAGACTAGCAGTGTAGGAGAATGGAGAACTCCAATATACTTGTATTCCTCTTTTTGTTCGGCTGTCCGTATGCCCAGTTCCTTTACCGAACCCCCTCGTTGTGTGGCCCCTTGTTCACACCTTCATAATCACCGAACACCCCTGGCTGTTAACCACAAATTGGTTATTAGTTCAAGTGCTTTCCCTGTGTGGCCGCCGTTTGTATAACCGAACGCATGTGTTCAAACAATTTGCAGCCATTTTGTCTCCTGAACAAAGGCAGCGGTACATGGTTGTCAACGGCGTGGAACTCATTTTTTTCACGCAATTATCTCTCAGGCACAGAGGATCTTGGGAAGAAAAGCCCTGTAATTGTGATTAAGAAACCCCATGCTAGGGGTGTAACGGATCGCCTGGCACCCCGACTGGGTACCTCCGTTAAAGGATGCTCCTAGCGCTTCCTGAGGACTCCAAGCACTCTGGCAGACACCACAATCACCGAATCCGAGAAACCTTTTAAATTCTCCCAAGCATGTGAATGCTGTAGACCATTGAATAGGAACCATACGAATAGGCTTGTACCCCTAGCAGTCAACTGGAACAGCATACAATAAATCCTTCCCCCAATAATGAGACGACACATCACTTTGAGGTTAAAACAGGAACTCTGGACTGGCTCATCCAGCCTGGCTTTTATTACAATAATACACATACAGTCCACACCCAGGGGGAGGCATAAAATATCCAATCACATACATGGTTCAGCCCACACATCCCCTCCCCTCAGATAACATTAAACCCAATTATCCGGTACACTTTTCCAGCCAAGTTCTGGATGTACCCCAAAACCCGGGGGTACACCTTTAAATCCAGCATCGCTGGATAGCCCTTATTCAGGGGGGAAACATATCCAAAATTCAAGTCATTCGGATGAATGGTTCGGGAGATATGGGGTTCCAAAGATTTGACCGACCGCATGGGTAAAGTATCCGAAAACAGTTCCATGCATTCTGGCCCTGCGGTCGGTCACAAACAAGGGAATGAAAACAGGCGAATTGCCTGTGTTATAGAGCCTGGAGAGGGTTTGAATGAATTCCCTTGTTTGAATGGCGGGCCATTCGGTAGTTTCTATACGAATTTCTGGAAGTATGGAGGTCTCAGCGGTGTTTGCCTAGTCAAGTGTCCGATTTTAGTTCCAGACACTCGACGGCAAAACACCGCTGTTCGGTAGTTTAAGATGGCCGCCGCCACGTGTTTGTTTCCCGAATGGCGGCCACCCAGAGGACAAAGCATACATTACACTGATTGCCAATTACCCGTTTGCAACATTGTTGCAAACTGTAATTGGAGGCACACTTATTCCTGGGTGGTCTGGTTGTTCGGTAGTTTCACTCAATATAATAAATGGAGTGATTCTACCGAACAATCAGTGAATGCTGCATACATATCCCAGGTTAAACTTAACACACAAATACACATATAATATTACAGGCAGTACACTAGAATATGTATCACAGTCTTAAAGGGACAGTAGTCCCAAAAGTCCCAATATGTCCATAGATGCTGTTAAAAGGGCCAGTAGCAGCAATATACAGTACAATGTGCCCCAAATAACCCAGGGGCCATAGTCAGTAGGTAGGAGGCTAGCAAACAGGCTTCTCCAGGGCCCAGTGGCGAGGTTGGTTTCGCCACAAGGGGTAATGTATAAAAGCTGTGTGTGGCAGGAATACCTTTCCAGTTGTACTCCCAGAACTGTATCGTCCAGTGGCTGGGGAGGAGGTGGGATATTTATTTGGCGTTTTTCTTATTCCTGATTGTACTTTTGTGGATCCAGCAGAGAAGAGTCCTGCTAGGACTAGGGCTCCACTACAGCTAGGACTAGGGCTCCACTACAAAATCTTAAGACAGAAAGACCCACAAACAAACAACTGAAGACAGCTGCAGTAATGGCCTGGTAAAGCACCACAAATGAGGAAATCCAGCGTTTTGGTGATGTCCATGCATTGCAGACTTATAGCAGTCATTGCCTGCAAAGGATTCTCAACAAAGTATTAAAAATTAACATTTTATTTATGATTGTGTTAAAATGTCCAATTGCATTTGAGTGCAGGGTTTTAAATGCAATTGGACAATTTAATACAATCATAAAGAAAATTTTATTTTTTAATACTTTGTTGCGAAATAAGGGGACTGTGTATGAAAATGGTTGCAATTCCTAAATTTTGCATACAATATTTTTGTTCAATCACTTGAATTAAAGCTGAAAATCTGCACTTTCATTATATCTCAGTGTAATTTCAAATCCAGTGTAATTATATCTCAGTGAAATTTCAAATCCATTCTTGTAGCATAGAGAGTTACAATTATGAAAATTATATTTCTGGACCTAACTGTATATACATTTAAGTGATATTTTTTTTTATATAATTGGACAGGAACACCTCCTAAACAATAAAAAAAAGACTCCATCCCTTACCCCCTCAGTCTTTTTTCCTGTCAGCTTCTCTTGGACATAACATGTTTTGCATCTCCTGTTTTTTTCTTTTGTGGCTTACTTGGGTTTAATACCCCACCCCATGGGGAGTTCAGACTCTCTCCCCATGGAAGTAGCAATAAAGAGAGATGGGGTGGAACAGCGTTGCAAAACAGATCATGATAGGAAAGGAAGCTGCACACCTGAATGGAAGGGTAGCCCTCAAACCCTTTAAAAATCTAGAGAGACGGAACAATGGATACAGGGTGCGCCAAATACAACAGATAAATAAACTAAATATTAGAAAATGGAAAAAAGTACCAAAAACAAGAAAGTCTATAGATGTCACTTTTATTTAACAAAATATAAAATACACAATGTGTTTCAACCTAATAACACTATTACACTTGAAAAAGCCTTAGGGCGAAACGTGTTGTGTGTTTTTATATTTTGTTAAATAAAAGTTATTGTTTTGACTACCTGTATTCCTTTGTCAGTCTTAGACTTTTATTTAATATTTTAAATATCTACTTAACCTGGCATATTCTACTATCTGAAGCACCAGAACCATTACCCAAAGAATCCTAGGTGGGGATTGTTCCACCCAAGCCTGGAACATAGAGCAGTGTGTCTGCTCTTAAAATTGGAAGTACATCTCCTATTACATTCTGCACTTACATATATAGAGTTTACTATGGACCTTCTCTTTTTCTTTTATTACTTATGACCTGCACTGCTACTAACGTCAGAGAAATATCCTACATGTGGGGAGTTTAAATACCACTTTACGCTGTTTTACCTGGCGCTGGTTATAGTTCTTTTAAACGTGAGTTGGCACTTTTTAATCTCAGTGTTGTCTGTAGCCAAACTTATCTATGTTTTTGCACCATTGGTCCCCTCTTTTGTGCTTTCACATGCTGCTGATGATTTGACCCAAGACGTCACATGAATACCTGAAAAAAAGTGAAATCTATAGACTTTCTTTGCTTGTTTTTGGTACCTTTTTGCATTTTCTAATATTTAGTTTATTTATCTGTTCTATTTGACGCATCCTGTATCCTTTGTTCTGTCACTCTCCCCATGGAAGCCTCAGGATGAGGAGACAGGATTCTCCCCTTGACTACTGGGAGTTACACTGCAGTGACCCAATAAGAAGCAGCTGGATGTGCTAGACCCACTTAGGCGATAATTCCCATTCAGGGTACACCTACCTGATTGGAGTCCTGGGGTATCTTGGCTTTTCCATTTGTGGTGGCTATTCTGGATAAGGGAAATATAAAGACAATGGTCTGTGTAATAAGAAACAGGATTCCCCTTGAGCCACGGTACATACTATAACCCTTTACCGCTGTTGGTGGCCTCCTTTTCTTTATCTTCATCTTTAGCTTCCTCTCTGTTGCGTTTGTTGAGTCCTTTCCACTTTCAGCAGTGGAATGCATTTGGAACGCATGCCGATATTCACCCGTGCGTCCCAACGCTTTTGCTATATATTTCTGGCTTATCACGTCCCTCGTTTAGCGTTGGAATGCATGTGGCATGCACAACGATATTCACACATTTATTCCTTTATACTTACTATATTATCTAATTTCCGGTTCCAGGAATCATATCCTATCAGGGCACTTGCCCCAGTGGTGGAGTGCAAGTTGAACACACACCGGGGCAGGGCCTATGCCACATTTTTCAGAGATTCCTGGATTTTTTCCTCTGTACTTAAATAAATCCCTTATTTCTGCATGACAGATAGAAACTCCCTTTTGCATTGCATTCATCTCCATTCCTGCAGTTTGCTCCTAGTTATTTAGCTGCAGATAAGTGCTTCATTCTTATTTTCGTTTGCATCCTTTTTCTTACCATTAATACATAAACAGTTGTGCTCAAACGTTTGCATACCTTTAGAGAATTGGTAATACATGTACCATTTTTAAAGAAAACATGAGTGAGCAAGCAAAACACATTTCTTTTTTTTTTTCTTATTGGATTCATACTCAACTGTAGGTTATAACAGAATGGCATAATCATAAAACAAAACATGGCAACAAAGATAAAAATGAAATTACACCTGTTAACAAGTCTGCATACCCTTAGTTCTTAACACTGTATGTTGCCCCTTTTAGAATCAATGACATAATGCAGTCTTTTGTAATAGTTAACAAATATATTCAAAAGGTTGTGTAGGCGCTTCCAATATAAATATAACAATTAGCGTGGGTGTGAAAAAAGGTGTAATCCCTTAACACCTAAAGACAAAGTAAGAAAGTAAGAATAGATTCACACACACTGAAAAAGGTGCAATGTATAAATATACCACCTATTACAAGTGTAAATACTGTAGTTTCATCTGAAAAACAAATGAGATATACATAGTGCTTTCCATGAAATAAAGTATAAATAGTTTAAAATATATGTGGAATAAACTCACAAAGATGGAGCCACATAAGCTCTATGTACATTGCCCTTGGGTGCCTGTCCAGGCTCTCGATATGCTTCTGTGAAGAACTCAGTGTCCACAATGTTAGGATATATAGATACAAATTTATTAAATAGTATAATTAAAAGTATATAGGAAATATATATATTAAGGGACAAAGGTAAGGCAGGTATTAGAGTATAGTATTGCACAGTATTGCACTGCAAATGTGGCCGAAAATTAAAAGCAGTGAAAATACAAAAGCATGTAAACATAAAATACCGCCAACAGGAAAGTCCCAATAAAAGTCCAGTGGTAGGCGAACGTGTTTCAGCCCTAGATAGGGTCTTCCTCAGTGCTGTATCACTCGAAAATCTTCAGGGTTTAAATAACCCTCTTGATATGTTCAAGCTGTTCCGGCTGTGGTTCAGGGATATTGCCGATTGCATCAATTCCAGTTCGGCAAAACCACATGACTTCCGGTTTGATGTGGTCACATGATAGTATTGGGTTCCACCATGCGTTCCATACACAGGCATGGTAGAAATAGTCTCAGTAAAGTCCATACTAATAGTGGGCACTTGCCCATATGTGCAGATAAAATTAAAGTTAAAAAAGGAGACAAAGTATAAAACAGTGAATAAGCTGTGAATTAATAGCTAATAAAAAAAAGTATATGTTAATATAGAAAATAATTTGCATGAAAAATAAAACATATAAAATGAAGCAGAATGAATGTCTAGGGGGGAGATATATGCCCAGTATAATATAATTTTTTTTTCTAAATTATATCTATATACATATAAGATTTAAATAAAAAAATATATATATACATATATATATATATATATTAATTTTTTCTCTTTTAGAAAAAAAAAAGAGTATTTTTGCATGGTAAACACATTTTACAAGGATAAAAACCTGTTTTTTGGTTAAAAACATTTTTTCTCTTTGTTTACAATTTATAAAACTTTTAACTAAACAATCTTTAATATTTTAAGCACCTTTGAAAATAAGATTCGGCCTATTACTTAGAATATCTTTTAGATCCTCATCTGTTCTAAGGACATGCCAGTGTTTGTTAATTATATGTTTAATCTGTTTAGAATTAACGTTATTATCTAAAATCAAAGGTACACATTCATTTTCCCTTATTGATGTATCTCTTTTTGGTTTGTACTTAAGCACTTTACCGTGCAAAAATACTCTTTTTAAAAAAGATATACAGACTATGTTCAAGTCCAAAGTCACGGGAAGTTGTTTTAAAATACGTGATATTGTTACATGCCATTCTACTAATGTGGTGTATCTCCTCTGGTGCCCCTGTGGGCTCCAGTATGTGGGTATGACTACAAGAAGTTTAAAAACCCGCATTATGGAGCACATGGGGAACATACGGAGGGGATACACCAAACATAGTATATCAGCACATTTCCTTGAAAAACACAATGGTGACACTTCCCTTTTAAGTTTTATGGTGTTTGGGAAAAAGCGGATTAACTGGAGAGGACAGGATAATGTCCGAGAACTCAGCAAATTAGAGGGCAAATGGATTTTTACTTTGGATACCATGTGCCCCAAAGGTCTTAATATAGACGTTGAATTAGTTCATTTTTTTAGGATTATACCATTTTTTAGATTTAAATATTACATATATTTTATAAAAGAGAAAAAAAATAATATATATATATATATATATATATTTTTTTGGTTTTATTATTTTATATAAATCTTATATGTATATAGATATAATTTTTTTTAAAAAAATTTATTATACTGGGCATATCTCTCCCCACTAGACATTCATTCTGCTTCATTTTATATGTTTTATTTTTCATGCAAATTATTTTCTATATTACCATATACTTTTTTTTATTAGCTATTAATTCACAGCTTATTCACTGTTTTATACTTTGTCTCCTTTTTTAACTTTAATTTTATCTGCACATATGGGCAAGTGCCCACTATTAGTATGGACTTTACTGACACTATTTCCACCACGCCTGTGTATGGAACTCATGGTGGAACGCAATACTATCATGTTGTTATAGAATTATTAGGCCCCATAAATTTCTGTCTTAGGCCTCATAGTTCAAGTCTTACAAGAATGCTTTGTTCGTAGAAATTGTGTGTCAGCGGAAATGTTAGGTTCCTGTTGAGTGAAACATTGTAGCAGATAGTCTTAATAAAATGTGAAGTTACTAAAAGCCTTGAGAAACTAACCTTGAGACTAACGTGCCAACTACTCAAAATGACTGCCAAAGCCCCCCTCCCATCGAGTGAACTCCTCGTGCTAACAAGATGGTGCTGGAATCCGGAGGAGAAGTTCATGACGACAGTAATGACACAAGATGGTACACCCAGTAGGGAGGGCATTTAACTAACCACTTAACACCTAAACCAATTAATAATGTTTACTTGTTGTTATCTTGAATTTCTTTAGTGATGTATAGTGATGTTTAGTGATGACCCTTTATAAGGGTCTGCGCACCCACTTTTTAACAGATGCCATTACATTTTTTGAATTTCTTTCATTAACCTGAACCTCGTGTCTCAGTGTGAATTTACTTCTGCGTGCACGCAACTTTATTATTTCTAATTTGGACAGGAATCCACTACAATTTGGCGCCCAACCGTGCGGCTCTGGGTTATGCCCTACTAGGGCAGCCGTCCAAGAAGACGCTGGGTGGATGAATCCTGGGGGAAGGAAGGAGTCTGATCACCTCTGAATACACGGTAGAGATTGCTGCAGCACCTGGCCGGTATGTTCCCGCCCCTGTGATTAACCTACCCCAGTGTCTGAGACTGCTGCCGGGAGGACATCAAAGTCAGGTAATAGCTTGCCCAGAGACCCACAGGAGCCAAACTGCCAAGGAAGTCTCAATATCCATTGAAACCTGCCCAAGCTGCAGCCATCACTAAACAAGTCCAGGCACTACTGGAAAAAGGAGCTCTTGTCAAGTGTGAATCACCGTGTAACACTCCATTATTTCCTGTCAAGAAAAAGACACCCAAGGGTGAACCAGAGAAATATCGAATGGTCCAGGATCTCAGAGCAGTAAATGAGGCCACAGTTCTTGACACCCCAATTGTGCCAAATCCGCACACACTCCTCTCTGGCGTTCCACCCTCTGCTAGATACTTCACAGCAATTGACCTGGCCAATGCTTTCTTCAGTGTTCCCCTGGACCCACTCTGCCAGTATCTGTTTGCCTTCACACATGAAAAACAGCAATATACATGGACTGTCATGCCCCAGGGGGCACAAAATTCTCCAAGTCAATTTGCAAAAGCAATGTGTTCCATCCTTGACCCATGGCAATCTGATCACCCTGAGGTTGTCCTACTCCAATATGTGGATGACCTACTCCTTTGTGGAGACGACATCCCTACAACAGAAAAGTGTTCTCTGGATCTCCTTTGTTATCTTGCAAGCTTCAATTTTGCCAACCTACTGTGATTTTCTTAGGCCATTGCCTGTCCCATGGCACCAGACACCTCACCCGTGATCGTGTCAGAGCAGTTTTGGCCATTCCACCTCCAAAGACTACAAAATCCCTTCATGCCTTCTTAGGCCTTATCTCATATTGCAGAGCATGGATCCCTGAGGCCTCTCTGCTCATGCAACCCTTGTATGATGCTCTCAAATCTGACCCGTTCTGTCTGTCATCAGAAGCATATGACAACTTCTATATTCTTCAACGTGCAATTGCCTCTGCCCCTGCTCTTGGCCTGCCAAACTACGACAAACCTTTCAAATTATTTGTGTCTGAAAGAAAAGGCCATGCCACAGGAGTCCTCACTCAAGCACATGGTCCTGGCGGACGCCAGAGGCCTATTGGATTCTACTCCTGTCAACTGGACATCGTGGCTAGAGGAACTCCCTCCTGCCTTTGCGCTGTTTTTGCTGCTCAAGAACTTATTGAATGTACTGGGGACCTGGTTCTTGGCCACTCTCTTACTGTTTTGGCACCTCATGATATTTCGGCCATAATCAACCAGGTCCAGATCAAACACGTTACTGCTGCCAGACACCTTCGTCTCCAATGTCGTCTACTACTACCTGACAACGTCACTCTTCAGCGATGCCAGGTTCTAAATCCGTCCACTCTTCTGCCCCTCCCTGAGGGGGGTAGCTATTATGGATTCATCATGGACGAAGGATATGTCCTACTCCTTACACATACCATTGACAAAATGCACCCCGTTTTGCCCTCCTGCGATGGGCCAGAATATGCCTTCTGCACCATGTGGTACAAACCAACCATCAACCCCGACCCTCATTACGAAGACGAACTTTATCAATTGGTTGAGGTAAAGCTCATCTTACACGATTTTTACTGTGATACTGAAGGCAACAGTATGGCATTAATCCAACTACCACATGGACTTGAACATCTGTATCATCATTGGGACACAGCCATTCCACATGTCCCTGTAACTAAGTCAAAGACTAAGTCGTGGAGTGATCTTGGGCCTATGGCAAAACTATGGGCCACCATGAACGATTCACAGCTTCAGGAAAAAGGCGTAGTCAAGTATCCACCAACTGAACCTGAACAGGTAAAAGCATGGCCACGCTACTTTCTGGAGGAAGAATTTGAAGATCTGGTCATAAAGCACGACTATGATCCAGAAGCACCCCATGACTGCTTTGAACAGATGAAAATGGAAACAACACATCTACCAACCGTGCATGAGGATCCATTAATAGATCCCGACATCACCCTGTTTGTGGACGGCTCAAGGTATGCTGATGAAGAAGGAAGATACCATACAGGATATGCCGTCACCACAACAGATTAAATTATTGAATCATCATCATTACCATCAACAAAGTCTGCGCAAGAAGCTGAATTACAAGCCCTAACTTCAGCATGCAAGATCTCTGAAGGAAAGCGTGCCAATATCTACACAGATTCAAGATATGCACTGGGCGTGGCTCATGACTTCGGACTGATTTGGAAAACAAGGGGATTTCTCACCACTGCCGGTACACCAGTCAAGCACAGTTCTGCAATCAAGGAGCTGATGGATGCCCTGCTACTCCTAGAAGAAGAGGCCATTTTGAAGATAAAGGCACATGGGAAACTAGACTCAGATGAAGCAAAGGGCAACCATCTGGCTGACCAGGCTGCAAAGCAAGCTGCAAGAGAACCACAGGAAGTGGAAAGAAGAGTGTCCGGAAATGAAGAAACCCCCATATTTACTTTGCAGACTCTTCCAACTGATCTAAAAATCCTACGAGAACAACAGGCTGCTGTCGCCCCTGAAGAAGTACAGAAATGGAAGCAGAAAGGGGCAATTCTAAAGGATGGAGTGTACTACAATAACCTCAAGTTCTGCCTCCCTAGGAATTTGTACCCAGCAGTTGTTCAATGGGCACATGGTCCTGCACACTTATCAAAAGATCTAATGAATGCCCTTGTACAGAAGTACTATGAAGCTCCTGGGATTACTACACTAACCAATAACTACTGCAAGGCTTGTATCATCTGTGCTAAATGCAATCCTGGGAAAACAGCCAAAGTCCCTTTAAAACACTTGGCTAAACCCATGTATCCATTCCAAAGAATCCAGATAGACCACATCCAGATGCCAAAGAGTGGTAATTATGAATATGCACTAGTAATAGTGGACATGTTCTCAGGCTGGCCAGAAGCCTACCCAGTGATTAACATTACCGCCAAGACAACAGCACGACGTCTACTTACAGAAATTGTATGTAGATTTGGATTACCGGAAGTTATTGAAAGCGACCAAGGCCCGGCCTTCACAGCATCAGTAACCAAAGAGATTTGGGCTGCTCTAGGAGTGACTCTTGCTTTCCACACACCTTATCACCCACAAAGTAGTGGTAAGGTGGAGCGTATGGTACCCTGAAAGCTAGGATGTTAAATGTCACAAGAAACAAAGATGCCCTGGCCAGAAAGCTTGTCAATAGCCTTATTTAGTGTCAGACATACACCCAGAGGAAAGCATTCGTTATCTCCATATGAGATCTTATTCGGGACTGCACCCAGGCTAGGTTGCTACTTTCCCCAACAATTACAACTTCAAACAGATGTTTTGGTAGATTATGTAACCGAGCTTGCAGGTGCTTTAAACAAAATCCATGCCCAAGTTTTCTCTTAAATTCCAGATCCTGATTCTGACACAGGCAACCACAGTCTGCTCCCCGGTGATTGGGTCCTAGTCAAGAAATTTGTACGGAAACACACCCTGGAACCAAGATTTGACGGACCATTCCAGGTTCTGCTGATTACCTCCACCTCCATCAAGTTGGCTGGGAGACCTCACTGGATCCACGCCTCCCATTGTAAGAAGGTTCCTGCCCCAGAGGAAGCAGACTCTGCACAACCATGTACCTCTGGTACATAATCCCTTTGATTAATCTTTTTAAGGCCCAACAGGTGGCCATTACTAAAGATGCTAGCGGGTACACCTTCTGGTATAATTCATCATGTACCCGCGTAGCCACATTCACCTTTGACTACTGTGACATTGTAGATTGTCCATTTCCTAAGTCACAAATTCAAACCATTTACAAAGATATACCACATGTAAAAGACCCCTATGTTTGTGTAGTTGACAAACAATGGGGGCATAACTGTAACCATTGGGGGGCTGCAGGGTGGAATGCTGGGCCTGCCTGGGGTTACATACCCAAAAGTGCCTTATCTAAAGTAGATGACCATGGTAGGTCCCTCCTTACGAGAATGACCTTAAGAAAGCCTGAAGGAGGTACACCTATGAAATTGATGGTAACTATTGAACATCCCGGCCCAAAGGATGCTGACCAATATGTAATGGGAATGTATTGGAAAAGAGGTTCCTATAGCAAATTAGGTAATTTTTACCTCAAAGATATGTGCCACTCTCCAGAATGGCAAGGGGCTGTTCATATGGTCCCCAATCAACTGAAACCACATATCCAGTCTTTTAAGGACATGATGGCCATTGCTAACCCCACCTTCGAAGATACTATGGCTGCTGAGACTGGTTTTAATGATATCAACCTATGGTTAGAGTGGATGAAATATAATGCTAATAAACATAATAGAACCGCATGCTATGTGTGTGGTGATGCCCGCCCTCATCTAGGCACCGTTCCTCTAACCCTCCCTTTGGAGATAGAGAATTGCTTTCTAAGTCTTTTTGCCTACCGTTATGATTTTAACAGATCCCTCGGCGAGGCATGGACGGCAGAGTACCCCCTCTTAGTTGAAAATATCAAACCCCCAGATGGAATCACAATCTACAAGGGTAATTACACTTGTTACGCCAGTTATGACGGGATTGGTAAATTTATGGGTAACTTTTCCAAAGGTTATTGTGCCACTTACAGAACTGTTCCTATACGCCTGTTACAACACCATACCAGGTCACTAGGGGATATTTACTGGTTATGTGGGGATTTACTGTTAAGATCCAGGCTAGAGATTGAATGGTGGGGTGAGTGTACCCTAGCTAAAATTATCATGCTTATTCACATTGTTTCTGATATTCATCCTGACTCACATGATCCTCCACATAAACCAGCCAGAACCAAGCGTGAAACCCCAGTAAAAGGCAGTTTTGACCCACACATTTACAAAGATGCCGTTGGGGTGCCTAGGGGGGTACCTAATGAATTTAAAGCCAGAGATGAAGTCGCAGTAGGGTTTGAATAACTTTTCACCATAGTCACTGCCAACAAGAACCTTAATTGGATTAATTACATCTATTACAAGCAACAGCGTTTTGTCAACTACACCAGGGATGCCCTCCAGGGTCTGGCCGAACAATTACAGGCCACATCCCAGATGACCTTCCAAAACAGAATGGCCCTAGACATGATTTTAGCCGAAAAGGGGGGTGTATGTAAAATACTACCCGACACCATGAATTGTTGCACTTACATTCCAGAGAACACAGGTCCCAATGGTAAAGTCACCTTGGCCATAGAAAAATTGAATAAACTCTGGGAAGAGTTGAAAAAGAATTCTGGGGTAACAGATCCCTGGGAAAGATGCTTTGGTTGGATGACTGGTTGACAGAAAGCTTTAGTCCATATTGGTATGGCTCTACTAATTTTCCTTTTTGTTTTCGCTCTTCTTGTTTGTTGTGTCCTCCCGTGCCTCAGAAAATCCCTACAGAAGACTGTAGATCAGGCAACACCAACCTTTGCTCATCTGGAGGATGGTGATTAAGATCTCACATCGCCCTGTATTCCGCTACAAACTCTCCCTTATGCTGATGAAGTGCAGAAATTCTAGGAAGGGACAGCGCAGGGACAGCTTCCGTCTGTATGGGTTAGCCTACTGTGTGGAGATGTGGTGGACTAGCCACTGCGGGATACCCATGGAGTGAAGTGTTCGAGAGCCGTACTGACGGATGAGCTGCAGCCTGTTAGGGTCAGAAAGGGATAGACTTGCACTTTGCGCTAACACCAAGCTAGCGGCCACAGGGTTTATGTGTCTTTGGGCTAACAAGTCTGCTGATACTAACAAATAAAGCTTTATCTTTTATTAATTAACATTTTAAGGGGGGACTGTTATAGAATTATTAGGCCCCATAAATTTCTGTCTTAGGCCTCATAGTTCAAGTCTTACAAGAATGCTTTGTTCGTAGAAATTGTGTGTCAGCGGAAATGTTAGGTTCCTGTTGAGTGAAACATTGTAGCAGATAGTCTTAATAAAATGTGAAGTAACTAAAAGCCTTGAGAAACTAACCTTGAGACTAACGTGCCAACTACTCAAAATGGCTGCCAAAGCCCCCCTCCCATCGAGTGAACTCCTCGTGCTAACAAGATGGTGCTGGAATCCGGAGGAGAAGTTCATGACGACAGTAATGACACAAGATGGTACACCCAGTAGGGAGGGCATTTAACTAACCACTTAACACCTAAACCAATTAATAATGTTTACTTGTTGTTATCTTGAATTTCTTTAGTGATGTAATTATGCCTTTATAAGGGTCTGCGCACCCACTTTTTAACAGATGCCATTACATTTTCTGAAGTTCTTTCATTAACCTGAACCTCGTGTCTCAGTGTGAATTTACTTCTGCGTGCACGCAACTTTATTATTTCTAATTTGGACAGGAACAGATAGTCATTCAAACTTATTGGTTTGCATAAAAGAATCCACTACAATGTGACCACGTCAAACCGGAAGTCATGTGGTTTTGCCGAACCGGAAGTGATGCAATCGGCAATATCCCTGAACCACAGCAGGAACAGCTTGAACATATCAAGAGGGGTATTTAAACCCTGAAGATTTTCAAGTGATACAGCACTGAGGAAGACCCTATCTAGGGCTGAAACGCGTTTGCCTACCACTGGACTTTTTTTTTTTTTAATTCTTTATTTTTATAGTGCACGTAGATATTACAGGCAGGCATGAGGTGCCCCAAAAGCAGTCCTCATGCATTTTCCTCGCGCAACATGCGGGACAAAAGATTAACAGGCACAATTTTTATATTTTATGCAACGTAAATTAGGCTAGTAAAAATAAGTATATACTATAATAAGGCTTGGTTGATGTTTATGCTAGTCCATAGATATTATAGGTTATGCATGCCTATTATAATAGCGGCTTAAACATGTTGGTACAGTTTGATTATAGCAAGTGTTCATGCTAGATTTCAGTTAGTCGCTTTAGTACTGTTATTAGTCAATTAATACTATCATCAGTCGCTTTAATACTATGGCAGTGTAGTTAAACATACTTCTTGTCTGACTAGGCTCATTTTTTGTTAAGAACAAGATTTTTACAGACTAGGCATAACTGACAGCGTGAGTAAGACGAAAAAATAAGCAAACTAAAACAAATACATAAGAGTATAAAGCCACTGAGTATTAATAACATATAAACATAAAGCTCTGAGTAGCCTTATAGAAAAATAATAACCAGGTAACATACAATTCTAGTATAGAAGAGCTTACATGTGAGGAGGCATTTAGGGAGAACATGCACAATTTTTGTAGATGATAATGACAAGCGCAGAACCATAACTAGCTGTGACTAGTGGTATGCACTTGTGGGCGACTAAAAGCCTTCAAAACAGTATGACATTTAGCAAAAAACAAAACAGGAAAAACACACACAAAAAAAAAAAGAAACAACATTATGCTGAATAGCGCTTAGCGCCTAGCATGGTCTTGTTTGGCAAGATAAGATTTTGAAATATTACTTGCTACTATTCCACCTTACAAGGAAAGGAAAAGCAAATTGGCAGTGTCACCAGCAATCAACTTAGAATCACAGTGCTCGTAAGGGTGTCCGTGACCAGTGTCTCTGAGTGAGTGCTGCTGAGCCTCAGCCTATACCAGTCAGTGGCAAAATTGCTTCATGGCTAGGGATAACTTCTCTCCAGGGTCGGGTGCCTCTCCAGCCCCAGGTCCAAGTGAGAGCCGCCATCTGTGTACCACCGACTCGGGTGCTTCTAGAGTCCGAGCCTGACCCTTTTTTAGGGTGATTGGAGGATATAGATGTTGTTCGCCGCTGTGTGTGGTCTATCTTCCATCTTCGTGGGCGATGTAGGGCTTGCTTGCCCCGTGTTGCTCTCGGCCTGGGTGGGCATACGTTTGGGTATACATGCTGCTTCACTGTAGTTGTGCCCTGAGTAGGCCCCTGTGCCTCTGGTTTCCTGCCTTTCCTCACTCTCTTCACGGGCCCCGCTGCAAGGCGTCGCCGGAGTTTGAGCCAAAAGCGGTGAAAGATCAGGTCAAGCCGTGTCATGGCCTCAGCGATATAGTAGCGGGAATCCCCCTGGGTGGAACTCGCTGTGTTTGAGTCCACATGGAGAGGATCCGCCATTTTAGGATCTCAGAGAGCCGGTCACCGCAGTGTTATCGCCTTGGTAGGTATCTGCGGATGTGCTTAGTCCGCTCCGGGGAGACCGGGATAACCCCCACCGGTCGGGGGGGGGGGGGGGGGGGGGAATAGGGGTGTTGTCGAACCCAGTCTAGATTCAGAGCTCAGGAAGTGCTTCCAGGAACAGTTAGATTTGGTCTCGGAGGCCAGTAAATCAGGAGTTAAATCCTTTTGTCGATTTAGTAGAGCAGGAGCTCCAGCGTTTCACGTCTGGCTCGCTTGACGGTCAGGCTCCGCCCCCCCCCCCACCACTGGAGGGCTGAAACACGTTCGCCTACCACTGGACTTTTATTGGGACTTTCCTGTTGGCGGTATTTTATGTTTACATGCTTTTGTATTTTCACTGCTTTTAATTTTTGGCCATATTTGCGGAGCAATACTGTACAATACTATACTCTAATACCTGCCTTACCTTTGTCCCTTAATATATATATTTCCTATATATTTTTAATTATACTATTTAATAAATTTGTATCTATATATCCTAACATTGTGGACACTGAGTTCTTCATTGAAGCATATTGAGAGCCTGGACAGGCACCCAAGGGCGATGTACATAGAGCCTATGTGGCTCCATCTTTGTGAGTTTATTCCACATATATTTTAAACTATTTATACTTTATTTCATGGAAAGCACTATGTATATGTCATTTATTTTTCAGATGAAACTACAGTATTTACACTTGTAATAGGTGGTATATTTATACATTGCACCTTTTTCAGTGTGTGTGAATCTTTTCTTACTTTTGTAATTGTCTATGAGGCCCCTAATTCTGGCAAAATGCCTCCAGGTCATGCAAAGTATTTGGTCGTTTTTCATGCTCCGTGCGTTTGAGATCCCCGATGATATTAATATGATATCCCCCCATAATCTTCACCTTTTTCTGCTGTAACCACTGAAGGGTCAACTTGGCCTTGTGCTTATGGTCATTGTCATGCTGGAAAGTCCAAAAGCGTCCCATACACAGCCTTCATGCAGAAGAATGCAAATTGTCTGCCAGTATTTTCTGATAACTTGCTGCATTAAACTTGCCATCAATTTTCACAAGATTCCCTGTTTCTTTAGAGCTAACACACCCCAAAACATCAGTGAGCCACTACTTTTCTTCACAGTGGGGATGGTATTCTTTTCACTACAGGCCTCTCCAAACATAGCGCTCATGTTGTGACCATAAAGGTCTATTTCGGTCTTGTCACTCCAAATTACAGTGTGTCAGAACCTGTGAGGCATGTCAAGGTATAGAAACAAAAACCAGAAAGAAGGTCTAGCTTATGGCGCTGAAGAACAGCTACTAGAACACACTAGTGGGATTTAATCACCAAAGTCCCACAGAAATCAAGAACACAACAATACAAGAAGGTGTGCAGCACTTTTAACAAATATACAAAAGTATGATGTATTCACCCTATGTGCATATATATAAAAAGGATAAATACCCAATATAATGTATGTCAGTAGATTTCACTCCCCATACAATGTATATCAGTAGGTATCACTCCTATGCATAAAAAGACAGGAAAAACCATAGCATAATACTGCATAGGTAAATAAATCCAATGTAGCAGTCTTTATGGTCTCCCTCACATGTGTTGGAGCCTGTTAACACACTGGCTCAGGTAATGTCACTTTAAAATACGTTTTTCCCTGATTTCCAAACGGATGGAGCTTGATCCTCACAATGTATAAAGGCATAGGCGTGCGCACGGGGTGTGCTCTCAGCCTCCCCTCACCGGCTCACAGGCATGGAGGGAGGCAGGGGAGGACCCAGAGAGCTATTGCTAGCAGCTCCGCCGGGTTCCTCTCGCGAGATCTGAGCGTTGCCGCGGCAACGCTCAGATCTCGCGTGAGTGAACTCTAGCCCTGCGGGGCTAGAGTTCACTCTCCACTGGACCACCAGGGATGGATGGCAGCAGCAGGATCCCCCCTCCCAGGCATAAGGTAAGAAGGGAGGGGGGATAACTGATCTGCCCCCACCTCCACTGGACCACCAGGGAAGGCAGCAAGGAAGGATCCCCCCTCCCTACATAAAGTAAGAAGGGAGGGGGGATATTAAGTAATGTACCCCCACCTCCACCCCCTACAATCACCCACACACATACACAGCACCCACACACATACACAGCACCAACACACATTCAGCACCCACACACATACACAGCATCTACACACATACAGCACCTACACACATACAGCACCCACACACATACACAGCACCCACACACATACAGCACCTACACACATACAGCACCCACACACATACAGCACCTACACACATTCAGCACCTACACACATACAGCACCCACACACATACACAGCACCCACACACATACAGCACCCACACACATACACAGCACATACACCACCCACAGACATACACAGCACCCCCACACATATACATCACCCACACACATACACAGCACCAACACACATACAGCACCCACACACACATACAGCACCCACACACACATACAGCACCCACACACACAGCACCCTCACAAACACACAGCACCCTCACACACATTACACAAACAGCACCCTCACACTCACACAGCACACTAACAGTACCCTCACAAACACAAACAGGACCCTAACAAACACACACACACACAGCACACTACCAGTACCCTCACACACAAACAGCACCCTCACACACAGTACATTTACAGCACCCTCACAAGTGCACACACACAAACAGCACCCTGACACACAGTACATTCACAGCACCCTCACAAGCACGCACACACAAACACCCTCACCCACATAGTACACTACCAGCACCCTCACACACACATCACACTAACAGCACCCTCACACAGCACACACACAGCTTTGTGTGTGTGTGTGTGTATATATATATGTGTATATATATATACATATATATACACGCCGCGTGTGCTTGTGCTTTAGGGTGCACACCCTAATGCAATAGGCTGCGCACGCCTATGTATAAAGGATAAGATAGGCAAACACCAATTAAGAATATAACAAAAATATCATTTATTATGAAAGCATATAGAATCTTACATTCAAGGTATTTTGATGCCAACCATGAGCACAACGCGTTTCGACGTCAAAGATACGTCTTCCTCAGGTGCATGATTGCACCTGAGGAAGACTTATCTTTGACGTCGAAACGCGTTGAGCTCGTGGTTGGCATCAAAATACCTTGAATTTTACCTTGAATATTGAAATTAATATTTAATTTTAATTTAACCTGTATGTGTTAGCTTGTGTGTCTGTAACAAGGCCAAACATTCAAGGATATGTAAACTTTTGATCAGGGCCATTTGGGTAATTTCTATTATCATTATGGTTTTAAAAGAAGCCAAATAACTATGGGATAATAAATGGCTTCATATGATGACTGTCCTTCAATAAAATACATTTTTTTGCATGATCATATGGTCATATTTTCAAAGTCAATGCCAAAGTTTAACAATTTCTGCCAGGGTATGCAAACTTTTGAGCATAACTGTATTCTCATATTTCTCCCAAGGAATTCTATTTAACTTATCTACTAGAATTAGGTTCTATTATGGATTGGCAAATTATTGTATATAGCCTTTGGATAACTATTATTATTAAAACTCTTCTTTCTGTTTTTTGTGTGTATTACTTGCTGAACATGGAAGCTATAAATGGAAGTCTAAAACAGCTTGCAAAAGCTGTGTCAAATCCTCCCTCCCCTCCCGTCCCTGTGTCAGAGCCTCCCTCCCCTTCCTGTGTCAAATCTTTCCTCTCTATGTCAAAACCTCCCTCCTCTCCCTGTGTCAGAACATCCCTCCTCCCCTGCTAAACTTTGGACTGTCAGAAAATGGGAACACTTCCCGTCAGTCTGGGTAGAGGAAACAAAATATCCTCTACCCACAGGTTGGCAACTAAAGTTTAGCTGGGGAGGAGGGAGGCTCTGACACAGAGAGGGGAGATGGAACAGACACTGCAAGAAGGGACAGGCAGTAGGGAAGTTCTTCCCCTCCTGCCTGTCACCCAGGCAGTTCTTGCAGCCAATATTGTAAGGCAGGCATGCTCTGTGGAACTAAAAGAAGTAGGCAGTGAATCTCGACAGCTGTTTGATTGACATCTGGGGAGGCATTTCTATTTGCATATATAAAAGTGCTAATTTCACAAAGAAATTGGCACATTTATAAAGTGGGATTTTAAAGTGATACTCCACACCCACGTAGCTTTTCAGCAAACTGAAGTGCTCTATGGGTGTGGAGTGCTCCTTTAATAAAAATAACAAAAACCTAATAATGCAATACAGTTAGATAATATATGCAGATAATATTAGCAATGCCAATGGAACACCCACACTTTCTGGAGCCAATATAGCTCTATTTATGTAGGCGTAGATGGTATAATCCCATCTAGGGATAAAATGCTGAGATCCAGGAGTCTTGGTCCAGGTATAGGTGTATATATAGGGAAATATAAACAGAGAAAACTCCAATGGTATAATACAGTTGGTAAAATTGGAAATATATATTTTTATTTTATGTTTTCATAATTTTCAGTGCATATGTACAAGAATACATGTGTATTACATATTATTAAGCGGCAGTATTTGACAGAGTACATTTGTTGACATAACATATTGTTCTCTAATACTTGTGTTGAATGCACATTACACTGTTGTTTTATCCATTTTAGTTAAGTACATCAACTTTAACAAAGGCAGTAATAGCAACAAGAGGTTAAATTGGAGGTTTAGAATGAAAAGGTGGGGAGTAGGGGGGAGATGGGAAGGGGGGGAGTTAGAAGGAAGTAGCTTCGATATCGTATCGTAATCTCCACATGATATTACGGGGGGACTTCCATCACCTCGAACCTGCTAGAATGGGGTTTAGTACTAATGATAGGTTTTTCAGTGGGCATCTGGTCCATAAGCTCGTCTCCTCTGGGATAGAGCTGGAGGTGAGAACTATCAGCAGGACTGTATTCTTTGGGGTGCAGTCAGAGAAATTGTGTCTATGTGGAGGTGTCTGCAATGACTTAGAGACTCTGTTACTATTGCTGGTGTTACACCAGACCAGAGGTTATTAATTTGGTCAGTTACCATGATCAGTGATTTGGTCACAGCTGTATGAGTTGTAAGGTTGTCTCAGGTAAGGTTGGTTGTGTTACCAAATGTAGCAGATATTGTAGTTACTGTGTTGTGTAACTAGTAAATAGGAGTAGGGTTGGTGGCATATGTGTCTCTTATGTAGTTTCGCTGTGAGTTTGAGCAATGTTAGGAGATAGCCTATGCCGGCAATGTTGTGGCGTGATGGGCCTTTGGGAGGTATGACTCCCATGTTAACCAAGCTGTTGATAGGATTTTTTTGGAGGGTAAGTGTTTCCTCGCCATTGTTTCATATTGTCTAGTTATATCTAAGTTTTGGACACATTATGTGACAGTTGGTAAGTCTGTCGTGTGCCACAATCTGCTAATCATGGTAAGGACGACTATAAGTATATGGTAAATGTGATATTTGCGGTTTTTCGAGAGACCCTTTGGGAAGAGGTGTAGCAGGTACATTTCAGGTTGTCTCGGTAGTGACGAGCTCCCTGGAGGATTTCCGAAACCTCAACTACCACACCCCCACCTGACCCCCCCATCCATGGACCCTATGCCGAACGCCTCACATACCGGACGCCCTGACCCTGCCCTACCACAGACGTACCCAGACACAGATGACCGCAAAGACCCTGTGACAAAGTGCCCTTCGCCACTTGGTCCTGGAGAGGCCTGCTTGCCAGCCTCTTGCCCTGTGACTATGGCCTTGGGGTGTATTGCCCTTTAAAAACATTGTTTGGGCACATTGGATTTTATTGTACTTTTTCTGCCCTTTTAAATTGTGTTGGTGCAAGTTTGCAACTTTCAATTGGCACTTCGGATACAGCCGAAGTGCCGAAGTAGTCGAACTAGCCGCCATTTGACAAACGAACACGTGGCGGCGGCCATTTTAATTCAGCTGAAGTTTTACCTTCTCCAGACTTCAACTCATTCGACAATTTGAACGCTGTTCGACAGGTCGAACATCGTTCGACAATTCGAACAGTTGCCGTTCGCCTATTTGAACTATAGTTAACAGGGGAAATAGACCGGCCGCACAGCCTGATTCTCTGGAACTCTTTTGGGCATGAAAATGTGCATGCGGTCGGTCAAAATATGACTTCCAGCTATCTCCCGAACCACTGGACCAATTTTGGATATGTTGTTCCCATAGTTATGCTGGTTATAAAAATGTAAGTTTTATTAAGATTGGATGTATATTTTTAAATTATAAGAATTGTATAAAAACTGTATTTTCCTGCCTGTAAATAATTATATTAACCAATTGTGTACAGCAATTCTATCACAGGCAGAGGGGAGGATTTTGCTGGAATGAATGGGAGTGTTTAACTGCATTGTACGTTGTTAATTGGCTGTTCCACAAAACCATGTGGGTGGTAACTTTGTGTAAAAACTTGCATAAAATAAAGCCCTTTGGTGCTGATTAAAGAGATCTTCTTGACCCTCAACACGTAGTCTTGTCTCGTGATTGGAGGGGACAGATATATTCACACTGGGGATTGCTATACCTTTTATACTCCCTTGAGCTTTAATCACTTAGCTCTTTTAAGAGCTGTTCCTGATACGCTCTCCTGGAGGAGAGGTCTTCCCCACACAGTCTTGGATATCGGAGGTTCATACAAGATGGAAGGAAGAGGTCTTTCCCACATGGTCTTGGAAGACAGAAGCTGATCCAGGGTGGAAGGAAGATGGCGAGACTACCAGTTAAGCTACGGTGGTTGTGGAGTCTGCGGTGGTTGTGGTGTCCAAAAGCTAGGAAGCGGCCATCAACGGAAAGTACTCGGTCGGAGTACGGGTGATTCCGTTACAGTGGTGGCAGCAGTGGGATGGCTTTCTAGCGTGAGGAGCAGCATCCTGGAGGCACCGAGCAAGCATGGTGCTCTGTTGCAGTCAAGCAAGGTTTGATGTTCTACTGAAGGAGCAGTTGGCTTTCTAAGGACCCAACCCAACGGAGAAACTTATACAGTTCATGAGGAAAGGACTGATCGAGGATCTGCAGGCGCTAGCAGAATGGCGGGCAGAGATGGCAAAGTATTCCGTCCCTGCACCCCAGCGACAGCGTGTCGTTCAGGGAGAGGAGACAACCGGTCTCTCTCCCCAGCAGCAGTGTAAGCTGCAATGAGAGCAGGCAGCTGGCCTCTCTCCCCAGCGGCAGTGTTCCCTACAGGGAGTGGAGGCAATCGGCCTCACTCCCCAGCGGCAGGGTGAGTTCCAGGGAGAGGAGACAACCGGTCTCTCTCCCCAGCAGCAGTGTGTTCTGCAGGAAGAGGAGGCAGCTGGCCTCTCTCCCCAGCGGCAGTGTTCCCTACAGGGAGTGGAGGCAATCGGCCTCACTCCCCAGCGGCAGGGTGAGTTTCAGGGAGAGGAGACAAACGGTCTCTCTCCCCAGCAGCAGTGTATAATGCAGGGAGAGGAGGCAGCCAGCCTCTCTCCCCAGAGGCAGTGTTCCCTACAGGAAGTGGAGGCAATCGGCCCCACATGGTGCAGAAAGGTCAGTGGACATTGGGTGCTGATTAATACTGATGCCTGGGGCTGGAGACATGGATTAAAGGGGCATCATTGTAAGAACTTTGCTGAAATATGCCAAATTCTTGAGCTAAATTTGGCTAAATTCAAGTTGTCTCCTGTCTAGGATAGGCCATTTTTTATGTGTTTCTGAGATCTCACAGAGTACATCTGTCTAAATAGTTATAGTTCTTGCATAGCAAGACCACTTAATGTTATCTCACATATATATTATTATTATTATTATGCATCAACATGTAGGTCTGGGTCTTGTGATTCTCACAATATAAAGCTGTTTGCTGTAGGATGTATAGTTTTTAAAATATGACCGTTTGAAGATGGCAACCGCCAAAATACTCTGACCTGTGCCAGACTGGAGCAGCAAGTGATGTCATACACAGTGTCTTTTGTACACCTGCTAATGTTTTTATAAATGTATGTTTTAATGTAACTGTGAAGCACTTTGAGCAACAACGTTGCAATTAAATGTGCTATATAAATAAATAATAACAGTTACTCCGTGCACTCCAGTTGTAGACTACTGGTGGAGGCAAGAACACTTCACACAATTTCCACAGAAATTTTAGCTTTTCTAGTTATTATTATTATAGCCAAATTTACCCCCCTACTCCTCCCACAGTTTTTACACTACATAGACAGAAATATACCGAAACATGCGGATTGTTCCCGATTGGATTGCTATTACTTTGTGGAACGTTTCGCCGAATGGTTCACGGAATATCGTCGTTCTTGTGGCGAAATTGGTCCCATAGGAATGAATGGCAAAATGCTCAAAACTAGAGTGGGAGCTGGCAAAAACTGAAAAATCAGGACATGATTTCTAAACTGCCACCACTCCCTAATTTTCAAGCCCACCTACACAAATCTTATATCAAAACGTTCAGATATCCCTGCTGCCACTAAAAATGTCCACGGCTAAGCCATAGTCCTGATAGTTTTCACAAGATGACCATTTGTTTGCAACTCATGCTGTCCATTGACATTCATTGAAACTCCACTCTAGCCAGCTCAAACTGGAAGGACAATTTCTAAACTGCGACTGTGCCTTCATTTTTAATACTTCAGATACCTACTATGAATCAAAATGTAGGTCTGGGTCTTGTGATTCTCACAAGCGCTTTGCTGTAGGATGTATAGTCTTTAAAAAACGACCATTTGAAGATGGCAACCGCCAAAATACTCTGACCTGTCCGAGGCTGGAGCAGCAAGTGATGTCATAGACAGGGCCTTTTGTACACCTGCTAATGTTTTTATAAATGTATGTTTTAACCCCTTAAGACCGCAGGACGTACTATGCCGTCCTTATTTTGGTGGCTCTAAAAGCCGCAGGACGGCATAGTACGTCCTGCGATCTTATGTACTTACCCGGTCGCCGGCGATCCCACGCCGGCGATCGCGGTATGGGGGACTTACCTGGGAGCCCAGGGAGTCCCCCTGCGTCCTCTTCAGCCGCCCAGGGCCATGTGATCGCGAGGTCCTTGCGAGGACCCCGCGATCACATGGACGGCATAGCCGTCCAAGGCATTGCCAGCAGGGGGAGTGCCTGTAATGACAGGTACTCCCCCTGCTGTCTGAAAAAAAAAAAATGTTAAAACAGTGTAAAAATAAATTATATATACTTAGATCATATATATATATATTATATATATGATCTAAGTATATATATATACACACACATACACATAAATATGCATACACTGTCTACGTGTATTTTAATATTAATATATACATAATTATATATATATATTAATATCAAAATACACGTACAATGATATTGATTAAATATATATATAATTTTCATTATATATATATTTATATATAATAAAAAATAAATAAATATATAAATACGTTAAAAAAATAAATAAAAAAATAAATAAAAAATATATAAACATGCGTAATTTCGTTCTAACTGTATTTTAAAATTAATATATATATATATTGATATCAAAATACATGTAGAACGAAATAATATATATATCTATATACATAAGTATATACGTATATATCACTATGTATATACCTATATATAAATAAAAATAATTAAAAAAAATTATATACATATATATACACACACATATATATATACACACGTATATATATAATAATTCTACGCATATATTTATGTAATAATTTTACATAATTAGGTCATTTTATTAATTACAATTTGCAGGACCTGCCTGCCAACCCAGGCCAAAAGTTCAGGGAATTACATTGTCTAGCACTATATTTAACTCTGTAACTTTCCAAGACACCATGAAACCTGTACATGGGGGGTACTGTTTTACTCGGAAGACTTCGCTGAACACAAATATTAGTGTTTCAAAACAGTAAAATATATTACAACGACGATATCGTCCGTGACAGTGACATTTTTTGAATTTTTCACACACAAATGGCACTTACACTGACGATATAATTGTTGTGATACGTTTTACTGTTTTGAAACACTAATATTTGTGTTCAGCGAAGTCTCCTGAGTATAACAGTACCCCTCATGTACAGGTTTTATGGTGTTTTCAAAAGTTACAGAGTCAAATATAAGGTTTGCGTTTCAGTTTTTTCACATTAAAATTCGCCAGGTTGCCTTTGAGACCGTATGGTAGCCCAGGAATGAAAACTATCCCCATGATGGCATACCATTTGCAATAGTAGACAACCCAGGGTATTGCAAATAGGGTATGTTCAGTTTTTTTAGTAGCCACTTAGTCACAAACACTGGCCAAAATTTGCGTTCAAATTAGTTTTTTGCATTTTCAAATATTAACACTAACTTTGGCCAGTGTTTGTGACCAAGTGGCTACTAAAAAAGACTGGACATACTCAATTTGCAATACCTTAGGTGGTCTACTTTTGCAAATGGTATGCCATCATGGGGGTAATTCTTATTTCTGGGCTACCATATGGTCTCAAAGGCAACGTAACCAATCTGGCGAATTTCAATGTAAAAAAACTGAAATATGTAACACGCTATATTTGACCCTGTAACTTCCCAAAACACCATAAAACCTGTACATAGGGGGTACTGTTTTACACGCGAGACATCGCTGAATACAAATATGTGTATTGTATTGCAGTAAAAGCAAACAGTATTATGACATTCACAGTTAGAATGTCACGTAGAACTAAAAAAAATTAAAAAATTCTTATTTTCTCCCATTTTTTTTATATTTTTTTCATATTAAATTATGTTCCATACCTAAATATTTGATGTTAAACAAAAGCCCCGTTTCCCCTGAATAAAATGATATATAATAATGGGGGGTGCATTTAATATGAAAGAGGTGAATTATGGTTGGACAGACATATAGCGCAAATGCCAGGTTTTGTTTACGTTTTTTTGGATCACAACTTGTACATTTGGCTGCGGTCTTAAGGGGTTAATGTAACTGTGAAGCACTTTGGGCAACAACGTTGCAATTAAATGAGCTATATAAATAATAACAGTAACAACGCCCACTCCAGTTGTGGACTACTGGTGGAGGCAAGAACACTTCACACAATTTACCCAGAAATTGTAGCTTTTCTAGTTGCATATTGTTCCTTCTTTATATTTGTATTACTGTGCCTAATGAGTTGCTCAGTGTAATTTCTTGATTCACAGTAATTTGCCTATGTAATGGGCTAATATTTTCTCACTAAGCATAATTGTAACAAAAAAATACATGTAAAGTACTCCCTGTAGCTTACAAAAGGATAACTGTGGTAAAACTACATGCCAAAAAGAAGACCAGCTATCAAATATAAGTTCTTAAAAACTTGAACAGGCATTATAACTTCCTCACTTTTGAAGCAAAAAAAAAAAAATTAAAAATGCTAACTAAAAGCTAGCTATTTGTTGTGCTAAAGATTTTTTTATTTTATTTTTTAAATAAGGCGCTGTGGAGTGCTTAGTCTCTGAAACGGTAAGTGCAGCAGATATGAAGTTTTTACTTACCTCTGCTGCTCTTTTATTGGTTATGGTCCTGGAGTCATCCTTTAATCCAAGTACCTGGAGTGCCGTGGACCACTGTCCTCATTATAATATAGACAAACAGTTTTAGATTGGTTTTACTTCTTACCTGGTATCTACTCCTCATCTCCATTTCATAAGCCAGAGAGCAAGAAGCTTCTGCTTAGGAACTTCCATTAGCTCTCCTGAGCTAGGTGCTGCAGTGCAGGGCTAGCTCATTGGCAGTGACAGCTGATCTCTCTCAGCCAATAAACTAAGCTCTGCACTAACAGGCCTATTTCAGACAGAGCTTTTAGCTCTCTCGCTGAGAAAGTGGAGATGGTGAGCAGCACAGCACCAGGTGAGAAGTGAAACCTCTGTCAGGGCACCATAACTACTACAGCAGAAATTCCTCTACATATGTACCACCATAACTAGTTGTAACTGCATTATTTCATTGTTAATATGATCTGTGTAATGGCCACCCTGCTAGTGGAGGGGTTTCCGCCGCCAGAGATGTCCTTTCCCCTATAGTAGAGAGCGCTGAAGTATTCCCAACCATCAACCCAAGCAGTGAAGAGTAAGTATAGCTGTGAAGCTCTTATAGCTTGTATAGCAGGTCCCTACAAACACAAGGCAAGGCTCTATGTTGCGGATAAAGCAGGTCTGGTTTAATGGTAGCCACACTGGCCTTATATGACAATACCCCTGCAAGGGGTACGCCCACAGGGAGCTTGTGGGTGACTGAGTTACAATATTATAAACCAATAACAACAGGGTTACCAGACAGGACACTCCCACATACAGCACACAATGCCTCCACTCTGCCTGGGAGATAATTGAGTCAGATATTTTGTTGTGTACCAAATTATCTCCAGGCAGAAAAACACATTTTTACAAAGTCTCCAAAGTACCCCAAAACACACAATATCCCCACGAATGTCACATCCCCAGATCAGTTTAGGAGTTCAGGATTTTCCTGGAAGTCACATTTTGACCGACTGCATGCATGGTCCCATGCCCAAAACAGTTCCAGAGAATTTGACTGTGCGGTCGGTCTACTTCGGAAATTAGAAATTCTAAGTAAAACAAATTATTGAATGTACAGCTTCGGAAGTGGTCTTAGGTTATGTCCATCGTTCGGGTGTTTATTTTCACCGAACGCAGTTTGACTCCCATTCAAATAGTCGAACGTCCATGGAAGGTGAATGTTAGTGAACTCGACGACCAAACACCGCCATGGTGCTTGCGGCTTAAGATGGCCGCCGCCACGTGGTCTAATGTCAACTATTTTGAACCGTTTCGACTGTTCGGGAGTTCGAAGTGTACTGGGTACATAATGTTAATAGGTGGCACACTTCTTGTACAGGTGGTTTGTTCGGTAAGGGAATGACAGGGAGAAATAAAATAAAGGGGAATGCAATGTCCTGAGCACATAGCTGAATGAAGAAAAAGGGAATGGTAGTCCATGATTATAGTGAGCCGTCACACTCTGTATTGGATGTACTGCTTTATATGTAATAAATAATAATTTTAAATAAAGGCCCATTTCTCCACATAGGTAAACCAAGTTAAGTTGCGATAAAATGCTTGTTAAAAGGCCTGGCATGTACCAATCCATACAACAGAAAGAAAGAGAAAATTCTCTCTGTGTTGTACATCCACAGGCTATCTTGCTAACTAATTACATGATTTTGCTATTACATGACAAAAAGTCATGATTTTATTAAAGTCAGGGGGGCAAGTATTGCATATCCCTTTCTTTACTGTCCACCAATAGCAGCAAAGAATACAAAAAACAGTAAGAAAATCATGGTATACATAGTAATATTAGCCACTCCCAGACCAAGTCCCAATATAATATTCAGCCCCTCCCTTAACTCCTCCTCTTTTTTTCAAGATGCAAACACAATAAAACAAACAAACAGGAATCGATGAATCAGTCCATCTGCACAACAACATCGCAGTTAAATCCAGTTGGAGTAAAACCAGGTAACAATCCTGCAAGTTGGAACAAATCCATATAAGGAACAGGAATTCGACAACCTAAAAGATCCCGTCAAAGGATAAACATCAGCAATCCATAGAACGAATCTGGATCAGGCTGTGAAAACATAAATGAAACAGGAGCCACACGGTTACTTTGGTCCTTGCAACTGAGTGTAAATGTAAGGCATAAACAGAACCTTATTTTTAAATCAATCATGAAAAAAACCTTGAACAAACTCATGGTCAAAACATACTGACCACCAAAGCATTTGTGTAAAAATACCCCTACTTACCGTAATACCAACCTTATCAAACAACATACCAGAGAGGATGTAAACAAATTCAGAAATATACCTAGGATGGGACAATACTCACCTCCGTGTCTTTAATAAAATCATGACTTTTCGTCATGTAATAGCAAAATTAATGCAACTTTTTAAAAACGGAGGCTCATATTGTAAGTTCAAAGCTGACTGACAACCGCAAAAAAAACATGAGTCACGGGTCTAAAATAAAATTCACGGAAAGTAGAATCCCGTGACCAGATCCTCCAACCGTGCCACTGAGGTAATCATCGCCGAAGCACCCCGAACAGAATGGGCTCCAAACACCGAAGTGTCTACGCCCATCTGTTGTAACACCCATTTCAACCAATGAGCCAGGGTAGTACCAGTCACCGGGGAGAATAGAGGACAAAGGGAAAGAAAAAGAAGAGGAGTTGATGACGACTGATGAGGCCCGGTCGCGTAAACAGGCCACCAGTCACAACGCTGGTGCCGAGGGAAAAGTCGGATAAGATAATCATCTTATCGATCTAATCAAAGTCTTTGTGTTCCTGTATATATTAACAGTCACCCCGTCGGGAGTGAAGGTACATGTGTCGAAATGCAAGGTAGTACGTCCGAAACCCTCTTACAGGATACTAGACAAAAAAAAAAAAAAAAGAGTGACCAATTTAGCCGACAATTGGTGTAAGGGCCATGAGACAAAAAACAGCGATAATATGATTGAAACATCCCAAGTGGAGAAATACCATGGCCTGGGCAGACAAGAAATGCAGGAGCCACGTGGAAGACGGCACACTAACGGGTGTTGTCCTCCTGGACAACCCTCGAAGCCTTGATGGGCCGCAGAAATGGCTGATCGATATACATTGATCGTCCACTACGCCCAGCCAGCATTACAGGGGCAGTTACAGGGGCTGAAATGGGATTCCATGTCCCTAGCCAGGCACCAGCTAGCTCAAGATCTCCAAGCTAACCCATATTATTGTCGAGTTCCTGGAGCCCATGCATCTGCCAGGAGGCATTGAGCGGTGTCCAAAACTCCAGAGACCTGCCAGGGTCCCCGGAAATCGCCAAGCAATAAGCAGGGAGCCTTCTAGGAGGAGAGGATGGAAATTTTCTGACGGGTCTCGAAGAAGGTCTCGACTGGCCGGCAACAACCACCTCCATCTCCAGAAGTTGAGGGAACCACGACTGAGTCCCCCAAAATGGGGTTAAGAGAACCAGCTCCGCCTCTTGCGGGCGAACCTTAAGGAGTACCCTGGGAAGCATAGCAAATGGAGGCAAAGCGTAGAGAAGCAGTCCATGCCAATCTTGCAGGAAAGTGTCCACTGCCGCTGTGGCTGGGTCTGGACGCCAGCTGAAGAAACAAGGTAGATGGGCATTGAGCCGCAAGACAAACAGATTGCCATACAAAGGCGATTGCAAGCATTGACAGGCATTTCCCCTTCGCAAAACTCCTAATTGCAAACTATCCCGCTAGAAGGTCCAAGGCTTTGATGTGCATTCTGGATTCGCTCTCCGACCAGCGACCTCCTGTCAACACACCCTCGCTGTGGGCACCCCAGTCATTCAGACTCGTGTCCAAGTCTATGGTGAACTCCGGCTGAGATTCGAATATGGCCCTGCCATTCCATGCACGTAGGTTGTGAATCCACCAACGAAACTCGTCCTTAGTTACCCTATCCAAGGAGATCAGGTCTGTATATGAGACTCCCTCGCAGAGATGTGCAATCTTCAACCGTTGGAGAGCTTGATAGTAAAAAGCGACTGGGAACACAGCTTGTATTGACGAGTGATATGTGGCCGGAGTAGCACCCTGCGAAGTTCCTTGTGGATCGTTTACATTTTGGACGAAGGTAGGCTCAAGCAGTTCTCTTCCAAGTCCATGAGAAAACCCAAGAACTCCATGCATCTGGATGGTGTTAGACAGGATTTTTCCCAATTTATAAGGAAACCCAGCCGGGTCAGAAGATACACCATCCATCGCAGATGTCGTAGGAAAACGGAGCGGTCCTGAGCCATGAGCAGAATATCATCCAGATATAAGGCACACGCCCTGACTGCGGAGCCATGCCATCGCAGGACGTAGCAGCTTGGGGAAGCACCAAGGCGCCGAAGAGAGATCAAACAGAAGACAGGTGAAGCACCATATGCGTTTTTCAAAACCAGTTTCGCCAACCAATCCCCGTGTAGGAGCAAGTCTCTGAGGAGGTGGATGCCCTCCTTCTTGAAATGTCGGTAGTGTACACTGGAATTGAGTGGGCGCAAATTGATTACAGGGTGCATCTAGCCACCCTTTTTCTCCACCAGGAAGATATTGCTGATGACCCCCCAAGGGTGCAGCAGAGCTAACTCTACAGCTTCCTTGGTACGTAGAGCCGACAACTCCTTGTCGATCAACCTGCGATCCTGAAGGTAAAAAACAGATCGGTGGAGGCGTAGGGATGTAACGAGGTGTTCCCACTAACTATGTGGAAGCCCCCCTCCGTATCGAGAACCCATGTATCGGAGGAGGAAAATGACGGAGTCTGCCCCCGTCTGGCCCCTACACAAACATGAGAAAAAACATGAGGTAGAATAAAGTTCACCGTATGGGTGTCTGCCACTGGAATTCCCTCTGAATCCCCTTGACCACCATGGTCGACTACAGGATGAGAAGAAGGATGATCGGGTCTTCGCCTCCTGGTAGTTGTGCGCTGGCTGAAGGAGTCTTGTCCCGTGCCACCAGTATTAAAGTAGCTGCGGCCGGCCAGATAGCCCCTGGATCTGCTGGCCCTGGTAGAGACCTGCCCCTGGAATACCCTCCTCATGGAGGACTGGGCCTTATCAAGGGCAGCAAATGCCCTAGATCCTTAATGAAGGAATCACCAAATAGGAAGCCCTGGGCATCTTTACCAGCTTCAGTGAGGTCGAGCTTGGCCAATTTTTGGCTCGATCTTAAATAAGATGGCATTGCATTGCTCCTTAGAGAGAGAAGCGTTCACGCTGCCTGCAATACAGATGGCCCTTTGGACCCAACCATTGAGTTTCTCAAGGTCGACCTGCCCGTTATTGCCCTGGCGTCCTCCACCAGATGAAAAAGCTTGGCCAAGGGCCCAAAAAGTCCAGATGCTTGTCTCACCTAGCTTTGATAAAAACAGTGTAATCTTCGGGTCAACTTCCTGGGTGTCACACACCTTGTTAGGTACCACCGGTCTAGGGCACTAAGGCGGTGTCGCACCCAGGTTTCCAGGTAGCGGGCAATATGGTCCACCGGAAGCCACGCGGCCGACCTTGGCTGATTGAGGTCATCCGGGTCGAACAAGGACTCGCCCAGTGGGTCCATGAGAGCAGCCCCCGCGGCCACGTGAGAATCAGCCCTAGGGTTGCCTCCTGTCATCCCGGCCGGGGCAGAGGTAAAGAGGTCAAGACCCAAGTCCCCGGCATCATTCTCCGAGCCACTATCGGACTCAATTCCAGCCTCCTCGTTAGATCCAATTTCTGAGTCAGGGTCGCTCTAAGTCTTTGCTCTCGCACATTTCCATCGCCGCAGGCGCAGAAAGGTTCTTCTGCATGCATTGAGCATGCTTTCAGGGGCGACCTGAGGTATACCAGTCATAGTGTTTCTGGAGGCAGAGACATGCCTAGATTTATAGCTAGCCTTTCTTGGTGCGTCCCGAATGGAATCCAACTCAGAACGTGGAGTGTGCATCAAGGGATCAGTGGCCCCTGCGCCCGAGGGGTGAGCAAACAATGCTTGGGATATAGTCTGGGACAATGCGGAAGACATAGAACCCAAAGCGGCTATAATGGCGTTGGTCACTGACCGTTGGAGCGCAAAACATTGCGCGTCCACCCTGCAGTAGGGGATCAGGGTCCCCCTGAGGGAGGAGAGCCAGCAGTAGAGGGGACATCTCCCAATAGTAGGGGAGTATCCATCTCCCTAGGGGGTGGGAGGCATATAGGCACCTTAGTCTTTTAGGCTAAAATGTATAAAATTTAATTAAAAATGAAAAACACATAGGGTATACTAAAATATATAATTTTAAAAAGGTCAATCTCAATAAAGTGAATCAAAACTTAGAAAAGGGCATTCAAATCCTTTAAATCTGACAAATCAGAGGTATCCTATAAAAGATATAAGGAAGCCAATAATGTGTGCAAAAAAGTGATAAGATTCACTAAACTTCAAAATGAAAAAAGGATAGCCAAAGAGAGCATAACCAACCCCAAAGTGTTTTTTTAAGTCCATAAATTCTAAAACAAAAACAAAAAATAAAAGTGTAGGTACACTAAACACCGGGATGGGGGTGTTAGTTAATGAAGACCAGAAAAAGGCAGACATTTTAAAACAATTTCTCCTCCATATTTATATATATATATATTCAAAACAGGTGATATAATGGTGATGCCCAAATAAAGTGTTATATACCAAACATAAAAAAATTTAAACAGATGATATAATTCTGATGCCCAAATAACACCTTATTTGGTTATCACAATTATATCACTGGTTTTGAATTTTTGATTATGTTTGGTATATAAGAGAATGTTTTTAACTCAGTAAAGACATGCACCTGAGGAAGACAGTCAGTGGTTGAAACGCGTTGTGCTTCCAGTTTTATCACTAAGTTTGTTGTGTTTGTAAATACATGTAATAAAGTATTATATTTAGCTACTTTTTGATCCCTGAACTTCAGTTCCTGAGAGTTACCACGCTGGGACCTTCTACACAACACCATTCTGAGTGGGGATATCATATCAACTGAGTTCAGAGCCAACCTGATGGGCTCTTGAATATGTGAGTATCCTTTGTATTTTCTGCACGGATACCACTTTATACAGTCTGCGCTATGTCGCTTTTATGTTTTTATGAACAGGCTATATTTAATTTACTGCTGCTATTGTGAAATACCTTTACCATCTGTGCACTGTCACCTTATAAAGAAAGTTAATATAAACAAAGCTCCAGGGCCTGACGGTGTTCATCCACGAGTACTTAAGGCACTAAGTGTGGAAATAATTGAATAAGTGAGGTTTTTAATCTTTCAAGATTCTTTTCTTTCAGGAAGAGTTCCGGAGGATTGGAGGAAGGCATATGTGGTTCCGATTTTCAAAAAGGGCTAAAAATCCTTGCCTGGAAATGATACATCTGTGAGCTTAACTTCTGTGGCTGGGAAAGTATTTAAAAGGTTATTAAAGGATAATATTCAAGAATTCCTTGAGAAGAACATGGTTATCAGCATGGTTTTATGAAGCACAGGTCATGTCAAACTAACTTGATTTCATCCTACGAAGAAGTAAGTAGAAGTATAGATCAGGGTATTGCAGTGGATGTGATCTATTTGGATTTTGCCAAGGTGTTTGATACAGTTCCACACAATAGATGAATATTCAAACTCAAAGAAATCGGTCTAGATGAAAATTCTTGTTCTTGGGTTGAACATTGGCTTAAAAAGAGAGTACAGAGAGTTGTAACTAATGGTACATTTTCAAGCTGGCAAGTGATGTCCCTCAGGGTTCTGTTCTGGGACCCCTTCTATTTAACATGTTTATAAATGATCTTGGAAAAAGCATTGAAAGTCTTGTTTCAGTGTTTGCAGATGACACAAAACTCTGTAAAGTAATACAGTGCGAGCAAGATATTACCTTGCTGCAGAGGGATTTAGATCTGGGGCACTTAAATGGCAGATTAAATTAAATGTAGAAAAATGCAAAGTTATACACGTGGCCTCAAGAATGCACAAGCAACTTATACCCTAATGGAAGCGAATTAGGGATAACAACACACTAAAAGGACTTGGGAATCGTTATAGACAACAAACTTTGCAACAATGTGCAATGTCAATCAGCAGTGGCTTAGGCCAGGACGGTAGTGTCATACATGAAAAAGTACATTAGTTCTCGGGATGAGAATATAATTTTGCTTCTTTATAAATCGCTGGTGCAATTTTTGGCACCTGTTCTAAAGAAGGATATTATGGCACTAAAAAGAGTGCAGAGGAGGGGTACAAAATCAATAAAAGGAATGGAACACTTTAGCAGTGAAGAAAAAATTAATTTAAACCTCTTTAGTTTAGAAAAATGTCGCCTCAGAGGGGATATGATAACATATAACAGGACTTTACATAGAACACGAGGTCATGTGTTTAGACTGGAAGAAAGAAAATTTTGTCTAAGGCAAAGGAAAGTTTTTTTTTTTAACCATAAGAACAATAAGGATATATAATTACCTGCCTGAAGAAGTGGTTTTATTAGAGTCCGTACAGATGTTTAAACAGCAACTAGATGCATACTTGGAAAAACAGAATATTCAAGGATATAATTTTTCAATGTAGGGTAAATGCTTCTTGATCCAAACTGACTGCCATTCTGGGGTCAAGAGAGATTTTTTCCCCTCATTTGTGCAAAATTGGAAGTGCTTCAAACTGGGTTTTTTGGCATTCTTTTGGAGCAACAGCAAAAAAACAAATATGAAGAAGTTGATGGACACATGTCTGTCCTCCGCCTATGTAACTATGAATGCCGTCAGGAAAATTAATGCAAGTAGTGAGGGTTAATCACCGAAACTAGCACACCAGAATGGATAGAAGGGCTAGCTCACCAGAATAGACCAGGGCCTAGACCAGCAGCAAGAGACACGAGGGAGGAAGAGGCAGTTGTAAGCAGAAACCGGAGGGAAGCGCCGTTAAAATCGCAAGATTGTAGGGGAAAAACGCAAATTCGTATGAAAACTATCGAATGGGTGAAATAGTTTCGCGAACAAGGTGCGTTCGCGTACAAAAAGCGCCTAGAAAAAGAAGAAAAAAAAAAATCAGTGGAGGAGAAACCTTAAGTAAGGGAAAATGGAAAAAAAAAACCCTAGTTGGTCTGGGACCCAGAGCACAGAACAAACAAATATACAATAAATAGGTACAAAAACCCAGCAACAACAGTACAAGCTTAACTAAAGTCACAAGAGACATAAAATTAAAGTCTAACAATCAGTACAACTAAATTCTCAAGAGACAAACTTGACAAGAGACACGATAGCTACCACCAGAGACGTAGCAGCGAGACCCGCCATCATGGCCGGATCTAGACCACTGGGGTCGGTGAAATTTGAGGGATGCGAGGTGGCCATGTACAGTGACCTCCCTTTTGCTGTGCTTGCCGCAAGGAGACAACTGGCACCGGTCACTAAGAGACTGAGAGAGCTCTCTGTCCGTTACCGATGGGGCACAGATGGTTCACTGAAGACCCAGAGACGTTCCTCAAAAAGCTATGCATGTTAGCCAACGGGCACAGCAAGCGAACTGAGAAACGCAACACTTCGTTATCATAACACTGTTATTCATATGTCTATGTGTTTATATGTTTCTTGGTTTCTTCATACTCCTAACCCACTACTCACCTGACTTCACATACATAGAATAAGTCAGCAGAGAATGCTAAAACTACGCAACCTTACTAAGCAGGGGTCTCCGTATAAAGGTAGAAACGTGCAATTTGGTACCTTGCAATTCTACTGTACATATCTCACTGATACTGTGATTATTGCTATGTTTGTAACCCAATGAAATGCTACTTGATCCTGTTATAACCCATTCAATAACCCATATAATGGAAAACTGTATACTGTGTGTACAAAACCCAATAAAATACAAATTTAATAAAAAAAGCCAGCTATAAGTAACGTCATTCCGCAGCAGATTCCCTTTTTCTCAGGGAACATTTGCCCACATGCTTCGCCATATAACTTCCAAACTGCTCACTCCATATTCCATGGTTCTACACATACAGCTGCTTTTCTCATACTTCCTTCTTGTAGATGAACTTTGAGATATCCAATTTTGCATTAATAAAAATAATTTCAAGTTGTTCGAAAATGTAAGACTACAGATATAATGAAGATATCACACATCTTGTAATTTCTCACACACAAAGTCTCTAAAGATTTTATTACATAAATCTCATAAATCTTGCAAATCATCACTGTTTAGAAGAATCTGGATTTACAGTGTCAAGATGCACCACTCCTTGGAGGTCCACTACGAAATTCATGCCACATTCTCACCAATGGTTCCCTCTTTTTCCAGATAAATTCATGACCATACAGAGCATACCATCTAAAAAAAATATATATATGGTAAAGTGCAATTATAATAAACCAAGGGTAAAACATGATAGAGTAGAGAACAAAGTAAAAAACTATTTTTATAGATGAAAAAAAAAAGCACTAAGAAATAAAGGTTTGAACTGTACACAGCATTCCATCTTACTTACATTCCAAACAGAGCACCACCAAGATGTGCAGCGTGATCAAAAAACTTCCATCCTAAAACTAAACCCGTAGAGTCCAGAGCAAGAATGACCTTGAGAGCCTATATAAAAGAAACACAGTGAAATCATCACAATACTGTATACACTTGCATGTGCACTAGCATGTGCTTAGTAATGCCCAAAGCAAGAACAAAAGTAGTAATACATACATTGCCTGCAGTGAATGTGAACATGGGCAGGAAAATAATGGCCAGCTTGGCTTCAGGCATCTTGGTACACACAGCAGCTAGAACAGTCATTATTGCACCAGACTAGCAGAAAGGAGGAAAATTAGAGGTTATTGGAATTATTATAAATGTCATAATGTATCTCTAGGCTATTAAGTTTTTATTGGACTAATAGAATTTTGGAATGAGAAGCTGTCGGGAGAACCTCCTTTTCTCAAGTCTAAAGTAATAGATATTAGAAAGCTGCTCAAACATACTACATTCTATCATACTATTGATTGCTTTAAATAGACATAATTACGTACCAACTATGAGAAATTGCCCTTGAGTCGCCATGTGCGTATGTTTGTGAACCCGCCTTTGTGAATGTGCACATCATCTGACGCGTTGCTATGGTGATGAACAAACAACTTGCCATGGAAACCTCAATACAAAGTGCCTGAGGCAGCTTTCCCCTAATAATAACATGCAGTACTGTGTGAAACGATCTGTTATATCAAAAGTGCAGTCAACTTGCGCTTAAACATACAGGTTCCAGGGACATGCAAAGGAAAGTGCAATAATAGTTATAACAGCATTATAGTTATACCCAATAGAGGTGCATTCAGTGCTATAAATAAAGATATGCCAGTTATAGATGTATATATTTAGTCAAGAAAAGTGCGATTAGGAAATATAACAAATGGTGAAAAAAAATAAAAAAAATACAGTTTTTTTTGGTGCGATTAGTGAGATTAAATTGGTACTTATATGTATATGTGTTTCATAGTAGAATGTTGATGCCTTAAAGGACCACTCTAGTGCCAGGAAAGCATACTCGTTTTCCTGGCACTAGAGTGCCCTGAGGGTGCCCCCACCCTCAGGGACCCCCTCCCGCCCGGCTCTGGAAAGGGGAAAAGGGTTAAAACGTAACTTTTTCCAGCGCTGGGCGGGAAGCTCTCCTCCTCCTCTCCGCCTCCGTTCCTCCCCGTCGGCTGAATGCGCACGCGTGGCAAGAGCTGCGCGCGCATTCAGCCGGTCACATAGGAAAGCATTCATAATGATTTTCACAGTGAGAATCACGCAAGCGCCTCTAGCGGCTGTCAGTGAGACAGCCACTAGAGGAAATAGGGGAAGGCTTAACTAATTGATAAACATAGCAGTTTCTCTGAAACTGCTATGTTTATAAAAAAAATAGTTAACCCTAGCTGGACCTGGCACCCAGACCACTTCATTAAGCTGAAGTGGTCTGGGTGCCTAGAGTGGTCCTTTAATCTATTGCCGATAAGGGATAACCGTTGCAAGGTTCTTTTAAATCTACTAAAGAAAGTATAACCCCCGGTTCCCCATTTTATTACTAACAAACGTGTGCTTATCCATATACTTCCATGAGATTAACCGTACATTTAATTATGCAGTAAATTTCTAAGGCTGTATGCCCAGAGTTTCCAATACTTGAATCCAAACTGTCTTTCAGTGATAGAAGTAGTGCTCATCTCAACTTCTCCTAGGGACAGGAATGTGGTCAATTGCCATGAACCTTAGGGATGCCTATGGATGCTGTTTTCTCCAGAAAGTGTCTATTCACCAGTTTGTCAGTGCAACCATCCCTTATAGTCTGTATGTAGTATTTTTGATCCCGGATCCTTTCACATATTATTATTACTCGTATTTATATAGCGCCAGCATATTTTGTATCAAAGGGGGGGATTTAAAAATAAATGAGACAATTACAAAAACTTACTGAAACAATAGGTTGAAGAAGGCCCTGCTCAAATGAGCTTACAGTCTATAGATAGGGCCGTTTCAGTTTTCATTATCTAATTCAGCCCAGACGGGCAAAATATTTTATTAAAAACATGGTCTGTTTCGTGACTGATCCTGGCGGCAACTTTGGGGTTAAACTGTTCCAGAATGGTTTAACCCGTTGAGGTATGAGTGCACTAGTTGGTCTCCTGGCACCATAACATTTTTATTTAGATTACGTTGTTATGGTGCCTGGAGTATCCCTTTAACCCCTTAAGGACCAAACTTCTGGAATAAAAGGGAATCATGACATGTCACACATGTCATGTGTCCTTAAGGGGTTAAACCCTTGACGACCAATGACGGTTCAGGACCGACATCGGAAACATCCACTTGAGGACCGATGATGGTCCTGAACCGTCACAACGGTCTTGGGGTACTTACCTGATCACCGTTGTTCCCCCGGCGACGATCAGCATTTCACCCGGTCCAGGGAGACTGCCTGTCTGCCCAGACAGTCTCCCCGCGGCAGATCAGGACCCCGCAGCCACGTGATCACATGGCCGCAATAGGTCCTGTGTATCTGCCTGCAGGGCGACTGTCTGTGCTGACAGGCAGTCTCCCTGCAAGTAGAAAATCAGAAATAAAGTTTAAAAATAAAGCAATAAGTGTAAAAAAATAATAATATATATATATATATATATATATATATATATATATATATCTCTATCATATATATAATAGCATAATTCTATAATTAAATTATACACGTATATATATATATAATATATATATATAATTACTATATATATATATTTATTTTATTTTTTTGATGCGTTGCTATGGTGATGATTATATATATATATATATATATATATAGTTATTGTTATAAACTATAAATAAGTAAATAAAAATAAATGTAAAAATGTATATATGTAATTTTATTCTAATGGTATTTTGATATTTATATATATATATATATATATATATTTATATCAAAATACACTTAGAATGAAATGATATATATCTATGTATAAATAAATAAAAATAATATGAAATATACATATGTCCATATACATAATTACATAAATAATTTCATAAATATACATGTAGAATATATTTAAATTCTACCTGCATATTTATGTAATATATTTAAATTCTACCTGCATATTTATGTAATATTTTTACATAATTAAGTAATTTTATTGATTGCAATTTGAGGGACATGCCTGAAAACCCAGGCCGAAAGTCCAGACAATTTAATTTGCTAGCACTGTGTTTAACCCTGTAACTTTCTATGACACCCTAAAACCTGTATATGGGGGTACTGTTTTACTCGGGACTCGACTTCGCTGAGAACAAACATTAGTGTTTCAAAACAGTAAAACATATCACAGCGATAATATTGTCAGTGAAAATGACGTTTTTTGCATTTTTCACACACAAACGACACTTTCACTGATGATATTATTGCTGTGATACAATTTACTGTTCTGAAACACTAATATTTGTGTTCAGCGAATTCTCCCAAGTATAACAGTACCCCACATGTAGAGGTTTTATAGTGTTTTTGAAAGTTACAGGGTCAAATATAAGGCTTAAATTTTATTTTATTTTTTTCATTGAAATTTGTCAGATTGGTAATGTTGCCTTTGAGAGCGTATGGTAGACCAGGAATGAGAATTACCCCCATGATGGCATACCATTTGCAATAGTAGCCACTTAGTCACAAACACTGGCCAAAGTTGGCATTTTTTGCATTTTTAACACACAAACAAATATAAATGCTAACTTTGGCCAGTGTTTGTGACTAAGTGGCTACTAAAAAAGACTGGACATACCCCTTATTGAATACCCTGGGTTGTCTACTTTAAAAAAATATGTACATGCGGGGTGTGATTCATAGATTTATGACAGATAACAGTGTTACAATGTCACTATTGATAAAGTTAAATTATATATATATATAACGTACAATCGCAAAAACAGGCCGGTCCTTAAGGAGTTAATGAGAAACCTTCTTGTATCTCATTTATATAAAGTAGAAAGTACTTTTTTGGTGTAGTTCTAAATGGGAATATAGCACAAGCCCCTAACTTGCACCATGAGTACTATTGTATATTATTATACAGTAATAACATTTTAAAAAATTTGCTCAGCTTTACCTCTTCAGCACATCTTTTGACGGATTTTGTGACGTAACACACCAAAACAGACACCTGCCTATTTCATCTTGCCAAGTTTAGCACATTGATTTCCTACTCTCATTTTGTACCATTTTAGCAACTTATATTGTAATTATGTCACCAGTTTCTTTCAAAGTTTGCAGTATTCCCCCCCCCCCCCCCCCATATATATAAACTGTTCCAGAATGGTTTAACCCGTTGAGGTATGAGTGCACTAGTTGGTCTCATGGCACCATAACATTTTTATTTAGATTACGTTGTTATGGTGCCTGGAGTATCCCTTTAAACCCTTGACGACCAATGACGGTTCAGGACATATATAAACCAAATTAATTTATCAAACTTTGCTCTAAAATCTAGGCATCTCTCACTCCTTTCAAAAGGCTTACCATTTGTACCAACACCACCCATAAACATGTTTAATTGGGCAAAGGATGTAAACCTTTTTGGCCGTAAACTGGCCCTGCATGCATTTCATGAAAAAAGAAACCTTAAAACTCTAAAAGAATTGGGTCTTTCCCCTGAAGATAATGAAATCTATAAACTCCTGACAGACTTATTCTCTGAACAGGAACCCAATGAATCCCTTACGGACTTTAAACCATTGCCTTGGTTCACTCCCAATTTGAAAGACTTCCCCTGTATCGACCTATTTGTTCAGATCTGTAACAATGAATTAGAATATCAAACCATCAGACAACCCCAAACATCAAACATGTGAGGAGAGATTAGCTCTACAAGAGTTAAAACAACAAGCTGACATTATAATAAAGTCCTCAGAAAAAGGGGGGAATATTGTTCTCATGCAGAGAGAACAATACATCGACATGTGTATGATACACCTATCTGATGAAACTGCTTATCAAACATTAAAGGAAGACCCAACTATTGGGTACCTTAAACAACTACAAACACTTGCACAAACAGCAGTAACAGATAAGGTTATCACACAGAACGAATATAGGTACATTGTCTCTTAGTCTAACATAACTGTAGCCACTTGTTACTGTCTCCACAAGGTGCACAAGGATGTGTGCAAACCTCCGGGGAGACCAATAATTTCCGGCAATCACAGTTTGACTGAAAGAGCAAGTAAGTTTCTGGACAAACTGTTACAACCTCTAGTAGAGTATACGGGATACAAAACAGACTCGAATAACCCTGGAAAACCTCATAGTGCCTCCATATACATCCCGAGCAAGTCTAGACGTAGTGGCACTCTATAATAATATCCCTCATGATTAAGGTCTAGCTGGGGTTGCCTATTTTCTGGAAAAAAAACATTTAAAGAACACGAACAACGTTTCATATTGACTCTGATCCAATTTGTGCTAACACACAACTACTTCACCTTCAATGGGAAATATTACTTGCCGCTAAGAGTCACGGCCATGGGATCATCTTGTGCACCCAGTTATGCCAATTTATTTCTGGGATGGTGGGAGGAAACTACTGTGTTCACTACCTCTAATATTGATTTCACTTCCTCTATATACAGATGGTATGGGTATATAGATGATATTTTAATTTTTTTTAATTTTCTGGTTGGGCTCTTTCTCACAATTTAAAGAAATGGGGGACAAACTCAATTAAAACAAAATAAATCTTCAACTTACCCATGTCATTGATGAGAGACAATTGGTCTTCTTGGATTTTAATATAAACTTACTTGAAGATGGGAAGATCCCCACATCTTTATTTAGGAAACCCACGTCAACAAACAGTTTGCTCCATTGGCAGAGCTTCCACCCTCAACATCTAAAAGCCAATATACCATACGACCAATACTTGAGAGCCAAGAGAAATTGCTCCAACCAGGATGACTACGAAAAAGAAAGCTAAGGAACTTAGGAATAGATTTAAGTCCCTGGGCTTTCCTAATAGGATTTTGAAAAAAGCCTACCAAAGAACTAAATATTTTGTTTTTCAGTTTAACTCATGGATGGCATTGTGTCCCAGGGCTCTTTTGATCACTGAAAACAATCTGACACTTGTGATAATTAGATTGCCAGATGAGCCCAATTTAAGGAAAAACTACTAAAGGAGGGTGTTCCACATTATTAAGCAGAGCACCATTTTCATGCAATATGGGGAAGAAAAAGGATCTCTCTGCTGCCGAAAAGAGTGAAATAGTTCAATGCCTTGGACGAGGTATGAAAACATTAGATATTTCACGAAAACTTAAGAGTGATCATCGCTCTATTAAGAGATTTGTGGCTGATTCAGAGCACAGACGGGTTCGTGCACATAAAGGCACATTGAGGAAGATTTCTTTACATCCGAAGTAGTGCAGCATGCAGATGACGTTTCTAGGTTTATCCCTCTGCTATCCCTTTAGGCCGCAGGGCCCTGTGTGCTCGGTCTAGTAGCAGTGGGAACTCAGGTGGTCTGTTTAAGATAAGATTAAAAAGTTCTTTCAGAACCCCCTGATCCTTAAGTTATTTCTCCCTCTGTTATCTATGCCATCTAGAGAGCATTAGATGGCTGATAGGGGAGTATTTTGGACTGCCACTGTGTCTTGAATGGAGTGGAGTTGTGTATACAGGATATCTCGGTCATCTTCCAGGGAGTCCACTCGGTCACCCATGTGGCGTATATCTGCTTCAATGTCGTCTAGCTTGGTCTGAAATGAGTCCTCCAGCTTCCCCAGCATAATGGCCAAGTTCTGCTTTGAGGGCATATTTTGGAATATGTCCCTTACCTCCAGGTCGGGCCTTTGGACGAGGTAGATCTCTTAGGGTGTCCCATGTTGCCGATTAAAGCCCGATTGCTGTGGATTCCTCACTGTAGGCTGGAGAGCTATGCTAAGCTGCAGCCAATCAAGTTGGTGGTTAGAGCCCCCCTTCTGTACTCAAGAAAATCTGAAAATATTGACGTTTCAGTTTATAGCATGAACTTTCAGCAGAACAACATGGAACTGTAATGTCGATATTTTCAGATTTTCTTGAGTAAAGAAGTATCTTTTCTTTGGAATCCTAGAATACTGGTATTTTTCTACATTGTATTCAGTGTTACTGAAACACCAGTAGGAGTGCAAGGCTGCAAATACTGTTTTATATATATTATATATGTTCAGATTCTGAAAACCTATGGTCCTAATGCATAATTATTGACCTATAATTGCCAAAGTTAGATGGAAATGCTTAGCATGTGAGTTAAGGCAACCATGATTTTTATCTTTCTCTGTTCTAATGATAGCAAAACTAAAAACACTGTATTCCACACAACCTAATATTTGATACATACACATCCGCAACACATTGTCCTTGATTTCATAAGCTTTTGAAATTATTCAATACTATTAGAGGAACTTTACAAATTATTAATCTACAAAAATTCCCATTAACATTAATAAAGACTTTACTCAATAAATCATTAGGAAGTTTTTCTAACAGTACTGAATCATTCGGAAAGCTTATTAAATTGAAGCCATTAATATGAAACTGTATTCTATGCTCAAATTATTGGTATAAGAATAAGATTATTGGATTTAAAATACATACGGCTCCTAAAGATGGACCAAAGCGTCCTGTGGCTGCTTTGCTAACATAGCTTGCGAATGTAGATATCACGCCTATAAAAAAAAAAATAAAAAAATACAAAGAAAAAATACGGAATCACAGATTTAATTTTTTTTTTTTTTTAAACAGTACATTAAATGTAAGTTTTTTATTTTGGTAAAAAACATTTCATCAGGCAGAAGACCAGTGTATAAAATACTTCCCTGTTTCATCCTCTGTTCTGGTGAGAACAGTGTGTGTATTTTATATAACCCAGTTCTGTCTCTATTTCCTGCTCTGAATTCAGGTCAACATGAAAACCAAAAAAGAGCAGTAAGATAGCCTGTAGTTACCAAATTGTTTTAGCTTAATGAAGTTTTGGTGTACAGATCATGCCCCTGCAGTCTCACTGCTCAAATATCTGCCATTTAGGAAAGGCACTGTTACTTGCACAGTCTTCCTAAACACTTCCTGTAAATAGAGTGCTAATGTTTACACTTTCTTTATTGCAAATGCGGTTTAATTAAGAATGTATTCTTATCTCGTGCACTGTTAATAGCTTACTAGACCTTGCAGGATACTTCTGTATGTTATTAAAGTGGTCTGGGTGCCAGGTCCATCTAGGGTTAACCCTGCCTGCTGTAAAACTGCTATGTTTACATTAGGGTTAATCCAACCTCTAGTGGCAGTCTCATTGACAGCCGCTAGAGGCGCTTCTGCGCTTCTCACTGTGATTTTCACAGTGGGAAGACGCCAGCATCCATAGGAAAGCATGCCCTGTCCCATAGTGTTATTTTTTTCTCCCCCGTCCCATGATGTTCTTTCCCCCCTCCGCTGTCCCATAGTGTTCTTTACCCCCCGCCCGTCCCAAGTGCAGTATTCTTGACTTTTCATGTTATCGTTGCTATCTTTCATTGTGATATATAATCATCTGAATTGTTAATGCAAGCATGTCTGTTAAACTATGCATTCTAAACTCAGATATGTTAAACTCCGATTTCTAATACCTCATACACTAAATACACTAAACATTCAAACACTAAACACATGGACTCTGGGAGTGTGCCCCGCGATATCTCGAAAGGAGATATAGCCTAACTACACACTAGACCTGACGACCCTCCCTGGACTTGGTGGGAAATATGATAGCGGGTCAGTTCTGCACACCACCCTACTAACCTTACTCCATGCACCACATGATACACACCCTCCTGAAAACAAGGACACATCCCCTAACGACACCGCCCGCTCTCCTTGACCAACTGTACTGCCCCGTCACGTTCAAAACCTGACCGATTCAACGATACTTGAGTTGGTGACCAGGGGAGGACACTGAAAACCACATCTGCACACATCCTAGACACGACACACCATAAGGTCCAACACCACAACAAAGAACACCAGCCGAGACGCAGAATATATGATGACAAAACTGAAAAACAAACTTTTAAAATAAATGTCCCTACACACAAAGGCACCTAACTCCCTCCCCCCCCCTCCCTCTCCACTAGCGCGGAACCAAGCGTACTCACATAACTTGGTGCAGTTTATGAAGCATCACAACCTGAGACAACTAATACAATTCTGGTGTATCTCCATGGTCCAACCGATCTATTAAAGATGGAAGGACAAATCAAGCTTTGCAGTTTAATAATGAGACAGTCCACACATGGTCCCCGACTGCCATTCCCCAGAACTATAGAGATAGGACATGACCCCCACCAACCACACTATATGGCTTTGTGCTTTGATTTTTCAATGTGGACATACGAGTCTCACTATTTATCCCTAGGGATCCACATATGCCGCATTTTCGATACACCTATCCGTCCCTATGGCTACCTACAAGTATCATTGTGTTCCACACCCGTACTGGATGTGCTCGACTAAACATATATTGACGTAGTTATGTGGGGAGGGGGAGAACTACTTCTAATGAACAGAAAGTTATAAACAGAGGATGGGAGGGAAAACAAAAAAGAAAGAAAACAAAAAACTGAGCGCATACGCCAAGCAAAGGGGACCCATTTGGTAATATAAACTACAATGGGGAACTAAGGAACCTGTATACCAGGAGAACGATGTTCACAGTTTTATGTTTCTTACTCTGGGACCTGCGAGTCTGCCTTATACAGTACTTAAAAACTGGGACCTGCGCTCCCCACAATGATCCCTTTGTATCTCATTTTGTGTTACTTTACAGATGATGTGAGAGACCGGCAAATCTCGCTAGTCTATTATTTTTTCTCCTTTTTTTTTGTCGAATAATAAAAACTTAATAAAAAGTTATTTACAAAAGAAAACGTCTAAAGTATGTTAACATTGATTGAAAATTAAACTTTTTTTTACGCAAGCTGTGTGAGTCAAAGCCAAATAGTTGTGGTTAGGACTGCATAAACAAAAGTTATTTAACTTTAACATGGCAGAGAATTAAGCAATGCAACTTCAGAGGCATGATATTCACTAAAACTGCTTAATTAAGCTAAAGTTGTTTTGGGACTACAGTGTCCCTCTAAACTTCAAAAGAGGAGAAGGGTGGGGGGCGGAGCCAGCTACCGCACTGTTCGGACACACATCTAAAGAGCTCTGAGCGAACCTGAAAAAAACCCTAAAAATCAACCTTTCCAACACGGCACCTCACCGCCAAACGATTGATATCGAACACACTTGAGATGGGGCGGAAAACTAAAAAATATAAAGCGGATAGGATCCCGACAACCGCCGATATCGGAGATCTCCTGAGGAGGCCGCAAGGGGCGGTGAAGCCTGTCATGGCGCCGCTATCCGACGGACTGTCCTATTCCTCCAGCGAAACATCCCTCCCAGACATGGAGGAGCTGGACACCAATACTAACAGACCGAGAGCTCACCTACCTACTACGCGGTCGGAGAGCTCTCCAGTGACTGAGGGAACCTTGAAGGCCCTCCTGGACGACCTCTGCCGCAATCTAGCTGCTGACATCAACTCCTTCAAGGAGGAGATCAGCGGGGTGTCGAGACGCCTCCAAGACATGGAACTTACCACAGCCGCTCATGAAACCCGCATAACAAACATAGAACAAGAACTACGGGAGATGCGGCGAGAACAGGCCCAGACCAAGAGCCGCATGGCAGCAATGGAAGACCGCAGGAGGTGGAAGAACGTCAAGGATAAGGGGCATATCGGACCAAATCGGCACAGCCGAAATCCCTCACCTGCTATTTACACAGCTTTTCTCAGCCAAGCAGGCCAAACTGATGGCCCTGGACGGATGCTATAGACTCCAAGCGCCCACGCCACACTCCGCCGAGGCCAACAGGGATGTCATCGTCCGTTTTCAACATGGTCCAGACAGGCAAATGCTCCTGACAGCGGTGTGAAACAAATCACCGTATCCCTTCGAAGGTCACAAGCTAGCATTCTTTCCAGACCTATCCAGAGCAACAATGGAGTGGCGAAGGTCCCTGAAACCGCTGACAGCGGTATTGATCCACCACAGCCTCTTGTACAGGAAGGCACACACTGCTCCCCTATCCACTAAATCAAGAGGCAAAAGGCCTATACCGCCCCGAATAGTCCATACCAGCACCCATCCACTATCACGTACGAGGCGTTAGGCCTAAGGAATACAACACCAGGCTGTACAATCCAGCTTTCATTGCTCCTACAACTATGTAATACACCGACCTGGATTGCCCTTTTTACTATGCTTATAAAATGTGCCGTTTCACACATGCCATACCTTGTATTTACTATGTTTGACATTATTCCACTTGCACCTGCTGTCGTGGCAGAACAAGTGTTGTTGTTATATCTTGCACAACAAAAATAAAGAATAAAAAAAAAAAAAAAAGAGGAGAAGGGTGTCGCTCCATGCCTCCATTACTTCCCATAGAGAGTGGGAAAATCTTCAGCAGGAGCTTCCATTAGCCCTTTTGTGTTAAGCCTAGCAGTGCAGGGCAAGCTGATTGGCTGAGAGCATCAGCTGAGCCCTGCACCAATTTCCATAGGAAGTAATGGAGGCAGGGAAAGTGATGAGTGGACCCCAGACAAGAATTCAAACCATTCTAAAACCTGTTTGCCTCCTTAAAATAAGGGTGGGCATCAGGGGACTACTGGCACCATAACCACTACAGCACACAGTGATCTTTAAATATAGCTTTTAGCTTATAAGCAGACAGTTCCAGAATCTTTTTTGTTGTTTTTTTAAAAACTGGGGCATTTTGAAAAGGGTTATATTTACCTGCAGACATATATACAGCCAGAAACTGCTCTGAGCCCATCATGGAGACAATGCTTGAGGAGAAGCTCCACAATACATACATATTGGCTGCCATATGGAAAAGTGAGAAGTGACTGAAAGTGGAAAGAATCATTGGTAGGCAGAGGGACTCTGGGGAAAAAAATTACCAAAAGTATGTGCATTAAACATTATTGAACCATAATATGAATATAGACACTTTTTATAGACACTTAAATTATATACAAGGTGCAGAATGAAATTCCATATTGCAAAGACTAACAGCACAGTGTAAGCAAAGTCCAAAGTTTGGCAATACTTTAAAAAACATCAGCAAATTTCTTATGCATATGCATATAATGCATGGTATAAATGCAGCTGATTATAATTTTACCACATGACAGGAGGTTTCATATTTGCACATCTCTCTTTACTAAACATAAGCAACCAATCAGAATAAATGAGGATGTTACACAAAAGGCCCCTCCTCTTTCTTTGCTGCTCCAGCCATATACACTGTATTTGTGTATTGACTGAGTTTTCTTATGATTTTTATTTAATATCTACCTCCGGGCATCTGGTCAGAGGGTGAGCCCGTCTCAGGTACCAAACCCGACGAAGGGGTCTTAATGGTTGAACCCCAATTTTAGGAAACTATTATGTCTCCCATATCACTCAAGGGAAACACCCTTTTGTACCACTAGAGGGTGAACCCTCTTTCACTGGCACCTACTACACATTGCCTGGTACCAAGATTCTGGGCGAGCCCCAGTTGTACCAGGAGTCTGGCACATCGTGGACGTGTTCCTCTGCCACTTCTCCAACTGATTGCCTCAGATCTTCATTCAAATCAAGATTTACTCAATCAGGACTTTCGCAGACCTCAAGACTAGGATTACCACTAACTGTCCCCATTCAAGTATGGTATATCAGCTAAAGGTACTTACTTCACATTACCACTAGATTGTTTATACTGCCTGTCATTTCTTCAATTGATACAAGACTACCAAAACAGTATTGGACATAAGATGTAGATTACATTTCTGGACTGAGTGTATTATGTACTGTCTGAAGGCAATCACTACTACCCTTTAACAGGGATATATTACATACTGTACAATTACTGATGTGGGTGTCCTCTGGGTTTTCATGGCACACCACCTGGGGTGAGCCCCCAGTTAATAAGATCATTCCCATATTGTGCCAAGTGTATTATCTACTGACGTGGGTGTCCTCTCGATTATCAAGGCACACCACCTGGGGTGAGCCCCCAGCCACACACATACGGGTCCTGCTGAAGCAGATCCTACTGGGATCAGCCCCATATGTTACAGGACTATCAATGCTTGTTACGTGCACTGCATACTGATCGTATCACGAGGTACAGCTCTGGTGTACCCCATCTCCTACACCTGGAGGATCAGGGGATTTGCCTCAGACGTCTTCTATGTATGTCAGAGAAGAAGTATTGAAGGAAGAAGGTCACCTCAAGGGCACCCTGAGATGTCTGGTGACCACGGTGGCTGAAGACGGACTCTTCCTAGATGAGCATGGGATCCCACTATTTGACCCTCGCACTATCCGACATCAGAGGTTACCAGCATGGAGCCTCCCACATCATCGGGCTTGGTTCGTACAATACTGGCTCCGTAAACACATGGAGAAAGAGGTTCGGGCATGCCTCAGAGCTGAATGCCTAAGTCCACTATTGCCTGACAAAGTGGCCAACACACCGGAGTTTGACACCACTGTAGTGGTCTTTAGGTGTTGGTCAATCCGGGAGCCACTGACTGTCTTGCGTTGCTTTAAGACCCTTTACAATGCCTAATTGCTGGATCTCCTCGGCCCTATAGCGAAAATGCTTTGTTTTGTTGACCTGGCTCTCACCCAGGGTACACAGTTTGACCAAAACGCATTCCGAGAATGGGCCTAATATTCAATCTGCCTGCTAGGCAATGCCAATGCCGCACCTTGTGCCGAACTACGCAAATCAGCACTAAGAATTGACACGAAATTGCTGGAATTAGGACCAAAAGAGTTCAGGCCCCTGGTAAAAAGTATTCTCTTCTGGGAACCTGTTTGCGACCTTATGTAAGGCACAATCATCGCTCAAACAGGTTTTCCGCACCCCACTGCACAGGGGTGTTTTTGGGAGGGCTGGACAGTAACGAAGCAGAGCCACCAGCCTCTGCTGGTCTACAAGCTCCAGATCCTATCCTCCTTCATCCAACTTCAACCTGACCACTACACAGGGGTCCTCATACTACAGAGGCTTAGACAGAGCCAGAGGAACTAGAAGCAGAGGGCATGGACGTTTCTCTACAGGTTCTTCTCTTCGGTGTAAAAGGCACTGGACAGGGACGGTTTCTTCAGCAACATATTTATAGTCTAGAAGAAAACAGGGGACTACCGACTGGTTATAAATCTCCAGAACCTCAACTAATACGTAGTTTACAGACATTTCCAAATGGAAGGGATGCATGTCCTTCAGGACCTCCTCCTCAAAATGTAATGGTTCACCCAACTGGATCCGAAGGACACTTATCTGTCGGCACCGGTCGCTAGGGTATGACAGCGCTTTCTCGGTTTCCTGTGGAGAGGACAAGCATGCCAGCTCACGTCTGCCCTTCGGTCTCAGTTCAGCTCTGTGGTGTTTCACGAAGCTACTGAAACCGTTTTTTGGCTCACATTTGATCCGAAGGCATCCAGTGACTCATGTACCTGGACGATTTGCTAATTTGTCATTCACTTTCTGGAATCCTTGGGTTGCATAGTAAACAAACAGAAGTCAGCACTCTCCATTTTGCAGACGGTCCAGTTCCTCGCTGTCAAGATCGACTCAGTGAACTGTGTACTGCGCCTTCCGGCCTCAAAGATTATGTCCATCCGGAAAGGGATCAGACGGGTTCTTCGTATGGACACAATTCCCCTTCGGATACTCGCACGCATAGTGGATCTTCTGTCGTCCTCAATTCAGGCGATATTTCTGGAACTACTACACTACAGGGCAATGCAACGCCTGAAAGCGAACGGCCTACGTGAGGACAGCGCTCCACACATGAAAGCCTGGAATGGCGAAGCAATCTTTGGCTCCCCTCTGGATTTCATAGTGGAATCGGACGCCAGCCTCTGGGGCTGGGGGATCACTGCATGGATTCCTCTACGGGGGGACCTTGGAAGGACGATGAGGTCAACCTCCATAACAACTGCCTAGAATTGGTCGCGGGGTCTTTCGCAATTTGCAATCTGGCCAATGACATGTCAAACTGCTGCATCCTACTTCGCCTGAACAATGTCTCTGCTGTGCAATATATAAATCGCCTAGGCGCAGCCAGATCCCAAGCCCTCACACAGGCCATCAAAGTCATCTACAGAATATCTCCTGGGGATTACCAACCTGACGGCAGACTGGTTCTCCCACTACTGGCGAGACAGAGGCGATGGGAAACTCAACACATCTGTATTTCAGGAGTTGAAACACCTCAGGAAACCACTTCACCTGGACTTGTTTGCCTCCCAGACCAATCACCAGTTATTGAACTACTACAGCAGGCTCCCGGATCCGAACTGCACGGCAGTGGAAGCGTTTCTTCAACCATGGCCGACACACGGAGCGTATTTCCTCTATTCTCCATGCTGGCGAGAGTACTCATCTGCACACGAACCCACAAAGCTTCACTCCTCCTCATAGCACCTCTCTGGCAGATTCAAGCATGGTTCCCGTACCTATTGGAGATGTCCCAAGATCACCATTCCCTCTACTTCTGTGGGACCGAGGATAGAGCTTCATCCCATCATCCTGGAACAGAAGCTCAATCTAGTGGCCTGGACGATTTCCGGGGATCCTAGTCGGACCTGGGCCTATCGTAAGTGGCTAAGGACCTTTTATGGGACTATTGGGCCCCTGGCACCATTAAGTGCTACATCTCGGCATGGTCCTCTTGGTGCCTAGAGAGGGATTCCGTCTCTTTTGCTGCACCTATCCCCATCATCGTTTCCTCTATGTAGTGGGTTCAGCCATTTCTGCGGCACACATTCCCATTCAAGCCGTTCCAGTAGGTCAAGATCCTCTGGTATGGCATCTGTTGCGGGGAGCTAAGTTATTTTGACCTCTAGCTCCTAAATATTCGCGTCTCAGGGACGTAGAAGTGGTGCTGCGTTTCCTTAGAGGTTGGCCAGATATCCGGCTCTATCGCTTAGACAGTTATGGGCCTAACATACCCTTTTATTACGGATGTCATATGTTGCGTGGATTAGACACGTGAGAGTACTTTTAGAGTATTCTACTTTCGCCAAGTTTCTCATGCTTCTTCCACTCTTCTTAACCAGTTGCTCAGTGTTAAAAATGCAAATATGAAGCATCCTGTCATGTGGTAAAATTGTAGATTATGCTAATGTAATGTACCTATAATCTTAATAATGACATGAGGCAAATATTTGCCTCCCGTATTTCTCTTCCCTCCCCTTTTGTCTGTATGGAATGTACCAGGGTCTCTGTGCTGTACTATGATAATTTATGGGAGGCAGGGGGGTTCTATAATAACCAGATGTGTACTCAAATTTATGTTGTTGATATGTCCATGAGAATTTGCATACTGCAATTGTTACATATATGCGGACAATTCAGATGCCTTTTACTTTTTTCCTTTTTTTTCAGTGTAATTGGTTTTCTTCTGGAGTCCAGGATACAGTTTCAAGCTTCTTCGACTTTTCCCCTTCTAGATCTATGGAATTCAGCATTGATTATTTGGAACTTTGCTATACGTTTGTTGTTCATGGTTCAACTATTTGTTACCTGTTTATTGTCGCTACAAAGAAAGAGGAAGGGCGTGGTCTTAAAGGGCGTTTGTGTAACATCCTTTTTTTCGGATTGGTTGTTTATGTTCCGTGCTGCTGGAAGTTTTCAGTTAAGAGAGAAATGCAAATATTTTGCCTCCTGTTATTACTAAAATTAAGATTATAGGTACACTATGTTAGCATCATCTACAATTGTTTACTATGTAGGTATATATGCATAAGGTAGTGAAAAGCAACATGTCAATAAAAACCAACATATGCATTCTACATAAATTTTGCTTTAACTGGTAAACTGGAATATAGGTTGACCCAAAATGTTTCCCTTTTATGTTATAGGTTATATGTTATATAAAAGTCATACACAAACTCACAGCATATGGAAACGATCATTGATTTGTCAATACAAACCAGTTCAAACAATGAACCAAATTGAAAATTCTTAAATGTGCCATTCATACCTACACAATATGCTTTCCAAATGATTAATCTTGGTTAGAAATACTTTTAAAGTTATTTATCTACAGAAGTCACCATTAAAGTCTATGAGAAATTTTGTAGAGAAGTCATTTGGAAAGTATTGAATTATTTGGAAAGCGTATTAAATTAAAGGCATAATGAGTGTTATTTAATAAAGTGAAAATTGGGGGAAATATAAATGAAATTCAAGATTTAGGCCAAAAGACACAAATTAAAAATATTTTATTAAATTTTATTTGCTTTTTGGCTATTCTAGTGTTACATTTTAAATTCACTTTGCATTTCCAGCAATTTGCATTTTACAAATCCAGGGCTATTTAGTGATTAACTGAATTAATATAAATCATACTATACTATATGCTATACTCACTAGAGGCAGGGTTAGACGTGAAATATCGAATCATTGTGCATTGCAGAGAGGGAACTCTCCATAGGCAGAACACCAGCATATTGGCTGCAATAATACCTATAAGAAGACATTATCATGTTATCACAGAAATATTGTTAAAAATATTTTGTTTCAGTTATTAACTAGAGTATGCAATTACAAGGAAAGGTGAAAGGATCTTAACACGTATAGCTTCAAGGAAAGACGAGAATACATAAAGGGAATCAACACAGTAAAGGAGGAGACTATATTTAAAAGAAGAAAAACTACCACAACAAGAGGACATAGTCTTAAATTAGAGGGGCAGAGGTTTAAAAATAATATCAGGAAGTATTACTTTACTGAAAGAGTAGAGGATGCATGGAACAGCCTTCCAGCTGAAGTGGTAGAGGTTAACACAGTAAAGGAGTTTAAGCATGCATGGGATAGGCATAAGGCATCCTAGCTATAAGATAAGGCCAGGGACTAATGAAAGTATTTAGAAAATTGGGCAGACTGGATCTTGTGTGTCGTCACATTCTATGTTTGAATTTTTGCCCTTACCAGATACAGTTCTTTGTCCATCAGTGAGACTGTTCCACCATTCATTCACCTACAGAGACATATGTACAGCCGATGTTAACTCTGTCTCTGACAGAAGAGGCCTGCAACACAATGGCAGCCATTTTTAAGATGCCCAGAAAAAGAGACTCATCTATTCTTACGGGTTCATCTTTAATGTGGTTAGCATTGAAAAATGTGTTTTTTTTTTTGAAAAGCACGTTTTTGAAGGTCAACAAACAGCGCAAAATTTTTTCTGAGTAACTGAACAACTGTTAGACAAAAGTTCATACTGAAATGTATATAGCAGTTAATGTTTTTATAACACAGGGAGAAACACCCACCAGGAATCTAACAAATGAAAATATGTTTTTCCACTACTTTTTGTAGAAATACAAAATTGATTGTGTGGCGGGATTGCCTAAACTGTGAATTGCTTTGTTTCTTTTGCGTATGGATGTGCCTTCTACTATGTGAGTTCGCCCCTCTTTCCTATCCCTTTTTCTATAATTTTGCCTATAAAATCCTGCACTACACCTTTTGACCGACAGGGGGCACTCTGGCGCATGAAGCCCCGTGCGCCAGACCACCCCGGCACCTCAGTTAGAACGTTTACTTAGAATGTTCACACCTCGCTAAAGAGGTGTGATTGGCGAACGCCCACCACGGGGAGCATTCGTCTCCTGAACAGTCCCGGACCATGATACTCCAATTAGAATGTTCACACCTCGCTAACGAGGTGTGAAAGCCGCAGACCGCAGGGTGGTCGCCGGTTTGTATTACCGAATGCCCACCAGGGAGAGCCATTAGTCTCCTGAACGGCCTGTGTACGCTGACTCCCTTCCCTCGTTCTGCTCGTACCCTCATCCCGGTCTCTCGAGGTTACGCTTGTGGCTGCACAGGAGAGAGACGCACGCCAGGCCGGCGGGTCCCTGGGGCTGTGAGTCAGCCTCGCGACCGAAGGGCCCCCGCTGGCCGCATGGAAGTCCGCGCTGACCAATGGGAGAGGGAGCGCCCATTCAAACTGGGTTCAAACTCTCCTGGTTGGCCGGTGCGGGGAGTGAGCCACCAATCCGAGTAGGAGCGCTCATTCAAACAGGGTTTTGCGCCCTTCCATCTGATTGGGCGGCGATGCCCTCCCATCACTGGGCGCTGATTGGCGCGAATACGTTTTGCGCCTTTCAGCGGATTGGTGACATTGGGTTTCACGCCCTCTGATTGGGCCGCGAAACCCCCAACCTCTGCAGGCACGGATTAATGCAACCAAGTTTCGCGGTGGAACCGCGTTTTGCGTCCCAATCAGAAGAAACTCCTTCCTCCCCCTAACGCGGATTGGTGCAATCTGGTTCGAGCCATTTCAGCTTGGTTTAGGCGCAAAGTTTGAATTCACCGGGCTAAACCAAGCAACACCATGAAACTGATTCCGGGGATGTACAGAGCCTTGAGCCCCATACTTCCGACACCGATATCTCCGGCTCTGTACATCCGATCACCTCACTTTTTGCAGGGATCCCAGATGGGACCCAGGGCTAATCCCCAAATAAACTGTAACCCTGTACCCCTTTCCCGCCCCGGGGCGCCGAGACCCAAAGTTCATTGTAAAACGTTGTATCCTGAAACTGTGTCCCGTCCGGTTAGTGGGGAAATGTGACCTACTGTATTTATGAGGTGTGAGAAAGAAAATTAAATAGAAACTCACACTTCTTTATACTACAACTGGGTGCCTTCATCTTGGCTCCCTGACAATCATTTTTATAAGATCTGTCCTTTGCACCTGGTATTCAGCACAGAAATAGAATACCGAAACGATGGGAAATAAAACAATAGGGGAGATTTATCAAAGTGTTAGGTTTTAAAAATCGGTGTAAAAATGGTCACCAATGGAAAGTGTCTGCTAGTTCCACTGGTTCTTCTGGTGATTACCCCGTTTTTAATATTTCACACAACATTTGCAATGTATGACCTGAGTATGCTTGGATTAAACTGTACTATAATGTAACTTGCAAAATTGTGAGAGAGGAAATTGGAAAAAAAAAAAAAAACTGGGACAGGATCAACGGATCTGGGCAGAGTTGGTTACATGGTAACCGGGGCACAATTGTATTTTGGCACCACCCCCATGTTGTAGAGGTTGTTTGTGTGTCTCACTCTGCACCTATTTCGATCACCTTTAAGGGAAATGACATGCACATACGGACATTTATATTCATACACAATTACATACCCATACAAACACACATTCATACACAGACTCATACACACAACTTTTATTATTTTGATTAAAATAATTTTAACCCGTGGGGTAGGACTTCTGGCTCTGTCAACAGGTTGTATGGAGTGAGAGCTCTGCGACACATAGGCCCAGAAACGGCAACAAACAGCGATAAAACCTACAACATATTTACCCGGGTGGTCCCCGAGCAACAACCGAAAACGGACTCAACAATGGCGCCATCCAAAACCCCAAAATCTACGGATTTTTTCAAACAGAGCATAAAAGACAGGCTGAAACTGAGCGGCCGAGACCGCTGACACAACTATCAGATGTCGGATCCGACACGGACTCTGTTGGGGTGCATAGTTAAGACCAGCTGGTCACGGAACGTAGGCTGGCTGAAATGCTACAAAATCTGCGCTCTTCTTTAAATACAGACTATATTATGACTGCGGAGGACCTCAACAAAAAAGTGCAGGAGATGGGAGCTCGGACAGATGCATTGGAAACAAACGGAGTGAAGTAAATAATGAGATGGTGGAGAAAACGGTAAAGATGGAGGCAGAGTACCAGTTCATGATGGGTAAAATGGCGGACATGGAGGACCGCTCCCGCCGTAGTAACATGCGCGTACAGGGTGTGCCCAAAACTGTATTATAGGACTCTGCAGATCTTCATCAGGCATCTCTTTCAGGCACTTCTACGATTGCCCCTTGACACCGACTTCCTGATGGACAGGGCACATAGAGTGCCTAAGCCAAAAACGCTGGCATTGGAGATACCACGCGATGTGGTGGTAAAGCTTCACTACTACCACATAAAAGAGGCATGGCTACTAGCCCACCACGAAGCATATGACCTGCCGGAGAAATACAAACAAATCGCACTGTTTCCGGATCTGTTCACAGCTACCATAACCAGGCGACACAAATTCATTAACGTGACAAGGGTCCTGCGAAATCACAAGATTGCCTACCGTTGTGGATTCCCTCCCAAACTGCTGGTGTGGAGAAACGGATCCGTGGTGAAAAGGGAAACTCCTGAAGAGGGGTATAAAGCACTACAGAACTGGGGCCTGACCAAAGAAGTGCCCACGCCAACGATTCACTCACCGCCCCGCCAAGTTCAAACAGAATGGACCAAGTCTAAATAAAGCAACAAGAAGTTCTGGCCTAAATGGACTGTGGACATGAGGGAAGCCTGCTAACGCAACTGGGTTTGCAAGTATACTCTCCTAACCTGTTGTATTACACTATAAGCCAGGTTTAGCGAAATCCATGTTGATTTACTGAGAAGTCATGATTAACTGGTTATGGGATACTATGCACCAGGATTCTATACCCCCAGCATAACCAGGGTTGTGTTAGGCACACATTGACAGAGAGGTTGGAATGTGAGTACAACCACACGTACCATGTCAACATCTCCTGTACTATATATTTAGGAAACAGGTTGAAATACTAGTCAAAGTAGCAAAATAAACAAATAAATCAATAAAAACACATATTAAACAACAACTACAAAAAGTTGAGGATTTTCGCCTCTAGTACACACCAGAGGACCAGACTCGATTCTACCAGTAGCCAAGACCAGAAGACAGCTACTTAAGTAAGATAGCCGCATTACATGCGGTACTTCCCTTTCCTTATGGGCCGAATCGGACCGTGTAAAACTGGTTTCAAGACCAAACCTTCACACCACCCCCTCCCCACCCCACTACAAATGTTTGGCTATTCAACGGTGACCACTTAGATTGAGTCCTCCGTATACTTAGTACTGATGTTAGCCAAATTCTGAACAGCTTGTTTGTATATACTTTCGTTATGTTATGTTTTTCTTTGGGTGTTTGTAATGCAAAACCATGCTGTCGTCCCTACCTTCCACACCAGAGGGGAAAAAAAGCTCAGAAAGACCTAAAAAGGGTAACCTGGTTCCACACATCGTGTTTGGGTTTATTAAACTATGTGGTATACTCAGCAAGGAACTCCCCAACTATCAAATGATGGCGACCTAATTCACCTTATTTACCTTAAACACTAACAGGTTAAACCTGCCTTATAAATGCAGTCAGCTGATACGCCAGCTCCATTATAGTAAACCTGCCATAGCTTGCATTCAGGAAACGCATTTCTGCTCACACAGTCCTTCTAACCTCTCATCAAAAATGTACCCCCAAGCTTATGCCCCTAGCAAAACCAGAGGAGTGTACTATTTCATAGAGATTGGACCTTCCAAAGCAACAGAGAATATAGAGACAGGGAATGTCAGAATACTAATGTTGGTAGGATTGCCTAATGATACCCCAATTACCATAGCAAGCCTGTATGCTCCCAATCAATACCAGGTAGACCTTCTCCTAAAGGCCCTCTTCCGCATTTACAAAATTAGAGCCGGACAAATATACATTTGTGGGGACTTCATCTGTGTGCTAGACCCATCTGTGGACATTAACAACACACGCCCCATAAGCAGCCGCAAACCCAGGGCCAATACCAAATTGTGTAAACTACTACAGAAGTACGACTTACTTGATACGTGGCAGACCCATTACCCGACGACTAAGGACTATACTTACTTCTCTAAAGTGCACTCTACCTATACCAGAATTGACTTATGCTTGACGTATAGAGCAAATATCCAAAATTTACAGGATATACATATAGATCCTATCACATGGTCAGATCACACCCCAGTGAGAACGACATTTCGAACGTTAAATCCAGCTCGGGGTTATAGGTCTACTCACAGGAGAATAGAGCTGGGAAATTACTGCCTGACCAACAGAAAACGCGATACAACCAAACAAAGATAATGTCTATAACCCGATCAGACGGCTCAAAAATACAAAACCTGACACATTCATTCTGGATGAATTTGTGTCCTATGAAAAACTAAATAACCTTAAATTAGAGGCCACACTAGCTCAGCCAAGAGGCTATTGACTACTTTCTTACCTCAATACACTTGCCGTGTTTAACCCCGGAAACAGCGGAAACTCTAAAAAGGCCCTTTACTGAGGATGAAATAGTCCAAGCAATTCAGTCCCTTTCTAAGCATAAAGCTCCGGGACCTGACTGCTTCCCAAATTCTTATTATACAACCTTTAAACATATCTAGACTCCTCACAAAACGCAACTCTTTTATGACATAATGCAACAAAATGCTGCAAGCCAATATCATTACCATTCCCAAACCAGGGAAACCCCTAAAATGCGAAAACTACCGTCCCATATCCCTGCTGAATCCGGACCCTAAACTGTTCGCCAAAATTCTGAACAACAGGCTAAAACGTTTGCTAAATTCACTGGTGTCGTCCCCAGAACAGGCCGGGTTTGTACCTGGGTGACAAGCGGGAGATAATACGAAGAGGCTTCTAGATCTCATAGAACTAAAGAAAAGGAAATGAACATCAGGGCTCTTACTCGCGGAGAAGGCCTTTGATCGCCTACACTGTGGATGTAGGACTTCTGTCCTACGGAAATTTGGCCTACCGACAAAGTTTCTGAACACAATTCTAACCCTTTACACAGCCCCTTCAGCAAAAATAATGAATACAGGATTCCTGTCCAGGAGTTTTTCCCTCACAAATGGTACCCGCCAAGGTTGTCCCCTATCCCCGCTGATCTTTATTTTAGCCCTTGAACCCCTAGTGCAACATGCAAAAACCAACAAACACATTACAGGCCTTAGTAACCCACTAGGAGAACAAAAAAATAGCACTTCTCGCAGACGACATACTGCTCCTACTGACAAACCTGTGCAGTCCGCCCTGCCAGCACTGATGGACGTTTTAAGCGTCTATGGCACCATCTCATACTATAAAATAAATTTAACCGAAATGCAGGCTCTGCCGATAAATATGACCAAAAAGACCAAACAACAGTTTGCGCAGAAATAGGAGTTTGATTGAGTTTGACGGTACAATATCTAGGCATACAAATTACTACCTCCAAACACACCCCGATCCAACACAATCATCTAAAACTGATCACTAAACTACAAAACTCGATGGCAGCTTGGGAAGGCAAGAGTATGACGACATGGCTAGGCCGTATAAATGCGGTAAAAAATTATGGTGCTGCCCAAATACTGTTGCTCTTGCGAACCCTTCCGATAGAAATACCCCCAAAAAATCTGGCTCAATTCCAGAAGCTCCTAAATGCACACATATGGAAGAAAAAAAAACCCACCAAGGGTAGCAGAACATACCATGGGTATTAAAGTACACAAAGGAGGGTTTGTAATACCAATCTCTAGAAAATACTATATAGCCACTGTCCTGGCTCAGACACTATCAAGTATTAAGGCGAAGGATCCACCACTATGGTAAGAGCTTGAGAACTTGCTACTAAAACCCCACTCGCTCTTAGACCAAACAACCACCAACACTGGTACTGCTCACTACAACTAAGTAGCAATTATAATCCAACTCCAAGGGAAATATTTACATACTTACGGATGAAACATATCGTCCAAAATAGCATTACGAAAAAAGATACTTACACACCCCCAAATGAATTTGAGAGGTTTTGTCAAGGGGTAGCCAAAGAGCTGAAACTATTTGTGTTATGCTACAGAGCCATAATTGCCCTAATGATACCTGTTAGACTTGGTTACAGGGAACAATGGGAAAAATAACTTAATCTCCAGTTTACAGATTTACAATGGAAATTAGCGTTCTCCCACACGACAAAATCCATACACTGCCTGGACTATTTAGAATCCGCCTACAGGGTCTGGCTGAAGTGGTATATGACCCCGCAAAGGCTGGCACAAATATACCCGGGGGTCCCCCCAACCCGTTGGAGATGTGGGACAGAGGTGGGAAACTTGGGCCATACCTTCTGGTTTTTCCCCAGGCTAGAATTATTTTGGGAACAAACCAAGGGCCTCATTAAAAAACGAACAGGCCACGAGCTTCATTTACGCCCACAGACATACTTGCTACCTATGCTCCCTGCACAAGTGGGGATCTATGACAGGACTATGATAATCCACACGCTACCGGCAGCAAAAAGTTGCATAGCCAAGCAATAGAAAAGCACAGAAGCTCCGCCAATACATATGGAAACAGCCAGTCTTAATAAAACTTACAAATACGAGGAAATGTACCACAGAATGGCGGGTACAAGTGGAACACATACCCGCATATGGAACAGCTGGCCAGAGCTGCAAGCTACAAACCCAAGCGAATAGGCAGGGAATATGCTAGATGATGAACCACTGAGACAAAAGACTACCTAGGTTGCCCAGGGTAGCGGCACTGTTATAGGCATGTTAAACGACAAAAAAAAGGGGAAACCAACATAGAGTTACCTTGGACGACCACCCGACCAATAGTAAGGCCCAACACCACAGACAGCACACACAGCGGTGCCCATAAACCGGGACATTGTAATGAACTGATAAGTATTACTGAGCTACAAAATACCCTACCCCCTCCCAGTTCTTCTCACCTCTCACTACCCCTCCACCCCACAACTTTTCCTGTTTATTTGTGGCAATACAGGGCAAAATTCATAACGCGGAATGACTCCTCGAGGGGACTCAATAGGGGCAACCAGACCCACAAGGGGGTTGCCACGCAATACCTAGGATATTTATCCAACATGCCGCCTGTTAAAAATTACACTGTGTAGCAAAACGCAATCGTAAGATATCCAATGTATTGTATTTATTTGTATTGTATTTACTGTATTATACTTATTGACAATATGCGATTTTGTACTTGAGTTACGAGTACACTGTCTTGCCTCTGTATTCACTAAAAAAACTATTCATGAAAAAAAAAAAAATATATATATATATATATATTTTTTTTTTTTTTTTATTATTATTATTATTATTATTTTTTTTTTTAAACCAACCTTTATTTTCTTACCATGAAACCGAGCTGAATTGGAACTTCATCTCTGAAGTCCAGTAGTTTGCTCCAGGGATCGATCTACGGATAGCTCCTTGCATCTCTGTATGGATGCCAAGGCTGGGGTAATGTGACATTCCGGTCCAGCATCAGTACAGAGTAAGCTGGACACTCATTGCAGCTTCCTCAGCGACTGCTCTGTGGCCAATTACTTGCTTACCAGAGAAGCACTGGCTGTTATGCTCTGTGCACCTCCTGCCTCTAGTCACAAGGGCAGCCCTCCTTCAACCCCCTTACTTAGCACACTACTGGACCTGAGTAAATTGAGTGGTGGAAAACTAAAAGAGTAGATAGAAAGAGAAGTGAGAGGAGTGTTAAGAATAATCAACAAGTGGATCAGGATGGGGACAACATGGTAACCCAAAAAATTCTTAAATATTATGTTCATAATTTAAACCCTGTCAGGATCAAAATCTAAAATCCAGTTATTTCAAGAAAAAGATAATTTGATTTGTACAAACATACCTGCTTACGAAATTCACCTTGCTTTTGTGGTCGTAGCTTCTCCAACCAATCTGCTCGAATATCATCCAGATAATTCCTCATTCGATATTTTAGAGACTCATATTGCCAAATAGCAGCAACGCCAAAAGAACAACCTGAAAACTGGATTTAACATAATACAGTGTTTGAGTGTACATATGCATGGTTCTGTGCACATCAATGGAAATTATTTACTTTTTATTGAAAAGTGAAGTCAATATAGGAGGATAAGATGTAAATATTATGTCATGTGATGTTAAAGGATCACTATAGGTTCAGGAACACAAACATGTATTCCTGACCCTATAGTGTTAAAACCACCATCTAGCCCCCCTAGGCCCCTCATGCCTCCATAAATATAGCACAATCTTAATGTATTCAAGCCTGAAGCTGTAGATCTGCATGCTGTTTGCCTCAGAAAAACAAGCAGTCTGCTGACATCATTAGAAGTGGAGATCTGTTCAAATCACAATGCTTCCCTATAGGATTGGCTGAGACTGATAAGGCGGAGATCAGGGCAGAGTCAGCATGATTCAAACACAGCCCTGGCCAATCAGCATCTCCTCATAGAGATTAATTGAATCAATGAATCTCTATGAGGAAAGTTCAGTGTCTGCATGCAGAGGGAGGAAACACTGAATGTTTGGATGCATTTTAGGCAGCCATGACACATGAAGGATCTCTAACAGCCATCTGAAGAGTGGCCAGTGAAGTTATCATTGGGCTGTAATGTAAACACTGCATTGTCTCTGAAAAGACAGTGTTTACAGCAAAAAGCCTGAAGGTAATGATTCTACTCACAGAACAAATTCAAAAAGCTGAAGTTGTTCTGGTGACTATAGTGTTCCTTTAAGGGGTCCTCAGTGTTTACTAGTAATTCTGTTACATTTGTAATGTAAGGTGCAGCCACATATGCATTCTACATTTATTTACACACACACACACATATAACCTTTTTTTCTTGCCAATGCAAATGTAGTTTTTATAATTTTAAATTTCACACCTCACAAAACTTACATTCAAAGTGTTTTTTATATTTTATTTTTAAATGAGGAAGGGGACATAATTCTCAGCATAGGAGCACAATATGGTTAGAAATAAATATATTTTTAATGTTCATTTGAATTTGGTTGATGATAAGATTCACAATAATCATAGTACATAATAGTGGCTAAATCCTAATGGTAAGAAAAAAAAACAAAAAACACCTTGCTTGCAGATGCATGTAACTAGTGTATTTCTATAGTATTTGCTATAGTGTCCCTCAGTCAAAGTTATTGTCCACCCTGCAGGTGTTGAAAGGGTTAAAAATGGCAATGCACCCAGACCAGTTCAATGTGATTGAGTGGTATGGGTACCTATAGTGTACCTTTTACTAGCATGTTGTGATCATACTGGAATACAATGTAACACAAGGAAACCATCAGTACTACCTGCACAAATATAAAACAGAGACTGATTTACACATTGCAACCATGCTTCTCAATGTGACAGAATTGGAAAAATAGGTGGAGTTGTGGCATTCCTAAAATGTAAACCATGGTATGGCTCAAAAGTACCATAACCATGAAATAAGATATAAAGAATGTTTGGCCAAGATCCAACTGCTCTGTTAAGTCCTTGCTATGTTATAAATTTAAAGGGACACTAGTACCATAACCATCACAAGGAATTGTAGTGGCTATGATGAAGGAGGCAATAGGCCTGTGATAACGAGGAAGTTTCATTTTCTCATTAACTGTGTATAATATTTATACATGTTTGTGTTCCTGATCCTATAGTGTTCCTTTAACTGTGATTCAAAGCATCTGAATTTTTCTTAACGTACAGATATTCCGGATAGAGAATGAGGATGTGCAATTACATAAGCATGGTGTTCCAAGGTGAGAAACTGTGCTTACAGTTTGTTTTTAAATCAAACCAACAGAAACCAGACCAGATAGAAGGGGAAATATGCTGCGAGAACTGCACTGAAAGCAAGAGGATAACAATTCATGAAGCCTGATGAAAAAAATTCAAGACATGTAGAAACTTTCTACACAGTCTTATTTAGCTGTTCACTCATTCTGTGTCTTAGAATAAATACAATTCCATAAATTAAAGTTAGTTGTATGCAAAAAGTACATAGTCATCTGCAAGCGACACTGCCAGTGCAACTTATAGGAATACTGCATTAATTGTATGTACCGTCTATCCTTCCATACCCAGTGCCAGCCTTTATTGAACTCTCTGTCTCCTTTAGTACGCCCACCACGTTGCATTCTTTTTTGCATTGTTCACACAAAAACTGCACATTCACTGATATCATTCTCATAATGAATTTTAATGTTTTTAAAACACTTCTATTTGTGTTTAGCGAGTACTCCCGAGTACAACAGTACCCCTCACTTTTCAGGTTTTATGATGTTCAGGAAAATTACAGGGTCAATATAGAGCTTGCCCATTTCAGTTTTCCAGATTGGTTTGTGGGATCTATGTTGCCTTTGAGACCATATTTCATTAAAAAAAAAATAACTTTGGCCAGTGTTTGTGACTCAGTGGCTACTAGAAAAGACTGGATATACCCATTTGCAATACCTTGGTATGTCTACTCTTGCAAATGGTATGCCATCATGGGTGTAATTCATATTCCTGAGCTAACATACGGTCTCAAAGGCAGCAATACTAATCTGGGAAATTTTAATGTAAAAACACTGAAATGGGGAAATAGGGGTACTGGTATACTGGAAACAAATATTAGTGTTTCAAAAGAGTAAAACGTATTACAACAATGATATCACAGCAGGGACCCAGCAAGTACTAAGGACAACAGGGACGTTCTATTCTGCCCACATTTAGGATCGTCCCCTTAAAGGGACACTCCAGGCACCCAGACCACTTCTGCCCATTGGAGTGGTCTGGGTGCCAACTGCCACTACCCTTAACCCTGCAAGTGTAATTATTGCCGTTTTTATAAACTTCAATAATTACCTTGCAGGGTTAACTCCTCCTCTAGTGGCTGTCTACTAGACAGCCACTAGAGGGCACTTTCTAGTTCATAACAAAAGGTTTCTGTGCTATAGCGTCGCTGGACGTCCTCACGCTATGTGAGGACCTCCAGCGTCGCTAAAATCCCCATAGAAAAGCACTGAAAGCATTTTCAATGCTTTCCTATGGGAAGGTCTAATGTGCGTGCGCGGAATTGCCGCGCATGCGCATTAGGTCTACCCCGCCGGCGGCTGCACATGCGCAGTCGGTCTCCCCCGCCGGCTGACATCAGTGGGGGAGGAGCGTGGGCGGACCATAAACCACCGAGGGACATCAGCGGTGGTCTCAAGGAAGGTCACTGAAGGGGTTTTCACTCCTTCAGCAACATGGGATGAGGGGTGGGAGGGAGAAGGGCCCTGCAGTGCCAGGAAATTGTTTTCTACGGAAATTGTTTTCCTGGCACTGGAGTGTCCCTTTAAGGACGGCATAGAATGCCCACTCTCCTTAAGGGGTTAATGGAGGATTTAACAGGACACACTGTTTACTGGCATAAGCAGTATATTGGTAAAAATTCCTTTAGGAATCAGATTGTGAGGACAGCATGAAATACCATAAATTCTTAAAGAAAAACACTATAGTGTTAGGAATACAGGTTTGTATTCCTAACTCTATAGGGTTCTTTCCCTAACTTATTGGGTTGCACCATCGAGTATAAAAAAAAAATAAAACTTTTTTACTAAGAATATTTCAAGCACAGAGGCTCCCTCGGCACTAGTTAAGTCTCCTCCTCCCGCAACGTCTTGAAGCTGGTCTGAGCGAATGCACAAATGCAACGCATTGAATCAATGCTTTCAAATGGAGAATTTGAGGATATCCAACTTCGTTTCATGGGAAGAAAAAAAAAAACTGTTAGGGAACAGGACGTGCCTCTAGAGGTGAACTTAACCCTGCAATGTTTTACATTGCAGGGTTAAACAGACAGGGTGGTCTGGGTGCCTATAGTGTCCCTTTAGGCGTTAAGTGGCAACAACAGTCTGATATGCTCATGGAAAAGTTTTGAGTGCATTGGCACAAGTGGGCTAAAGCCCTGAGGGGGCAGATTATCATTTTTAAGGATCAATACCATAGAATTCTGCACATCATATAATATACATACCCCCACAGTGAAGAAGAAAGGTTTGTATAATTTTTTCAGAATGTAGGAACGTGTTGGGGATAAAGGTTCTGCCAACGGTGGTGTAAAGCTGCTTTTAAAAGTCTCAGGGCCACCTCGAATTTCAGACTCTCCTTTTTCAGGATTCCTAGGAGCCTTTCTGAACCCACTCCTCTGCTCTATAAAAAGCCTACAAAAGAGAACAGTAGATCAGCATACACAAATGTTCTGGACATTTCCAAAAACAGCACAAGTACACTAAGCAGATGTCAAAACACTTTATTTTGTTTTGACAACTTACCTGGCTCCAGCCAGGCGCCATCACTGCCTCTGATTGTCTGTCACAGGAAAAGATGGATGTCACATTAGAGCAATGACACAATACACTGGCTGAAAACGCTCTGCTTCTGCTCAAAGCCAGTGATTGCGTTCCTGTTTTTCTCTAACTTGACAACCAGTTTTCTGCTGGAGAAGATGAGACAAGGCCGATGCAGTGCGGGTGACCAACTGTTTTATCATGGGAAAGGGCAAGGGCACCATAACCATACAACGTCTGTAGGCTGTAGTGGTTATGGTACTTGGAATGTCCCTTTAACTACACACATGGAGCTGTCATTTCTGGCAAACTGACATATCTGCTTTAAATGAGCATAACAATATATAGCAAAGTACAACAACATCTGTACCTTCGTCCTTGACACCAACTTCTTCCTGTACATGCTCTCAGTGTCCAGCATGCTGACGTCATGTTGATATTCTGCAACTTGCAGTGCTGACTTTTCACACTCCCCTTCCAGAGTGAATATCCTATTCTCCTGGAATTTGTAATATTGAATTTATAAAATATTTAACCAGGATGAATACATTGAGATTTCTCTTGTTTTCAAGTATGTCCTGGGACCACAAAACATTGCATTGTTACAATATCATATTCAACCATAACAGGTGCATTCTGTGCTAAGGTAGCATATTACATTGTTTTGTTAAATGCAGATTCTATATATCAATGCAATGTAAAAAAAAAAAAAAAAAGAAAGAAAGAAAAGTTGAAAATCCTATCTTTTTTAACAAAAACTTTTTGGGAAATTCCTCATCACTTAAGAGGTCGTTGTTACATAAACCAACTTACTGAAGGAACACTACAAGCACCACAACTGCCTATCCACACAATCCTAGTAGTCGGTCCGTTATTGTATGGTTTGATTTCTTACCTTGGGGCCTGCAAGGCGCCACTCCCCGCGTCCACTACTGATGACGAAGAGTCAAAGAATCCCAAGCAGGAACTCCAGTTAGCTCTCTTGAGCGAAGTCCTGCAAGCCCCAGCACACTGGATGAGAGTAACAGTATTAGCTCATGACTTAACATTCTGCTCAAGAACTTTGTCTCTCTCCGGCATTAGTAGTGGAAGAGGGGAGCTGCGTTCAGCGATGCCAGGTAATAAGTAAAATTATTCAAAAATGTTTTTACTATTTAAAATGGGGGGTAAGGGGGGGGAGGTCAACAGAGCAACCCTGGCACCATAACCTCTAGAGGCATACACAAAATGTCCTTTGTTTTTACAGTTCACTGCCTACACTCCAAGAAAGTTGGTCTTGTTAAATAAACTGATGTTCCTCCGGCAGCAAGATTTCAACAAACTCATAAGCCACCAAGAGCCCTGAAAACTATTAGGTGAGATTTATCAAATTGTCCTTATCTCAATAGTGGTGTAAAGTACCAATATCAGGGCAATCACCATAGAAACAGGCACACACTATGGGTAAAAACTCTATCCTTGTAAAGGCAATACTATACCCTGCTGGTGGGTGAGCAATAAAAAGTTGTTTTTTTTTGTCTGCTTAGTGGTTACACATTATGCTAAATCTGGTCAGAAAGTCCCTTAGACCTTTGAGTGCCAGAAAAGTTGCCCAACTATTAAGAGAAAAATGCTTTTGGCAGAGTGACAAAAAAAAATGACCCCCCCCCCAAAATTAAAGATATGACGTGCATGGGTTCGTCATTTTATCCCAAGATTTAAAGGTACAGTATCGTATTGCAGTCACCTTGCGAGCTTTGTCCCAGTCCAGGCCTTGTTCAGACAGACAGCACAGGACAGGACAGGACACCAGGACACAAGTACACAGGCCCCGCCCCTTCCGCTCTCTGGTGAAGAATGATGACGCAACGGTGAGTCCCCAGCTCTCTGTAACCTCGGAGACCGCGCCCATCCCGCTGTCACCACCCAAAGCGGGAACGTCACCGCCCCGCTTATAATTAAAAAATAATAATTATAATAAAAAGCGGAGGGTGAGTGCTGTAATGCAGTAAACATTGTAGTGATGGGGGTAGCGGACAATCTCGTGCTTGTCTGCTTCACATTTGGAAATGTCGGCTGTCTATTGACACTATAGTGTAATGAAAAGGTGAGACAGACAGCATGAGAATCCGAATTAATAAGAGTCGTAATGAATCGTTGCAGAGTATTATTATTTTTACCAGCATCTTGTAATGAGAAGTGGCTGTAGAACAGACTATCACTGTGACTAACAACTGGCACTTAAGCTTTATGCAAGCAGCCTCTTTATAAAATAAGACGTACTGATTTCACAAATAATAATAATCACACTCGGTAATCATCCTTAACCCCTTAACACCGCAGCCAAATGTACAAGTTGTGAACAGAACAAAACGTAAACAAAACCTGGCATTTACGCTATATGTCTGTCCAACCGTAATTCACCTCTTTCATATTAAATGCACCCCCCCTTATTATATATCATTTTATTCAGGGGAAACAGGGCTTTCATTTAACATCAAATATTTAGGTATTGAACATAATTTAATATAAAAAATTTATAAAAAAAATGGGAGAAAAAAAGAATTTTTTAATTTTTTTTTGTTCTATGTGACATTTTAACTGTGGATGTCAAAATACTGTTTGCTTTTACTGCAATACAATACACATATTTGTATTCAGCGATGTCTCACGTGTAAAACAGTACCCCCTATGTACAGGTTTTATGGTGTTTTGGGAAGTTACAGGGTCAAATATAGCACGTTACATTTGAAATTGAAATTCGCCAGATTGGTTACGTTGCCTTTGAGACTGTATAGTAGCCCAGGAATTAAATTTACACCCATAATGGCATACCATTTGCAATAGTAGACAACCCAAGGTATTGCAAATGGGGTATGTCCAGTCTTTTTTAGTAGCCATTTGGTCACAAACACTGGCCAAAGTTAGCGTTAGTATTTGTTTGTGTGTGAAAAATGCAAAAAACGCCAATTTTGGCCAGTGTTTGTGACTAAGTGGCTACTAAAAAAGTCTGGACAAACCCCATTTGCAATACCTTGGGTTGTCTACTATTGCAAATGGTATGCCATCATAGGGGTAATTTTCATTCTTGGGCTACCATAGGGTCACAAAGGCAACGTAAGCAATCTGGCGAATTTTAATGTGAAAAAAATGAAACACAAGCCTTATATTTGACGCTGTAACTTTTGAAAACACCATAAAACCTGTACATGTGGGGTACTGTTGTACTCGGGAGACTTCGCTCAACACAAATATTTGTATTTCAAAACAGTAAAAAGTATTGCAGCAATAATATCGTCCGTGTAAGTGCTGTTTGTGCGTGAAAAATGCAGAAAACGTCACTTTTACTGGCGATATCATCGTTGTAATACATTTTACTGTTTTGAAACACTAATATCTGTGTTCAGCAAAGTCTCCCGAGTAAAACAGTACCCCCCATGTACAGGTTTTATGGTGTCTTGGAAAGTTATAGGGTTAAATATAGTGCTAGCAAATTAAATTCCCTATACTTTCGGCATGGGTTGTCAGGCAGGTCCCGCTAATTGTAATTAATTAGGATACCTAATTATGTAAAATTATTACATAAATATATGTGTAGAATTAATATATGTATATATATACATATGTGTATATATACGTATATATATATATAATTTTTTTTTAATATTTTTATTTATATATAGGTATATATATAGTGATATATACGTATATATTTATGTATATAGATATATATATATTATGATATATATATTATTTTGTTCTACGTGTATTTTGATATAAATATATATATTAATATCACAATACAGTTAGAACGAAATAACACATCTATATATTTTTTAATTATTTATTTTTAAATATTTTTTTAATTTTATTTTTTTACGTATTTACATATATATTTTTTTATATTATATATAAATATATATATAACAATAATTATATATATATTTAATCAGTATCAGTCTACGTGTAATTTGATATTAATATATATATATATATTTATTAATATTTAAATACACGTCGTGTATGTGTAAATGTGTGTGTGTGTGTGTGTATGTGTATATATATATACTTAGATCATATATATATAATATATATGATCTAAGTATATTTTATTTGTAACTGTAATTTTTTTAATTTATTTTTTGAACTAATATTTTATTTTTTTTACAGGACAGGGGTCAGAAACAGTGTCAGCCAGTGATTTCACATCACTGGCTGACACACAGGATCAGTGATCACAGTGACTGCCTGTCACTGTGATCACCTCCTGCAGATTGGGTAATTGACCACAGGGGGGAGTGCCTGGGTGGTACAAGCACTCCCCCCTTCCAATCTGCAGGGGGATCACTGTGCCAGTTACATGTGTCAGCCAATAGGCTGACACATGTAACACTGATCGCAGTGACAGGCTGTCACTGCGATCAGAGCGCTCTGAGATCGCAGTGACAGCCTGTCACTGCGATCAGACTTCGCAGATCGCGGTCACTGACCCCAGGGGGACTGCCTGGGGGGCCAGGTAAGTCCCCCGACCGCGATCTGCAGAAGGGGAAAGCCGCCGGCCGCATGTGTCAGCCGATTTGAAATCGGCTGACACATGCTGAATACTGGTCGCAGTGACAGCCTGTCACTGCGATCAGAGACTGCAGATCGCGGTCACTGGCCACAGGGGGGGTTGCCTGGGGGGCCAGGCATCCCCCCCGACCGCGATCTGCAGCGGGCGATTAGCGCCGGCCACGTGGGCGGCCATTATGGCGAGGACGTAATATTACGCCCGCCGGCGTTTAGAGACGGTTCCTGCAGGACGTAATATTACGTCCTCCGGACTTAAGGGGTTAAAGGGACACTGTAGACACCCAGACCACTTCAGCTCATTAAAGTGGTCTGGGTGCAGTGTCCCAGGTCCCTTAATCTTGCAAAAGTAATTAATTGCAATAGTTTAGCTTGTATGGGGTAACGCCACCTCTAGTGGCTGTCTACTAGACAGCCACTATGGGATCTCCTGGTCATTAGGCGTCTTTTGGTTGCCTAGCTGATGCTGGATGTCCTCATACTATGCATTTTAAGACGTTCAGTGTTACCTCCCCATAGGAAAAATTGTATGATAGAAAGCCCAGCGCTTTGGCGGCCCCCTGGCATCTAATTTACTGCCGACGCGATCCTGTTCGGGGGAGAGCGGATGCCTGACAGTCCAAGCAGTCTCCCTGCTGCAAGTCTGGGCCATGTGATCACATGGCTGGAATAGCAGACTAATGTACTGCCTGGGCTGACCCCCAAGTGAGAAATCAAACAAAAAAAAAAAAAAACATATTTAATATAAAAAATCTAATCTATATATTTCATGATCTTAAAGCCTGAGGCCTACAAAAAGGCTTATGTTATACCAGTAGTAGCAAGTCAGTAGTGGTGTGCCGAAACCGACAAATGGGAAAGGCCTGAAAGAGTTTAAAAAGGAAGGGGTGGATGCGTTTCCAAAACATAGGCAGAACTTCAGGAGGAAGCTGGGAGAATGGGGTAGAAATGGACGGCAAAAAAACACTCCCACAACTCCAGGCATATTACTTTCACACTTGAAGTCGGGGTCAAAAGGCATGTGCGAAAACCAACAAATGGGGTAGATATGAAAAAGAGGGAAAAAATATTAAAACAAACTAAACTCCTAACTGCATAATTAACAGAGTCCTCTATTGATTAACCCCTTAAGGACCAAACTTCTGGAATAAAAGGGGAAAATGACATGTCACACATGTCATGTGTCCTTAAGGGGTTAAAGGACCACTATAGGCACCCAGACCACTTCAGCTTAATTTAGTGGTCTGGGTGCCAGGTCCCTCTAGGATTAACCCTGCCTGCTGTAAATGAAACTGCTATGTTTACAAATTGGTTAATCCAGCCTCTAGTGACTGTCTCATTGACAGCCGGTAGAGACGCTTCCGCGCTTCTCACTGTGATTTTCACAGTGAGAATACGCCAGCGTCCATAGGAAAGCATTGAGAATGCTTTCCTATGGACTGGCTGAATGCGCGCGCATTCCCCAGCACTGGAGAAAGGTGAGGTTTTTAACCCCCTTCCTCCAACTTCAGCCCTGAGGGTGGGGGCACCCTCAGGGCACTATAGTGCCAGGAAAAAGAGTTTATTTTCCTGGCACTATATTGGTCTTTTAAGGAGTATGGCATGATGCTAAAACAAGCATAACCTTGCAAAACTGAGGAAGTAGATAAAACAAAAATCCCTCTCTAATTTAACCCTTAAGGATGTCCTGAAACAAAAAAATCCTTCAATTTGAGCTATATTTTGGTTCCACTGTAAATTAAAGGGACACTATAGTCAACAGAACAACTACAGCTTATTGTATTTGTTCTGGTGAGTATAATCAGCCCATTCAGGCTTTTTACTGTAAACACTGCTTGTTTCAGAGAAAATGCAGTGTTTACATTACAGCCTAGGAATACCTCCAGATGGCTACTAGAGATCCTTCCTGGGTCATGGCTGCCTAAAACGCATCCAAACATTCAGTGTCTACTCCCTCTGCATGCAGACACTGAACTTTCATCATAGAGATTCATTGATTCAATTCATCTCTATGAGGAGATGCTGATTGGCCAGGGCTGTGTTTGAAATTTGCTGGCTCTGCCCCTGATCTGTCTCTTTGCCAGTCTCAGCCAATCCTATGGGGAAGCATTGTGATTGGATCATGCTACCACTTCTGCTGATGTCAGCGGGCAGGTCTAAAGGAAACAGGGACAGAGTAAGCATCTCCAAACTTGAATACAAGATTTTACTATTTTTAGGGAGGCATGAGGGGACCAGGGTGGCTAGATGGTGGTTTTAACCCTATAGGGTCAGGAATACATGTTTGTGTTCCTGACCCTATAGTGCTCCTTTAAGTGTTTAGATTAATAAAGCAATACTACAAACCACCAATTTTCCAGTTAGCTAGGATGAAAGCATTACAGACTTGAAGAGGTCGCTAAATATAAAATTAGTAAAATTATACTGTAACATTAAGCTATGCTAACTGTAATACAAATATATTGGTTGTGCTCTGTACTAGTCTCGGTACATTTGCCAAAATTAGACATGAAACTATTTATCAGAATACTTATAGACCCGATATTCCTTATTCTGTGACTTTACCCCTCTGCCAGGGACGTTTTAGCCGCAAGGCAAACAAGGCATTTGCCTTGGGCGGCATTTTCCAGGGGGCGGCAAAAAAAGCTGCCCCCAAATGCCCAGGGCAAATGTCTTGTTAGCCTTGCGGCTAACTGACAAGCCGGACGGGCGGCGCTTGCAAGGGAGCACTTTCCCCTGAGCTATCTGCTCAGCTCCCTCGCGCGCCGCAGAGTGATTCCAGGAGCCGGAATATGACGTCATATTCCGGCTCCCTGCATCACTCTGCGGCGCGCGAGGGAGCTGAGCAGAGCGCTCACTAATCAGTGCTCCCTCGCCAGCGCTGACCGACCAGTAGCCCTACTAGACCCCAGGGAGAGGGACCCCCCCCAGCATTCACAAAGGTAAGGAGGCAGGGGGGGGGGGGGGTAAAATAAAAAAAAGTGAGTGTGTTAATGTGAGTGAGTGTGTGTGTGTGTCTGTTAGTGTGTGTCTATTAGTGGGTGTGTGTATGTTAGTGAGTGTGTGTTTGTCTGTTAGTGAGTGTGTGTGTGTGTCTGTTAGTGAGTGTGTGTCTGTCAGTGAGTGTGAGTGTGTTTGTCTGTTAGTGTGTGTGTGTGTCTGTTAGTGAGTGTGAGTGTGTTTGTCTGTTAGTGTGTGTCTGTTAGTGTGTGTGTGTGTTAGTGTGTGTGTGTGTCTGTTAGAATTCTAGAAGCGGTTAGCAAGAAATAAGACAATAAAAGTGGAATGCCAAAAAGTGTACAGTGGTTCAATCTAACCCAAACCATAAAGTGACACTAGAGAACGTGTTAATAACAGAAAAAGGATACTATCACTGTGAAAATGCAGCAGAGTAATTGCCGCTAAGGTAGATAAAGTAAGAACCACAATCTCAGAACACGAACACATCTAGTGATATCTTTACCAATCAACTGAAGGAAATCAAGCAGTATAATAAATGACCAGGTTGACTAAGTGTGCTAAAAGAGCCCCAGATAATCAAAGGCTGGTATACAGCTTACCTAGTGAGACTTGATTTACCGATATGTTTGTGATGTATATAGATAAGCAAGACAGGCCATAAAGGAGGTGGCCAGAAAAAATAACAAAAATGTCCGCCGAGAGATATCAAGAGGTTACATAGTTACATAGCTGAAAAGAGACTTGCGTCCATCAAGTTCAGCCTTCCTCACATATGTTTTTGCTGTTGATCCAAAAGAAGGCAAAAAACCCAGTCTGAAGCGCTTCCAATTTTGCAACAAACTAGGAAAGAATTTATTCTAGACCCCAAAATAGCAGTCAAATGTCTCCTTTGATCAAGCAGCTATTACCCCACTAATTAGAAATTATATCCCTGTATGTTATGTTTTTGCAAGTACTTATCCAATTGCAGTTTAAACAGACTCTGACAAAACCACCTCTTCAGGCAAAAAAATCCATATCCTTATTGCTCTTACTGTAAAAAAACTTTTCTTTTCCTTAGATGAAATCTCCTTTCTTCCAGCCTAAATGTGTGACCTCGTGTCCTATATTGCCCTGTTTATGAATAGATTTCCAGATAATGGTTTGTACTGGCCCCTGAATATATTTGTATAATGTTATCATATCCCCTCTCAGGCGGATTTAAATTTCTTAACCTTTCTTCATAACTAAAATGCTCCATTCCTTTTATCAATTTTGTAGCTCGTCTCTGCACTTTTTCTAGTGCCATGATATTTTTCTTTAGAACAGGTGCCCAAAATTGCAAAGCATATTCAAGGTGTGGTCTTACCAGCGATTTATAAAAAGGCAAAATTATATTTTCATCTCGAGAATTTATGCCCCTATTTATACATGACAAAACCTTACTGGCCTTAGCAACGGCAGATTGAGATTGCATATTGCTGCCTAATTTGTTGTCTATAACAATTCCCAAATCCTTCTCGTGTGTGGTTATCCCTAGTTAACTACCATTTAGGGTGTAAATTGCTTGTGCATTCTTAACCCCGAAGTGCATAACTTTGCATTTCTCTACGTTAAATTTCATCTGCCATTTTAGTGCCCAGTCCCCCAATCTATCCAAATCCCTCTGCAGCAAGGCAATATCCTGCTCACATTTTATTACTTTACAAAGTTTTGTGTCATCTTCAAACACTGATACATGGCTTTCAATGCCCATTTCAAGATCATTTACAAATATGATAAATAGAAGCGGTCCCAAAACAGAACCCTGAGGGACACCACTTACCACTTTTGTCCAGCTTGAAAATTTACCATTAATGACAACTCGTTGTACTCTATCCTTAAAGGACCACTCTAGTGCCAGGAAAACATACTCGTTTTCCTGGCACTAGAGTGCCCTGAGGGTGCCCCCACCCTCACGGCCCCCCTCCCGCCCGGCTCTGGAAATGGGAAAGTGTTTAAAACTTACCTTTTTCCAGCGGTGGGCGGAGAGCTCTCCTCCTCCGATCCTCCTCTTCTCCTCCCCGTCGGCTGAATGCGCACGAGCGGCAAGAGCTGCGCGCGCATTCAGACGGTCACATAGGAAAGCATTCATAATGCTTTCCTATGGACGCTTGCGTGCTCTCACTGTGATTTTCACAGTGAGAATCACGCAAGCGCCTCTAGCGGCTGTCAGTGAGACAGCCACTAGAGGAAATAGGGGAAGGCTTAACCCATTCACAAACATAGCAGTTTCTCTGAAACTGCTATGTTTATGAAAAAATGGGTTAACCCTAGAAGGACCTGGCACCCAGACCACTTCATTAAGCTGAAGTGGTCTGGGTGCCTAGAGTGGTCCTTTAAGCCCATGTTCTACCCAAGAACAAGAATATTCATCTAGACCAATTTCTTTTAGTTTGAAGACTAACCTATTGGGAGGAACCGTATCAAATGCCTTGGCAAAATCCAAGTAGACCACATCCACTGCAACACCCTGATCTATACTTCTACTTACATCTTCGTAGAAGGCAGTTAGGTTAGTTTGACATGACCTATGTTTCATAAAACCATGCTGATTATTGCTAAAAACACAGTTCTTCCCAATGAATTCCTGAATATTATCCCTTAATACCCGTTCAAATAATTTCCCAGTCACAGAAGTTAAGCTCACAGGTCTATAATTTCCAGGCAATGATTTTGAACCCTTTTTAAATATAGGAACAACATCTGCCTTCCTCCAATCCTCCGGTACAATACCTGAAACAAAAGAATCTTGAAAAATTAAATACAGAGGTTCACTTATTTCCCCACTTAGCTCCTGAAGTACCCGTGGGTGGATACTGTCAGGCCCCGGAGCTTTATTTACATTAATTTTCTTTAATAGCTGTAGCACCTTGTCTAGAGTTATCCAATCACAAGTTATCTGCAAGTTTGTTGCAGCAATCATTTGCTTATCTCTTGCCATAGGATCCTCATTAATGTATACTGAAGAAAAATAGTTATTTAAAATTTCTTCCTTTTTCTGGTCTTCATTAACTAACAAACCCATCTCTGTTTTCAGTGTACCTACACTTTCATTTTTTGTTTTTTTTAGAATTGATGTACTTAAAAAAAAATTGGGGGTTGGTTTTGCATTCTTTGGCTATCAATTTCTCTTTTTCTAGTTTAGCCAAGTCTGGAGCAAGTAGGCATTGCGACAGAAAGACATAGTAAAAAACATAATAGTGAGGACATAAGTAAACAGTGTGTGTATACATACATATATCTACCCACATATATAAATTTGTGGGCTTACCTACCGAGACATTGTGCGAGGTAGGATGAAATGATAGTAATGGAAGCTGTACTAGGTTGTTTGTAATGGTATCGACGCCTATATTGTTATATATGAGCAAGGTTAAATAAGAATATATATCAATAATTAATTACTGTCAGGAGAAATATCAGGGCTCGACAAATCCCAGGCACCAGGTCTCCACAGCGACTAGAAATTTCGCCCTGGCGTCTAGGATTTGCCAGCTCTCTAGTTAGTGTGGCCGCCGAGGGAGCTATGACGGCGGCTGTCACCAGGAATATTGGGGGCGGCCCGCCGGGGCAGCTTGGAGGCGGCCGGCCCCGGCATCATTACAGAGCGCAAGGGAGCAGAGAGGAGCTACAGGCAGAGTACTGCTCCTTCGCACACAGGAAGAGAACAGCCCCACTGGACCCCAGGAAAGACTCACTCATCTGTCCCAAAGGTAGGGAGGCTGAGTGGGTTTCAATTAAAACAAAAATGTAAGTGTGTGAGCCTGTCAGAATGAGTGTGTGTGTGTGTGCCTGTCAGAGTGTGCGTGTAAGCCTGTCAGTGTGTGTGAGCCTGTTAGTGTGTGAGTGTGAGCGTGAGCAAGCCTGTAAGAGTGTGTGAGTGTGAGTGAGCCTGTCAGAGTGTCTGTATGTGTGTGTGTGTGTGCGAGAGCCTGTCAAGAGAGTGTGTGTGAACACCTGTCAGAGTGTGTGTGCGAGCCTGTTATAGTGTGTGCGTGCAAGCCTGTTGTGAGTGTGTATGTGTGCCTGTCAGTGTGTGTGTGAGAGCCTTTCAGAGTGTGTGTGCGCCTGTCTGTCTGTGTGTGCGCGCGTCTAGGTACCTGCCCCCTCCAATCGCACGAGGAAAGTGTTTTTCCTCACATTTTTTCTCATTTTCCAACGCAGTGCCAGTTTCGCCATGGCAGAGGTTATCAATCTTTATGATCTCAGCTAAGCCAATGCTTTCCCGCAAGGAAAGCATTGGGAGGATTTTGTGCATGCGCAGCTAATGTACCAATCCGCATCTCCTGATAGAGATGCATTAAATTAATGAATCTCTATCAGGATCATTCAGCGCCTCCATGCAGAGCTTGGAGACACTGAACCTGGGTGCTGCATGTGGTGCAGCATTGACCCAGGATTCTCTAGTGGCCGTCTGAGTGACTGTCACTAGAGGTGTTACTAAGCAGAAATGTAAACTCTGCCTTTTCACAGAAAAGTCAATGTTTACACTGAAACACCTGCAGGGACAGGCTTTAGACAAGCTGTAGTGGTTCTGGTGACTATAGTGTCCCTTTAAGAATTGCATTTTCTCATTGAAAATGACTGGCTCCTAACTTTTTTAGCTGACTTGTAGATTCCAAACAAATTTGACAGGCTCACACACACTCTTACATGACAACAGGCTTGCACGCACACACTCTGACAGACTCGCACACACAAACTGACAGGCACTCACACACACTCTCTTGACAGGTTCACACACACACATACACATACAGACACCCTGACATTCTCTATTACACACACACTCTGACAGGCTCGCTCACACACACTTTGACAGGCTCAAATACACACACTGACAGGCTCACACACACACTCTGACAGGCTCTCTCAGACACATACTCTGACAGGCTCACACACACTTACATTTTTGTTTTAATTAAAACCCACTCAGCCTCACTACCGTTGGGAGAGCTGAGTGGTTCTATCCTGGGGTCCAGTGGGCGACCGCCTCCACGCTCCCGTGGGCGGGCGAGCGTCTCCATTCTCCTCAGGGCGGGCGGCCACCTCCAATATTCACCCTGACAGCCGCCATCAAAGCTCCCTCGGCGGCCACACTAACTAGAGAGCTGGCAAATCCCAGGCACCAGGGCAAAATTTCTAGTCGCCATGGCGACCTGGCGCCTAGGATTTCTCGAGCCCTGCATATACAAACTGCAATAACCCCTGTAGTTTAGACAACGTAAAGTCTATAGGCCAATGAAACTGGTCCTAGAATGTATAGATATATTTATCAAACATATAGTTTAATATCCCATATAAATAAGTTTATTTATTCAATCCAACAAAGTCCCCATATAACAAAATACATAGTAAGGTATAAGAATCTTTAATCGGGCTGAATGGGCCTGAAAAGTTGCTCAGTTGGGGGGGGCGGAGTCTGGCCGCCGAGCTGCACAGACGTGCATGGAAGGAGCTCCTGCCAGGCGGGCAGCAAAATGGACCATAACGGAGGCTATTCAGCCCCAAATCGCACCGAGGTGCATTACCCACACTGGGGGTGCACCGCAGACTCGATGGACACCTTCCCGGAGCCTGTCGGAGCCCTGAACCCGAAAAGAGACCTGCGGCCGCTCTCTCCGGCACCGGATCCCCTCAGAGGCGCTCCTGATCTCCCAACCCCCCCCCCCCCTTGGACCGGTGGGGGTTATCCCGGTATCCACAAACCAAGCGGACCGACACGACGACAAAAGACTGCAGCCTCGCAGCCAGCAGTGAACCCAGCCTGCCAGGGCACACCCAAGATGGCCGCCCAGCACGGGACTAAAGGCGGGAACACGAGCTGTTATACACGAGCTCGCCAACTGGAAGCTCTAGACCTCCTCTGCTCAGGCTTCCACAAACTCATATGCAATAAGGGACTTTCCCACAGTCAAGCGGCTCGATCGGTGGCCTGTTGGCTCTGACCGGAGACCCGCCGCCGCCACTACGGACTTCCACAACAAGCCCTCAGGGCGACCACCCGACCAACCGCACAACAACGTCCGCAAGGGCGGGAAATCCAGGGCGCAAGCACCCAAGCCTCCACAACCCAGAGAGGGACCTGCCAGCACACACTACTTGCTCCACACTCAACGTACCCGACAACCGCGGGCCAGCAGGGCTCAGCCCCAAATGGGAGGAATTGGATCCAGACACTGCAAACCCGGGGAGAATCGACGCTGCCGACCAGGGAGGCCGTGAACAAACGAAAAGATGGGCGCGACACACACCAAGCACAGCCACAAAACTGCAACCAGGCAATCAGGAGAAATCCCAGGGCTGGCATGGCTCTACCAAGCCGAGGTATCGGCTGATCGTGCCACATACTCTTGAGTAAGGTACCCATGTCCCCTAAAGGACTTACAGCCAACACCCAGCCTGTTGGTACCAAACTAGTGACCCAAAAGCTGCCGTAATAATGCGACACTTTACCTTGCACATAGTTTAAATACTTGACTGACCACCTGCTAGTTAACCATGCTCCTTTTCTCGCTATGTTTAGCAAACCAGTGATACTTATATGCTACACTAGTAAATTGAGCCAATCGGTACAATATAGTGGTTAACCAAGAACCCCACTCACTAAGCACGCAGCCTACAGTGACCAGCTAAGTTAAACCTCTGTATGCTAGTTGTCCTATTAGTCCACTCATTCTAGGGCCTGTGAAGCCTTAAGTATTAGCTTGCTAATGTAACCCATACTGATGAATATGTTAGACAGGGCTGGAGTAGTAAAGCATGGCTAGTCAGTACACTCTCTGTCTGTCCGTCCTCATGTTAGTCTCCTCACTCTAGGTCCTGTTATGTATTAGCTTGCGACGACAGCCTGAGTGGTGAAGCATGAATACATAATGTTAACCTGTGAAAGCTTATGCCAATCTATTTTTTTTTCTTATCCTACAAAGTATGTCTATAACCGTTATATCTCATAAAAAATGTGCTGTTTATCCATGCCACAAAGTTTGACACTGAAAAGCCTGTACTCGCTATTGTGGCGCTACAGGTCCCTATGTTATGTTACTATATGCACACGAAAAATAAAGAATAAAAAAAATTAAAAAAAATAAAAGTTGCTCAGTTTGAGTTGGTATTAGCTTAAATTTGATTACATCTGAGAAGGGGCGTAACAGAATCTGCGTGCAAAAATTTAATTGGCCGCAATGTATATGTATATCCGAATGAGTGTGTGGTGTTGGTGACTGAGGCCGAATGCCATGTAAGGCCGAATGCTGGCTCAACAAAAATCGATTTCGCAGTGTTAACACAATTAATTACAGTAGCGGCTGAATGTGGGCCGAACGGAAAGCCTGTTTGCAGTGTCAACACAATTAGTTACAGTAGTGGCCGAGTGCAGACCGAACGGAAAGCATGTTTTCAATGTATACCCTGTTCCAAATTATTATGCAAATTATATTTTTCTCATTTACCTAAATAATTGATGTAAACAACAGTCAGCATAATTCTCATGTTATCAACTATTACAACAAACCTCCTAATGATAACAGTATTTTTTTTAAACGTAAAAAACTTACAATGCACTGTTCCAAATTATTATGCACAGTAAGTTTCAAAACACTTTATAGGTTGTAAAGAACTGAAAATTGTCATTTGTTGTGTTTGCAGCATATTTACTGAAATCAAAAGCTATTTCAATCAAACCTATAACAACATTTTAACTTTTTAAACATTTTAACAGGTCACGTTACATTTTAACATAGGACCCCTTATTTGATAGCAGCTTCACAAGTCTTGCATCCATTGAACTTGTGAGTTTTTGGACAGTTTCTGCTTCAATGTGTTTGCAAGATGTCAGAATAGCCTCCCAGAGCTGCTGTTTGGATGTAAACTGCCTCACACCCTTATAGATCTTTTGCTTGAGGATGCTCCAAAGGTTCTCAATAGAATTGAGGTCAGGGGAGGATGGAGGCCACACCATGACTTTCTCTCCTTTTATCCCCATAGCAGCTATTGATGCAGATGTATTCTTTGCAGCATGAGATGGTGCATCGTCATGCATGAAGATGATTTTATTATGGAAAGAAAGTGGTCAGTCAGAAACTCCACATACTTTGCAGAGGTCATCTTTACACCTTCGGGGACACTAAAGGGGCTGACCAGTTGTCTTCCCATGATTCCGGCCCAAAACATGACTCCACCACCGCCTTGCTGACGTTGCAGCCTTGTTGGAACGGGGTGGCTGTCCACTGACCATCCACTACTCCATCCATCTGGACCATCCAGGGTTGCACGGCACTCATCAGTGAACAGGACTGTTTGAAAATTAGTCTTCATGTATTTTTCTGCCCAATGCAGCCGTTTCTGCTTGTGAGCATTGGTCAGTGGTGGCCGAATAGAAGGTTTATGCACAGTTGCAAGACTCTGGAGGACTCTATACCTTGATGTCCGTGGGACTACAGAGGCACCAGCTGCTTCAAATATCTGTTAGCTGCTATGTAATGGTATTTCAGCAGATGCTCTCTTGATCCGATGCATGGATCTGGCAGAAATCTTCCTCAATGTGCCTTTATCTGCACGAACCCGTCTGTGCCCTGAATCAGCCACAAATCAATTAAAAGTGCGATGATCACGCTTAAGTTTTCGTGAAATATCTAATGTTTTCATACCTCGTCCAAGGCATTGAACTATTTCACTCTTTTCGGCAGCAGAGAGATCCTTTTTCTTCCCCATATTGCATGAAAATGGTGCTCTGCTTAATAATGTGGAAAACCCTCCTTTAGTAGTTTTTCCTTAAATTGGGCTCACCTGGCAATCTAATTATCACAGGTGTCCGAGATTGTTTTTAGTGATCAAAAGAGCCCTGAGACACAATGCCATCCATGAGTTAAACTGAAAAACAAAATATTTAATCTTTGTGACACTTAAATAGAATTTGCATAATAATTTGGAACAGGGTTTAGTTAACACAATTAAAGTAGCAGCCGAACGCTAGTGGGAAAGCAAACCTATGAATGTGTTGCACTTTCATGAAAGGCCCCAGTGCAGTGTTGGGGCTGTGGCCTAGTGAGGCAGCAACTTAAGGTTAGTTGCCAAGTTAGTTGCTAAGTGCGGGAAGGAGTAAGAAGGCCCCAGCTGGGTGTCAGGGTACCTGAAGTCTCTACCTCCGAGAGAGGTAGAGACTTAGACGTCCATCCGTCCGGACGGGCTGTTTCCTCTGTTCCTCGCGGTCCATCCGGTCACGTAAACGCCGGCCGCGAGGGACTCACTTCCTTTTCTAGCATGACGTCCGGAAACCGACGTCATGACGCCAACCCGGAACGACCTGCCACTCAATCCTTCAGAGACTAATCAGGACTCGTCGGAGGCGTGTCTACCCTTCCGAGCCAGGGTATTTAAACTTGCTTCTCCCATTTGCTCATTGCCCTGTCGTGGTTCTAGTCTGCCTAGTCACACAGTGCTCTTGTATTTCTGTTATCCCTTTGGTTCTGACCCGGCTTGTTTGACTTACTCTGTTTATCTCTGTTACCCTTGACCCGGCTTGTTCCTCGCTTACCTGTCTTCTCGTTCCCTCGACCTCGGCTTGTCTTTGACTATTCTCTATATTCTCCGTACGTTAGTCCGGCCATTCTAAGGTCCGGTATACGTATCCTGTACCTGTTTGTACTCTGCGTGTTGGATCCCTGTCCCGATCCTGACATTACGACAGGGCCAATGGATCCTGCAAGTACAAACAGTCAGCTTGGTCCTTCTGATCCTAGGTTCGAAGCCATGGAGCACAGAATGGATCAGATGGCGCTAGCACTACAGGCGTTATTGTCTCATGCTAATAACCCGCCAGAGGAGACGCGTACTACTTCTATTTCTCCTGTGAGCTCAGGCCTAGAGGTAGCCACGGTAGGTGCCTCTTCCCGTATTACACCACCAGTACGTTATGGTGGCTCACCTGAGAAGTGTCGTGGTTTCCTTAACCAGATCAGTATCCACTTTGAATTACAACCTCGCTCCTATCCTACAGATAGGGCGAAGGTTGGATTTATTATCACCTTACTCATTGAGCAAGCTCTGAGATGGGCCAACCCATTATGGGAGAATGATAACCCTTTGGTATATAATTATAATGCCTTTGTAGCTGCCTTTAGAAGAACTTTTGACCCTCCTGGTAGAAAGGTCAATGCAGCTAGATTACTGTTGCGCCTGAGACAAGAGAACCGAACTCTTGTGGATTATGCACTAGAGTTCAGGTCTTTGGCGGCAGAAGTTAAGTGGAACGAGCAGGCATATATAGATGTATTTTTGAATGGACTATCAGATGTAATCCTCGACGAGGTTGCTACTAGAGAGCTTCCTGAAAATTTGGAGGATTTAATTTCATTCATTTCTCGTATTGATGAGCGTTTAAGAGAGAGACAGAACACTCGAGAGAGGAACCTTAGACCTTCATTTAAATTAGCTCCCGCATTTCAAAGTCCTGATTCCATTACCTCACTATGTCCTGAACCTATGCAATACTCGCCTCTCAGAGGAGGAGAGGCAGTACAGGAGAAGGGAGGGATTATGCATGTATTGTGGAGTCAGAGGTCGCCTACGCCTGAATTGTCCTAATCGTTCGGGAAACGCTCGCACCTAAGTTTCTCTAGAGGACAGGCCTTGGGTGTTTCTATTTTGTCCTCTACGCATAATTATAAAGATCACAGGCTTCTGCTACCAGTTTCTTTAACTTGGGAAAGGGGAGTACTAAGGACCATGGCTTTGATAGATTCCGGTGCTGCTGAGAATTTTATCGATCAAGCCTTTGCTACTAAACACACTATCCCATCCCAGTTAAGGGATACACCCTTGGCCGTTGAGGCCATAGATGGTAGACCTTTACTTGAGCCTGTTATCTCTCGTGAGACCATCCCAGTTAGCTTAACTGTTGGTATCTTACACGAGGAAAACTTATCGCTTATGCTTATTTCATCCCCTTCTGTTCCCATAGTCCTGGGTTACCCATGGTTAAAAAGACATAACCCTATTATTGATTGGGAGTTAGGGGAGATACTCTCATGGGGCCAGGGTTGCCAGGAGAATTGTTTACGGAGGGTTTCCCCATTGGGTGTAATTAACACACCAGGTAGTTCTACCCAGTCTACAGAGATACAGATACCGCCCCTGTACCTAGACTTAAAAGCAGTATTCGACAAAAAGAATGCTGATACTCTACCTCCACACAGGACCTTTGATTGTAAAATTAACTTACTACCTGGTACCATGCCTCCGAGGGGCAATGTATACCCCCTATCCATTAAGGAGAATTCAGTTCTAGAGGAGTATATTCGGGAGAATCTAGACAAGGGATTCATTAGGAGATCTTCTTCTCCTGCCGGGGCTGGTTTTTTTTTTGTTAAAAAGAAGGATGGTTCACTAAGACCTTGCATTGATTACCGAGGTTTGAATAAGATAACCATCAGAAATGCCTATCCGATTCCCTTGATTACCGAGCTGTTTGATAGTCTGAAAGGCTCTAAAATTTTCACCAAGTTGGACCTCAGAGGGGCATATAACTTGGTGAGAATCCAGCAAGGACACGAGTGGATGACAGCGTTCAATACCCGTTATGGGCATTATGAATACACGGTCATGCCTTTTGGTCTTTGTAACGCACCTGCAGTATTTCAGGATTTGATTAATGAGGTTCTTAGGGAATTTCAACATGATTGTGTTATTGTATACCTGGATGACATACTGATACACTCTAGAGAGGTTGAGACCCACCACAGACAGGTCAGAAAGGTATTACACAAACTCCTGCAACATGGCTTATACTGTAAATTGGAGAAATGTAGCTTTGACCAGTCTCAGATAGACTTTCTTGGATACGTGATTTCTGGGGAAGGCTTTAAGATGGACCCTGACAAACTCCAGTCCATTTTAGAGTGGCCTTTGCCTAAGGGACTCAAGGCTATTCAGAGGTTTATTGGTTTCTCCAATTATTATAGGCGCTTCATTAAGGGATACTCTTCTATTATTGCACCTATTACCAATATGACCAGACAGGGGGTTGACACTAAGACTTGGTCTAATGAAGCTCTCGCTGCTTTCAAGACTCTCAAGGATCTTTTTGCTTCTGCTCCAATTCTAGTCCATCCTGATACGACTCTGCCGTTCCTACTCGAGGTCGATGCCTCTGAGACAGGCGTAGGGGCTGTTCTGTCGCAAAGGTTAGGGGTGGATAAACCACTACACCCTTGTGGTTTTTTTTCTAAGAAACTGTCTGGTCCTGAAAGTAGATATGACATTGGCGACAGGGAACTCTTAGCGGTCATTATGGCCTTAAAGGAGTGGAGACATTTATTGGAGGGGACCTTACATCCTGTTACTATTTTAACGGATCACAAGAACTTGTCTTATATTGGGGAAGCTAAGCGACTGTCCGCCAGACTAGCTCGTTGGTCCTTATTCCTGACCCACTTCAATTATGTGCTTACTTATAGACCTGGTTCTAAGAACTCCAAAGCCGATGCTTTGTCTCGCCAATATGAACCTTCTACTATATCTGAACCGGTTCTTTCCTCTATAGTTCCGAAATGCAATATTATCGCCAACACGAATCTCAGGATTCACTCTCCGTTACTTGCCGAGATCATTAAACTGCAACATCTAGCTCCTAAACAGACTCCTGAAGGTCGACGTTTCGTTCCTCCTGTTCTACAACTGGAACTGTTGCAATGTTTCCACAACAGCAAGGTGGCTGGACATCCTGGTATTCGCAAGACATGTGCTTTGATCTCTAAGGACTTCTGGTGGCCTGATTTACGGAAGGATATTAAAGATTTCATCGGTGCATGTGAGGTTTGTACTAAGACCAAGCAACCTCATACCCTTCCCTGTGGATTTCTGCACCCCTTAGAGGTTCCAGAGAAGCCATGGTCCTGTTTGGCTATGGACTTTATTGTCGATTTACCTATCTCTAAAAAACAGACTGTTATCCTCACCGTGGTTGACAGATTCACCAAGATGGCTCACTTCGTTCCTCTGCCTAAACTTCCGTCTTCTCCCGAATTGGCGGAGATATTCGCAAGGGAGATTTTTCGATTACATGGGATACCCTCCCAAATTGTATCTGACAGAGGTTCCCAATTTGTTTCCCGTTTTTGGAGGTCCTTCTGCTCTCAACTGGGTATCAAATTGAATTTCTCTTCTGCCTATCATCCTCAGTCTAACGGAGCTGCTGAACGCACCAACCAAAAGATTGAACAATATTTACGTTGTTTTGTTTCCGAACACCAGGACGATTGGGTTGGTTTGATTTGATTCCTTGGGCGGAGTTTGCACACAACAATCTCGTTTGTGATTCTACTCGTTCAAGCCCCTTGGCTTTGAATTATGGCTTTCATCCATCTATTCTCCCTTCGGCTTCTTCTTCCCAGGGGGTGCCGTCGGTTGATGTTCATGTTGCCAATTTGAGGAAGTTGTTGGATCAGACTCGACAGATTCTTCTGCACAATTCTATGCTGGTTAAGAAACACGCTGATAAACGTAGAAGGGCGGCTCCGGTGTTTGTTCCAGGTAATAGAGTATGGTTGAGTACAAGAAACATCCGTTTAAAAGTGCCTTCCATGAAGTTCGCTCCTCGTTATATTGGACCTTACAGGGTGCTAACTCGCATTAACCCAGTTGCGTGTCGTCTAGCTCTTCCAGCTGCCTTACGCATCCCTAACTCATTTCATGTTTCATTGTTGAAACCACTAGTCTGTAACAGATTTTCCTCCACATCATCCTCTCCTCGCTCTGTTCAGGTGGAGGGTCAGGAGGAGTATGAGGTTAACTCTATTATCGATTCTCGAATCTCCCGGGGGAGAGTATAATATCTGGTCGATTGGAAGGGATATGGTCCTGAGGAGAGGAGTTGGGTACCTCAGGAGGATGTTCATGCTCCTCGTCTCCGCAGGGCGTTTCACTCCCGCTTCCCACCTCGTCCCGGTTCCTTCCGCCCGGTGGGCGTATCTGAGAGGGGGGGTACTGTCAGGGTACCTGAAGTCTCTGCTCATTGCCCTGTCGTGGTTCTTGTCTGCCTAGTCACACAGTGCTCTTGTATTTCTGTTATCCCTTTGGTTCTGACCCGGCTTGTTTGACTTACTCTGTTTATCTCTGTTACCCTTGACCCGGCTTGTTCCTCGCTTACCTGTCTTCTCGTTCCCTCGACCTCGGCTTGTCTTTGACTATTCTCTATATTCTCCGTACGTTAGTCCGGCCATTCTAAGGTCCGGTATACGTATCCTGTACCTGTTTGTACTCTGCGTGTTGGATCCCTGTCCCGATCCTGACACTGGGCCAGAGGGACTACAGATTCTTTAGCTCTACTGGGTGACTTGGAGATGGAATCAACAACGCTTGAAGGAGGGGAGGTCCACAAGTATCGGGTATTTGGAGCGGCAAGTAATGGTGAGTGATTTGCTTAGTTAGCAAACTCTCTCTGTTAGAGAGAATCCACTCCAAAGGTAGGGAGGCTGGGTAGATTGAAATTAAAATAAAATAAAAAATTATAATTTTCTGAGTGTGTCAGTATCAGTGTGTGTGTGTGTCTTTCTGTTAATGTGTGTGTCTTTGTCAGTAAATGTGTGTCTGTCACTGTGTGTGTGTCTGTCTTTCAGTGAATGTGTGTGTTTGTCAGTAAATTGTCTGTCAGTGAGCGTGTATGTGTGTCAGTGAATGTGTCTGTAAGTATGTGTGTGCATCTCTGTGAGTGTGTGTGTCTCTCAGTGAAAGTGTGTTTTGATTAAACAGTCTGTGCCAGTGACTGTGTATGTGTATGTCATTGTATGTATCAGTGAGCGAGTGTGTCTGTTATACAAAATACACCACTGGACATAACCCATTTTGAATACCCTGGGTTGTCTACTTTTACAAATTGTGTCAGAAATGCCTCTGCCACGTATTCTTGGAGGGGACTGCTTGCGAGCCTCCTGCCAAAAGACTATAGGCCCTTTAAAAACTATAGTGTGACAAACGCCTCTCTCCACAGACGTTTTCCACGGACCCCTGGAGGAGTGTGGAAGCTGACCTCTTGCCCACCGACTATGGGCAGGTCAGCGACTGTAAAGACCCATATTTTATTCCCCCTGGTTCGGCACTTTCTATTCGTTCACATAGAACCGAACGCTAGCTCCCTGTCAGCCGTTCGCATAAACCCAAACCGCAACTACACTTCAGGGGTACTTAGCCGCAAATGCCCTGGAACAGCATAAAGACTTTGCGGTTCCCGGTCGGTCCCCAGCGGCACTTCTATTGAACTATTTTCGGCATAGGACCATGCGTGCTGTCAGTCAAATTATGGCTTCCAGGAAAATCCTGCACCCCTGAACTGATCTGGGTGATTTTTGGATATGTTGGTCACCCAGATCAGGACTATCAGGGGATGTAACTTTTAGGCGGTTTGATGTATTTTTAAGGTACCTTTGGGGTGTTTGGGAAATGTGTGTTTTTTGTGCCTGGCGATAAATGAGTTTAATACAGTGCTTGATTCAATTATCTCCCAGGCACAGGGGAGGGATTATCTTGTTTTATGTGGGAGTGTCCTGGACCTGAGAGCCAATGTAATTGTGTGTATGTTTTACTGTAGTCTACTCTCAGGTCCAGGGGGGAGTGCCCCTTGCATGGGGACCTGCATATAAGGCCAGTTGTGACTGCCAATAAACGAGTTTCAGTTTACCCTCAACACAGAGCCTTGTCTCGTGATTGTAGGGGAAGGCTATACCAGCTATAAGCCCTGCTCCTTTGGATTGCTATAATCACTAGTTCTTGTTAGAGCTATACTGCTATACCTGCTATACTCTCTTGGAGGAGAGGTCTTCTTACTGGGAAAAATGTTATGCGATGATGGGGTATGTTATGCCAGCTGACTGGTCTCAAAGGCAATATGCCCAACACACCAGTCTGACAAATGTCAATGTGTATAAACTGAAAAGGGAGAAAGTAGTTGAGCCTGTAACTTTCCAAAACGCCATTAAACTTGTACATGGTGAATACTGTTGTACTTGTGAGACATTGTTAAACACAAATACGTGCATTTAATTGCAGTAAAAGCTAATACTATTTTTAGATTTTGTTCATATTAAATTACCGCATATACTCGAGTATAAGCCGAGTTTTTCGGCACATTTTTTGTGCTGAAAAAGCCCCACTCAGCTTATACTCGAGTCAGTGTCTGTATTATGGCAACTTACATTGCCATAATACAGACCAGGACCGCTGGGCTCATTAAAAGCCCGGCGGTCCTGTTGGGGGCCTGCAGGAAGCATTTACTTACCTTTACAGCAGCTCCGTGCAGCTCCCCCGTTCAGCTCACAGTGTAGGTTTCGCGAGACCCGCGGCCATCAGAGCGTTGCCACGGGTTACCGTGGCAATGCTCCGCGCGGCACGCAGATCGCGAGACTTACACTGTGAGCTGAACAGGGGAGCTGCACAGAGCTGACAGGAGCGGCTGTAAAGGTAAGTAAACGCTTCCTGGCAGCCCCCCACTGCACAGCCCATCCACTGGACCACCAGGGAATGTTACAGCTCCCCTCCCTGGCCAGGTATTAAGCAGGGAGGGGGACAAAAAAAATAATAATTTCATTTTATAATATTAAAATAAAAAATAAATAAAAATAAAATAATAATATTTAAAAAATATATATTAAAAATAATAAAATGCCCCACCCAGTTTACACACACTATACAAACACACACACACTCTGCATACACACAAACACACTCTGCATTATATACACATTGAGTGTATTTAATGCAGAGTGTGTTTGTGTGTGTGTGTGTGTGTATATATAATGCAGAGTGTGTGTGTGTGTATAATGCACACACTCTGCATTATATATACACACACACACTCTGCATTATATACACACACACTCATACAAACACACACTCTGCATTACATACACACACTCTGCATTATATACACACACACTCATACAAACACACACTGCATTATATACACACACACTCATGCAAACACACACTCTGCATTATATACACACACACTCATAAAAACACACTCTGCAGTATATACACACACTCATACAAACACACACTCTGCATTAGGATTTCAGTTTATTTTGAAAGTTACAGGTCACAAACTACAAGGTCTAAAATAAAATTTCTATGTGAAACAATTTTAGAAGTTGGCATGTTTGTCTTGGAGGTTTAATACCCATTACAGGAAACAAAATTGCCACACAAAAGTATATATTTATATAAAGTAGGCATCACAGGCGATTTACCTAAGGTTAGTTTGACACTTTTTGCGTAGCCATTTCACCACCAATCTCTGCTAAATATTGGAGTAAAATTTTATTTTTTCTCTATTTTGGCATATACACACATTACAAGGTTTTTTGTAATGTGTATTTCGTAAACCTAGTGTGAGCTATCCCTGTACAGAACCCCATATTGTGTTCAGCTGCATCTGCTGAGTAAAACGATACCCCCATTGTATACCTGTGCCCCTATTCTGTGAAGCTACACTGGCATACAGGAGACCATGCTATTTCAGTTTCTATAGTTGGAATTTTCATAGATGGTCATATGTCTGATTTTGTGGCATTAAAGCCATTTGACTGTTCAAATAACCCCACAAAGGCCTTCCATTTGAGAAAGCAGACACTCCAAGGTATGTTATTAGGCATATATTATACCTTAACTTGCCACTATTTTTTCACCAATTTATTTCAAATTTTGTAGTGAGAATTTTTTTTACATTTTTTTACATACATGTTGCATTTTCCCTGGGTATTTCTTACATTTGATAAGTGTATCAAATGTAAGAAAAACCCAGCGAAAATGCAACATGTATGTAAAAAAATATATATTTTTTTCTCACTACAAAATTTGAAATAAATTGGTGAAAAATGGTGGCAAGTTAAGGTATAATATATGCCTAATAACATACCTTGGAGTGTCTGCTTTCTCAAATGGAAGGCCTTTGTGGGGTTATTTGAACTGTCATAAATCCCCCCTAAGTATGCTCAGTTACCTCTTCTGAGTAAAACAACAAGCCCAATGTATGACCTAGACACTATTTTGTGAAGTTACAGTGCTGTGAAAGAGACCTGACAAGTTCAGGTTTTTAAGTGTGAATTTACACGGAGAGTTTTAATGGGTCCGTATTCTATTTTTAAATAAGTTAGCAGGCTGCTTTTTCCAACTACCCCAAAAAGGCATATTATATGTTTTTTAGCAGGCTATATCTTCCAACTATCCCATAAAAGCATACTATTTCTTAAAGAAGACATCCCAGGGTATTTCAAAAGGCATATTTTGAACCTTAGCGTGGGATAATTTTTCTGCTAGCTTGTACCAAGTGTAGTGCTAATAAGCATTTTTTCTACTTTTTTGACACACACAGTGAGTTTGTACTGTGTATTTTGCAAACCTTATGTGTGCTACAGCTATATAATCTTGCTCAGCTATGTCGTCTGAGAACAGCAATACCCCCATATGTACCTTTGCGAGGTATATGCGGACATTGAAGGGGCACATTTGAGACACTCCAATTAAGTTTTTTTAAACTTTAAATTTTTACGCTGTGTCCATACCCCACTTTGGAGGTTTTTTATAGGTTAATTATTCCAGCTACCCCATAAAGGCATACCATTTCTTAAAGAACCTTAAAACCTTAGCGTGAAATAATTTTTCCGATAGCTTGTACCAAGTGTAGTGGTAATAAGCATTAGATGTGTTTTGAACCTTAGTGTGAAATAATTTTTCCGCTAGCTTATACCAAGTGTAGTGGTAAAAAACATTTTTTATGCCTTTTTGACATACTCAATGAGTTTGTAATATATATTTTGCAAACCTTATATGTGCTACAGCAGTATAATACATCATATGTTGCTCCGCTATGTCATCTGAGTACAGCAAAACCCCCGTATGTACCTTTACCAGGTATATGACAACGTTGAAGGGGCATATTTGAGACACAGCCATTTAAGTTAGAATTTTTACGCTGGGTCCATGCCCCACTTTGGAATTTTTTGTAATAGGTTGTGTTTTTCAATTACTTCACAAAGGCATACAATTTCCTAAAGAAGACACCCCAGGGTGTTTCAAAAGGCATATTTGAAACCTTAGCGTGGTATCATTTTTTCGCTAGCCTGAACCAAGTGTAGAGGTAATACGCATTTTCCCCCTTTTTTAAAGTTTTTTTTTTACTTTTTAAAAGTTTTTTTAACTTTTAAAAAGTTTGATTTTGCTTTTAACAACTTATTTTACTATTTTAAAACTTTGTTTAAACTTTTCAAAAGTTTTTTTCACTTTTAATTGTTTTTTTTTTTACTTTTAACCCCTAACTAGCCTAACCGTAAATCCCCCAATTTCCCCACTAACTTCTACCCACCGTAGCTAAATAAATAAATATTTTAAAATATTTAAATTAATGGATTAAATACATTTAACCCCTAAGGATTAAAACAAATAAAATTTAACCCTCAGGGGTTAAAAGAAAAAAAAATCAGATCACAGTAAAATGCAGGCAATGATCAAAGGGCAGGGAAGGGGTTAAATTTTATTTGAAAGAGGTGAGGGGGGTGGGATTTTTTAACTAACAGTTTTTTTTTTTTTTACAGGGAGAGACAGATCAGCACGGAGCTGCAGGGAGACAGATCGGGTTTCACTGCAGCACGTGTGATCGCTCTGACTCCCGGTCAGAGCGATCACATGGGCTTAATCAGTAAAACTGCCCATGGTGGTGTGCCTCCGATATGGAGATACACTACAGGAAGATTAACCCCACGATTGCCGCGATTGTGGCAATCGGGTTAATTTTCATTTTGGACAGAAATTTTCCATCCAGCGTCCTTAAGGGGAGTGCTGCAATGACGAAAAATTTCCGTCCAGCGTCCTTAAGAGGTTAATGTAATTTTATTGGGATCTAATTTTATTTAGAAATGTACCAGTAGCTGCTGCATTTCCCACCCTAGGCTTATACTCGAGTCAATAGGTTTTCTCAGTTTTTTGTGGTAAAATTCGGGTTGACTTATACTCGAGTATATACGGTATGTTTCAAGTCTAAATATTTGATGTGAAGTAAAAGCCTTGTTTCTCTTGAACAAAATTATGTATAATAAGTGTGGATAAATTATGCTTGAACAGACATATGGTCAAATTCCAGGTTTTGTTTACATTTTGTTTTGATCAACCTGTACAATTGCCTCCATCCTTAAGGGATTAAAGTAACACTATAGTGTTAGGAAAACAAAGCTGTATTTACAATGAAAGGGTTAAATAATTATTTCAACACTTGCCCGATTCAAACTACAAAGTTACTCAGTGCTAGCTTCGCCTCCTCTGATGTCACCACAAGGGAAACCTAATGCACATGCGTGGCAAGTGCCACACGCATTATTCCATCCCTATAGGAAAGCATTGACTCAATGCTTTCCTATAGGTGATTTGAAGATTCTGAATGTTCTCATTGTGACAAACTCCCCTGTCCAAGTGAGGAGCCTGGAGGAGCCTGCTTGCCAGCCTCCTGCCCACAGACTATGGACCTTAATAAATGTGATATAAAAGTCTCCATTCGTGCAATTGGGATTATGTGGTTCGGTTACCGAACAACCGCACGAACCAGAGACCACCCTGAAGCTTGTTAACACCTATTAACAACTTGGAACGTTTCTCACCACAGTGTTCTAATTGTTCATCTGGGTGGCCCCAATTCCTATGGTAAAACCACGAGCTGGCGGCCATCTTGTTCGCATGGACGCAGGCAGCGGTATTTGGGCATGAATCTCATGGAACTAAAATTGGACACAGAAACTCCCGAACACCGCTGGACTTTTATCATCACCTGCGTTCGGTTCTATACAACTTAAAATCATTCGTCTGGATGAGATGAACAAGCTCCAGGACAAGACTATTGACTCTGTTCAGTAGTTTGTTCGTTTTTAAACTACCGAACTAGACCGACCTCAAGCCCTGATTCTCTGGAACTGTTTTGGGCATGGGGCTATGCTTACCCCTGAACTGACCTGGGTGATTTTTGGATATGTTGATCACCCAGATCAGGACTATCAGGATGTAACTTTATGGGGTTTTATGTATTTTTAAGGTACTTTTGGGGTGCGAGGGCATACAGCTTTGATGTGTGAAGGCATAGACTCCACAAGACCTCTCGGCGTGTCATGTGGTACCAACAACCAAGACATTAGTAGCAGATCCTTTAAGTCCTGCAAGTTGCGAGCTGGGGCCTCCATGTATCAGATTTGTTGTTCCACCACACCCCATAGATGCTTAATTGGATTGAGATCTGGGGAATTTGGAGGCCATGGTAACACCTGGAACTCTGTCATTTGTCTCAAGTCATTCCTGAACAAGTTTTGCAGAGTGGCATTGTGCATTATTCTGCTGAAAAAGGCTAATATCATCAGGGAACACCCTTGCAATGAAGGGGTCTACATGGTAGGTGGTACATATCAAAGTAACATGCACATGAATGTCAAGTCCCAAGGTTTCCCAGCAGGACTTTGCCCACAGCTTAACACTGCCTCCACTGGCCTTCCTTCTTCCCATAGTGCATCCTGCTGTCATCTCTTCCCCATGTAAATGATTCACATGCACCTGGCCATCCACCTGATCTAAAAGCAAAAGTGATTCATCAGATCAGGCAACCTTGTTCCATTGCCCATGGTTCAGTTCTGTCCTCATGTATTTCCGGATTTTTAAATCCTTAAACTTGCGTTGCTTTCTCCGTGCGCGCATGCGCATTACAGCAGACGTGACAATGCACGTCACCGCGTGTGCCCGCACATCCAGCCTGGAACGCGAATAACTTTATTGACAATCTATGCCTGAGGACATCTGTCAGAACCAGACCACCTGGATTAAGGATTTAAAAAGCCGGAAATCTAGAGTGAGGGGCACACAGAAGACCTTCCAAAGAATTTGGGAACCATGGGAAAGCTGCCCCCTGGGAATGTAGAAAATAACAGGGTGTCCGCCGCGCCCCACCCCCTCCCCCTGCTCTCCCCTCGGCCCTGTCTTCTTAAATTTCTTACTCATCCTTTTTCTGTATATCTCCATTCTCTCCCTGTACATTATAGGGTAAACTAACTATGCTCCAGAGACAAATTGACACCACATCTGGAAACTCTGGGCCCGAGTATTCATGGGTCCACGGGTTTCGGGTCCAACAAGGATCTAGGCGACGAGCAGAGCACTGCGCTAGACTTGGGGACAGAGAGGAAGCCTGCATGCCTGACCATCAAACAACACCAGGAAGTGGCGGGCGCAAGGGATTCAAAAGGCTAATGCAGGCACATAAATTGAGTCTGGAGCTGGAGGGGTGGGGTGTACATACTGTTTTAACCTGGTTTTACTTATGTTAATAAAATAAAAAACAACATTGACTGGAGAACGATGACTAGATAGCTAGACATGAGCGCGGGCAACCCCGCGATATCATCTGTATTACTTGTTTGTACTCACGTTGTGTTCAACTGCAAAGTTAACTACACTGAGCATGTCTGTCCATTATGTCAATGCTAAATAAAGAATTGAAAAAAAATAATAAAAAGCCGGAAATACATGAGGACTTACAGCTCTTGAGAAAGTCCTCGGGACGAAACACTTTGAGCGGAGAGGCTTGACAGTGTCACCCCAGAGATTCTACACTTATTCATCCGTCCTTGCCTGGTTCATCCTCTTATACATATTTGGAAGGAGAACATTTACCATCAGAAGGCATCGATACCGGATCTGTATTTAAAGGGGACTTAATCCAGGAGGGGTTGACAAGCTCGTTTGCACAAATTGATATGTGTCTTTGTGCCATCATCCTTGTGAGTGTACATATTGTTATTTTATCATCCTACTGTGCCATTAAATACTTCACCATATATGCTTTTAATATTTTATATGTCTTCCATTGAATATGTATGATAACTATATACACGTTTTGTGATTGTGGCGCCCCCATCTGGTATATGTTTTGGGAACTATACCCTTTTTTGCATTTGTAAAGGATATAAAGGACTGTGACTTCAACTGACAGAGGGGAAACTCATGTATTGAATGATTATTGGGGCTTTCTGGATTTAGCCCTGCTGATTTCTTGGAGGCATGATGGTGCTTGGAATAACTGGGCGTTAAAGCCCTGCTTTGCATAATGGCACAGACCATCATTTAGTCCTTAAGATGTTAAACATACTTATTATATACATATAGAATGTAATAGAGAAAAGAGGTGAAGAAGGCCCTGCTCAAACAAGCTTACAAACTTTGGGGAATTCGTAAAGATACATAAGAGAAATAACAGCATGTCAGAGGGGGTTGTGATTGGTAAATAAGATGCCTGTGTTAAACTAAGTTCGTAATAGAGGTGTGTGGAAAAGCTGAACAGTGGCATGGAGAGAGCGCTGGGCTATGAAGGCGAGGGAACTGAATGAGGGCATTGAAATTAAAAGAACGTCACCCAAGAAGATGGTAAGCTTTCCTAAACACCTGATGAGGTGTGTTTTCAGATACTTCTTGAAGGACAGGAGGCTAGGTGAGAGTCTGATGGCACAGGGTAATACATTCCAAAGTACCAGAAAGAAAAGGGGAGATTAGATTCCTAATTTGAAAAATCCTGCAGTTGAGAGTTGGCAGTGCAGGAATGAGCAGATGTCAGCAGAAGATTATTTGCGAAGCGAAGGAAACCAAAATGGGTATATTATATATAAGTAAAGAGGAAAGTGGGGCTTTGTAGGCTAGTGTTGGCAGTTTGAATCGAATCCTGAAGGGTACAGGAATTCAATGTAATGATTGGCAAAGGGATTAAGGTGTGGCATTAGCAGTCTGTCAAGACAATGAGCCTGGCTGCAGCATTCATTACAGACTGAAGAGAGAGAAAGAATACATTTATTTCCAAGGCCAATGAGTAGTAAGTTGCAATAGTTAAGTCGGCGAATGCAGGCAATATGTCTTAGAGTGGAAGTTACAGGGTTTGGAGAAAGAGTAGATGTGAGGAGAAAAGGTAAAACCTGAGTGAAAGTAACAGAAAGGCAGCAAGCGTGAGTGGTTAGGCTAACACGTGTCCCATTGACTTGCAGGGAAATTGGTGGATAACTGTTTGGGGGGGGGGGGGGGGAGATGTTCAATCTTAGAAAGAATATGTTTTTAAAAAAAATTGGACGACATCCGGTTAGAGATGGAAGAGAGGATGTTTGTAATGAATTCCAAGAGAGTCATCAGGGAAGGAGAGGTAAATCTGAGTATCATCACCATTTAAATGGTAATGGAATCCAAAGGAGTTAATAAGGTTACTGAGAGAGGCAGTGTAAATGGAGAATAAATATGACCAATAACAAAGCTTTGGAGAACACCAACTGAGATAGGCAGTGGGGAGGAGGTGGCATCAGAGAAAGAGACACTCAATGAGCGTTCAGAAAGATAAGATGAAAAGCAGTCAAGTACAGTGTCATGGAGCACAAGGTTGTGGAGGGTTTAAAGATCCATTTTACCGCACTACGGAATTTTCTGGCACTATATAAATAATAAAATAATAATAATGAAGAGTGGTCAACAGTATCAGGCAGCAAAGATGTCGAGGAGAGTATTGACCATTACATTTAGCAGTGATTGTCGTTAGTAATTTGGTATGGACGGTTTCAGTAGAATGGAGGGAGCGGAAGCAGATTGAAGATAGTCAAGAAGAGAGTTAGTATTGACAAAGTGAGTTAGACCGGTCAATACAACCTGATCAAGAAGCTTAGAAGTGAATATTAGTAGTGATATGGGATAGTAATTAGAAGGAGAGGTAGGGTCAAGAGATGCCTTTTTTAGGATGGTATTAAAAATTGCATGTTTGAGGGAAGAAGGAAGTTATCAGCAGACAAAGATAAGTTGAAAATATGCATTAAAGGGACAATATAGTCACCAAAACAATTACAGCTTAATGTAGTTGTTCTGGTGTCTATAGTCTGTCTCTGCAGGCTTTCTGATGTAAGCACTGCCTTGTCAGAGAAAAAGCACTTTTTACATTGTTCCCTAGGGACACCTCCAGTAGCAGTCATTCAGATGGCAACTAGAGGTGCTTCTTGGGTGAGTGCTGCACATCAGAATCTCCACGCTCTGCATGGTGACGCTGAACTTTCCCCATAGAGATGCACTGATTCAAAGCATCTCTATAAGAAGATCCTGATTGACCAACATGGCATTTGGCTCCACCCGCCTTTTTGACTGTGCTCTTCAGACTTGATGATCTATGTCAATCCAATGCTTTCCCATGGAGACAGAGAGAAAGAAGTTAAAAGTGGAAGAAGGTACAGAATGGAAGCCGAGTATTGGAAGGAAGGCAGAAAGATGGGAGATTCCATTCCTAATTTGATTGATTGTCTCTGTAAAGTGACATGCTAGCTGTGAGGTTAGTTAATGGTAGGGTTGCAGTGGGGCAAAGAAGGCGGGGGAAAGAGGAATTTGGGATCACTAGAGTAGGTTGAGATAAGAAAGGTAAATTACTCTTGCTTTGCAAGGGAGAGGGCAGAAGTACAGGACAATTGCATGGATTTGTAATGTAGAAAGTGTGGTATGAGGCTTTCTTTGGATTAGGAAACACATCACCAGCTGCTATAAAAAAATTAAGGCCAGAGAAAGAAGGTAGAAATGGAACTTGAATGTATGTTTAGAACTTTTGGTTTTAGAGGAGGGAGGGAAGGAGGTATTAAGAATGAGAACATTGGATAAGCAACTTTACAAACACTGGGGAAGGAGGTTTTAGGTAGTGTAGCACTCTGTTAGTGAAGCAGGAATAGTTGAGAATGAAAGATGGTGAGTAATCAATGAGGGAGATTATAAGACTGCTGTCTGCAAAGAGCAAATGATGACCATAATTATGTAATTAGTCAATATATTAAAAAAATTAATTGGGGTGGGTGGGAGAGAAGAGAGTGTGTTGTTACAAGGCATGTGTGCAAGAGACTAAGACTGTTAAAGAGAAGAGATTATTGAATGAATTAGATGCTATTTTGGGAGGGGCAAGCACTGGGAATTAATGGTCCATAGAGTTGACAAGGAACAGTTATAGGCCTGCTGACACAAATACTAGGGGTGCAATATTCTATCTGAGAGCATACAACATAGAATTCTAGTACAAAAATGTAAAACAGAAGAAATAGCTCTTGACAAAGGCGTGAGAGCACGCCAAAACGCACGTTGAGCGTTTCTCTGTGCCAAATCTGTTTTTAACACTGGGGTACTTTGTTGACTAATATGGAATGTTTCATGGAGAGTGGGGGGATGTGGGCAAGTTAATCTGACAGGCTGCCGTGAAGCAGCAGTAGATGATAGAGAGATCCCGGCGATTAATAGTTTGAGTTTTTAGGAGGTGTTAAAGTTCAGGTGTGAGAGCACTGTTCCTGTTTTGGCGGGTGGGCGAATTTTTATTATTAGTGATACATATTTGAAGTCAACTATATCGCTAAGCACCTGCTCAGTATTTATTTTCTTTATGGCTAGTGTCTCTAATGGCAGTTCAGTGTCTCTAATCTACCCTGCTAACCATCTACTCAAATATATATGCTTTGCCTGTTTGTCCCCTACCCTGTCTAACTAATGGACATAAAAACTCCCTCTATATGTGTCGTTTCCCCCCCCCCCCAGGTTCAGGAAATATCCACTGTGTTATCTTGATACTTTATATAGGATCTAACACACAATCTGGCTGTTTAAGTTTTATGCAGACCCATAGGCGTGCGCAGCCTATTGCATTAGGGTGTGCACCCTAAAGCACAAGCACACGCGGCGTATATATATATGTATATATATATACACATATATATATACACACACAAAGCTGTGTGTGTGCTGTGTGAGGGTGCTGTTAGTGTGATGTGTGTGTGAGGGTGCTGGTAGTGTACTATGTGGGTGAGGGTGTTTGTGTGTGCGTGCTTGTGAGGGTGCTGTTAATGTTCTGTGTGTCAGGGTGCTGTTTGTGTGTGTGCACTTGTGAGGGTGCTGTAAATGTACTGTGTGTGAGGGTGCTGTTTGTGTGTGAGGGTACTGGTAGTGTGATGTGTGTGTGTGTTTGTTAGGGTCCTGTTTGTGTTTGTGAGGGTACTGTTAGTGTGCTGTGTGAGTGTGAGGGTGCTGTTTGTGTAATGTGTGTGAGGGTGCTGTGTGTTTGTGAGGGTGCTGTGTGTGTGGGTGCTGTATGTGTGTGCGGGTGCTGTATGTGTGTGTGGGTGCAGTATGTGTGTTGGTGCTGTGTATGTGTGTGGGTGATGTATATGTGTGTGGGTGCTGTGTATGTCTGTGGGTGCTGTATGTGTGTATGTGCTGTGTATGTCTGTGGGTGCTGTATGTGTGTGGGTGCTGTGTGTGGGTGCTGTATGTGTGTAGGTGCTGTGTATGTCTGTGGGTGCTGTATGTGTGTAGGTGCTGTGTATGTCTGTGGGTGCTGAATGTGTGTAGGTGCTGAATGTGTGTAGGTGCTGTATGTGTGTAGGTGCTGTATGTGTGTGGGTGCTGTGTATGTGTGTGGGTGCTGTATGTGTGTAGGTGCTGAATGTGTGTAGGTGCTGTATGTGTGTGGGTGCTGTATGTGTGTGGGCGCTGTGTATGTGTGTGGGTGCTGTGTATGTGTGTGGGTGCTGTATGTGTGTGGGTGCTGTATGTGTGTAGGTGCTGTATGTGTGTGGGTGCTGTGTATGTGTGTAGGTGCTGTATGTGTGTGGGTGCTGTGTATGTGTGTGGGTGCTGTATGTGTGTAGGTGCTGTGTATGTCTGTGGGTGCTGAATGTGTGTAGGTGCTGAATGTGTGTAGGTGCTGTATGTGTGTAGGTGCTGTATGTGTGTGGGTGCTGTGTATGTGTGTGGGTGCTGAATGTGTGTAGGTGCTGTATGTGTGTGGGTGCTGTGTATGTGTGTGGGTGCTGTGTATGTGTGTGGGTGCTGTATGTGTGTGGGTGCTGTATGTGTGTAGGTGCTGTATGTGTGTGGGTGCTGTGTATGTGTGTAGGTGCTGTATGTGTGTGGGTGCTGTGTATGTGTGTGGGTGCTGTATGTGTGTAGGTGCTGTGTATGTCTGTGGGTGCTGAATGTGTGTAGGTGCTGAATGTGTGTAGGTGCTGCATGCCGCGGCAACGCTCAGATCTCGCGAGAGGAACCCAGCGGAGCTGCTGGCAATAGCTCCCCGGGTCCTCCCCTGCCTCCCTCCATGCCTGTGAGCCGGTGAGGGGAGGCTGAGAGCAGAGCCGGCGCTCGGATAGCGCCGGCTCTGCATGAGCCGGCAGGGGAGATCCTGAGATCTCCCCTGCCGGTCTCAATACATAGGCATGCCGCATGTGCTGTGTATGTGTGTGGGTGATGTATATGTGTGTGGGTGCTGTGTATGTCTGTGGGTGCTGTATGTGTGTATGTGCTGTGTATGTCTGTGGGTGCTGTATGTGTGTGGGTGCTGTGTGTGGGTGCTGTATGTGTGTAGGTGCTGTGTATGTCTGTGGGTGCTGTATGTGTGTAGGTGCTGTGTATGTCTGTGGGTGCTGAATGTGTGTAGGTGCTGAATGTGTGTAGGTGCTGTATGTGTGTAGGTGCTGTATGTGTGTGGGTGCTGTGTATGTGTGTGGGTGCTGTATGTGTGTAGGTGCTGAATGTGTGTAGGTGCTGTATGTGTGTGGGTGCTGTATGTGTGTGGGCGCTGTGTATGTGTGTGGGTGCTGTGTATGTGTGTGGGTGCTGTATGTGTGTGGGTGCTGTATGTGTGTAGGTGCTGTATGTGTGTGGGTGCTGTGTATGTGTGTAGGTGCTGTATGTGTGTGGGTGCTGTGTATGTGTGTGGGTGCTGTATGTGTGTAGGTGCTGTGTATGTCTGTGGGTGCTGAATGTGTGTAGGTGCTGAATGTGTGTAGGTGCTGTATGTGTGTAGGTGCTGTATGTGTGTGGGTGCTGTGTATGTGTGTGGGTGCTGAATGTGTGTAGGTGCTGTATGTGTGTGGGTGCTGTGTATGTGTGTGGGTGCTGTGTATGTGTGTGGGTGCTGTATGTGTGTGGGTGCTGTATGTGTGTAGGTGCTGTATGTGTGTGGGTGCTGTGTATGTGTGTGGGTGCTGTGTATGTGTGTGGGTGCTGTACGTGTGTAGGTGCTGTGTATGTCTGTGGGTGCTGAATGTGTGTAGGTGCTGAATGTGTGTAGGTGCTGTATGTGTGTAGGTGCTGTATGTGTGTGGGTGCTGTGTATGTGTGTGGGTGCTGAATGTGTGTAGGTGCTGTATGTGTGTGGGTGCTGTGTATGTGTGTGGGTGCTGTGTATGTGTGTGGGTGCTGTATGTGTGTGGGTGCTGTATGTGTGTGGGTGCTGTATGTGTGTAGGTGCTGTATGTGTGTGGGTGCTGTGTATGTGTGTGGGTGCTGTGTATGTGTGTGGGTGCTGTATGTGTGTAGGTGCTGTGTATGTGTGTGGGTGCTGAATGTGTGTTGGTGCTGTGTATGTGTGTGGGTGCTGTGTATGTGTGTGGGTGATTGTAGGGGGTGGAGGTGGGGGTACATTACTTAATAGCCCCCCTCCCTTCTTACTTTATGTAGGGAGGGGGGATCCTTCCTTGCTGCCTTCCCTGGTGGTCCAGTGGAGGTGGGGGCAGATCAGTTATCCCCCCTCCCTTCTTACCTTATGCCTGGGAGGGGGGATCCTGCTGCTGCTGCCATCCATCCCTGGTGGTCCAGTGGAGAGTGAACTCTAGCCCCGCAGGGCTAGAGTTCACTCACGCGAGATCTGAGCGTTGCCGCGGCAACGCTCAGATCTCGCGAGAGGAACCCAGCGGAGCTGCTGGCAATAGCTCCCCGGGTCCTCCCCTGCCTCCCTCCATGCCTGTGAGCCGGTGAGGGGAGGCTGAGAGCAGAGCCGGCGCTCGGATAGCGCCAGCTCTGCATGAGCCGGCAGGGGAGATCCTGAGATCTCCCCTGCCGGTCTCAATACATAGGCATGCCGCGGGGATTAGGGTGTGCCCAGGCACACCCGGCACACCCCGTGCGCAGACCCTGCTCATAGATACTACGCCCTCAATAGGAATAGCATTATACTGTGCTGTGGGGGTGTATGTATCTAATACTCTAGCCTCCTATCCTGTTAATAGAGTGATCTCCACTTTTAGTCATACTACTTATTTTTATTTCTGGCCACACAGTCTATTCTTCTATCAATTTTTGAAGTACTATATATATCTAAGCCACTGGTAGCTTTGCAGTTTATATAAGTATACTTCTGACATTTTTTGTGGCTTTTCACAATTAGTCTACCCAGCTTTTAAAGGTATATTACCACTTGATGTTCACATTTTTTTTTTTTTTGTTCTCTCACACTGAGGAGATTTTTTCATGTTTTTTTTTGTGTGTATATATGTATTTGACTTAATAAATACTGTACCATACATACAAATTTCTATACTCTTAAAGAGATATCACATGGTGGAGTGGACAACCACCCGCGTATAGCGGAGAGAGTGACCACTCCACTCTATTCCTTTTTATTTGTATCAGAAGAAATAATAATTTAATAACCAAATCTTTACCTCTTACAAACATTAAATGGCTTACTCTTGAGGTTTTCGGTTAGTGCAACACTGACATCTACTGGAAAAAATTAAATCAACCCGTAGAAATAACATTCTCTTCATTATCAGGCACGTATTTCTAATAATGGGCATGGACTTCAAGAAACATGCTTTAGAGATTCTGGCCGATGTTGACATTATAACATAACCCATTAAATTTGTTGACTGCACATCACATCATGAATAATGAATCTCTCATTCCACTACATGCATTGGAGTGCTCAACCTATTGTCTTTCTTATAGAACCAATCAGCAAAATGTATATTTTGTGACCTGATGTGTTGTCCTCTTGGAAGTAGCTATTAAAATATGCAGAGACTGTTGCCATAAAGTGATTTGCATGGTAAACAATGATACTCAGACAGGCAGTAACACTAAAAGAATGCTTGTTTGGTATTTGGTGCCTGAAGTGTGCCAAGAAAACATTACTATTACACCACCACCACCACCACAAGAATGAGTCTTTACGTTGTGATTTAATTAATGTCCTACTGTCTAGTGATTTAAATTGTGCCTTATTTTGATTTTATTCAAATCAAATATACCCTGCCTCATCCCTCCAATTCTACTCCCTCCAACAAAAACGTATTTTTGGCGTATAATATTTGTGAGGTCAGGCATTGATGTTGGACGTAAAGACCTGGCTCGCAATCTCCGTTCCTGTTCAGCTGTATTCCTGGCACTACAGCTCCCGTGCCTCCCTCACGTCCCCACCCTACCGGTAAATAAAGGGTTAAAACCCCTTTATTTACTTACCTTTTAGACACTCAGTCCTATGACGAACGGGGTCTAATGCATGCCGCGCGCACATTAGACACCCCCATAGGAAAGCATTGAATCATTGAAAGCATTGAATGGAGGTTCTCATGCTAAGCGTGATGATGTCCAAATGTCCATTTCAATTCAGGAAGCCCTCTAGTGGCTGTCTTTTAGACAGCCACTGAGGGCAGACTCAGATATGCTATGTAAACATTGCAGTTTCTATGCACTAAGTGCAATAGGGACAGTGCACCCAGACCACTTCAATTAGCTGAAGTGGTCTGGGTGCCTACAGTGTCCTTGTAAGATTTTCCAACCCCATACCATTATCACTCCTCCACCAAACTTTACATTTGGCACAATGCAGTCAGGCAGGTAACGTTCTCCTGGCATCCATCAAACCCAGACTCACTCATCAGACTGCCCAACTGAGAAACCTGCTTTGTCACGATACAGAGGACTTTTTAGTGCTCCAGAGTCCAGTGAGGCTTCTGCTGCACAGTTTTTTTGCTGATATTATGCTTATGGAAGTTTGGAACTCTTTAGCTATGGAATCAAAAGAGTGTTGGCGACTTTTATGCTTCATGCGCCTCAGCACTCTGTGCCCCCTCGTTGTAACTTTACATGTTGAAAGATAAAATTTCATGAAATTACTTATTACAAAGGTGGCATCTTATCACAGTACCACGCTTGAATACACTGAGCTCTTTAGAATGATCCTTTTATTTCACAAGTGTTTGTAAATGCACACTACATGGCTAGGTACTTAATTTTATACATGTTTGGCCACGGATCAAATTAAAACACGTGAATTCAATAATTAACCCCTTCAAGGCGGCCGTGCCGTCCTGGGGACTTACCTTGTTGCTGGCGATCGTGATGGGGTCTTTCCTGACAGTCCAGGTAGTTCCCACGTGGCTGATCTGGCCCTCCTGGGCCATGTTTTCAAGAGGTTAAAGACATTGAGTCTAGGAGAAGGTTATCCAAATAGTGGTAAATCTATAGTACCTTCAGACGAAGATCTGCCACCAACGCCACCAAAACCTTTGTGGATGTACGAGGAGCTGTGCTTAAGCCAAAAGGCATTACCCTCAATTGGAAATGGTCTCCTGGAATAGCAAGAACCTTTGACGAGCTGGTGAGATTGGAATTTGAACGCATGCCTCCTTTAGGTCTATGGAAAAAAAAAAACAGTCTCATTGATGCACAACAGCAATAATGGAAAGTGAGGGATTCCATACAAAACATTTGGAGATGAAGGAGGCCTTCCATCTCCTGATTGCTTAGGGATCAAAAAAATTGGTCAATATATTCCTCAAAATCTTTTGTGGACAGGTATCACGGTCGTGTGATAACCCAACACGCAGTATGTAAACCCACAGAAAACCCAAGCACGTATTACCGAACCTTAGAATGGTCGGTTTTAACGTAGGTTACACACAGACACACACATACTTGCTGACAGACAGACACATACTCACTGACAGACACACACACACTCACACACATACTTTTCATTATTGCTTCTTACCTTGTGGAGCCGATGTGGGGCATCTCCCTGGGGTCCTTCCTGCACCTCACTGCTCTCTCGCGCGGTTTAGTGATGCTAGGTGCCGGAATATGACATCATATTCCGGCGCCCGGCTTCACTTCAGTCGGCGCACGTGAGGGAGCGGTGAAGAGCAGGAACACTGAGCTCCCTCGCGAACCTCCTCCCCAGCCGGGTAAATGTTAGCAGAGTAGGCACCTGCAATATGGGGAAAGCAGGTGCCAACTCTGCTATAACACTGAGCATGCACTTGCGGCTCGCCGGGTCGCAAAGATGGTCCTTGTGGGCCGTGAGTTTGACATGCTTGATCTAGAGGCTCTAGACTGGGCTGGACTGGGAAGAAAAAGCAGATATTACTCTAGTCCCATCTTCCACTCTCCAGCTCCCTCTCCTCTCCAGCTCCATCTCTCCCTCCAACTGCATCTTCATCCCCCTCTCCCCTCTAGCATCATCTTCCTCCCTCTCTCCCTTCCAGCTTCCTTCTCGTTTCCCAGCTCCATTTTCCTATCTCTTCCCAGCTCCACCCTGGGAGGGGACACCGTTGTTGTGTGGTGTACACCCCTTGCATGGGGTTTTGCATAAAAGTAGAGTGTGGCAAATAAAGTGTTGTTGTACCTCCAGGACTGTGTCTCGTCCAGTTACTGGGGGAAAATTAGTCTTTTCATAGTCTAAAAGGTTCCTGTTCGGCTGAAGGAAGGGAATTAGCGGAGGTAATCGGTCAGGTTACTAGGTGGTCCGCTACAGTACTCAATACATTATACACACAGGCATGAGGCCTCAAATCCAGAGGCAGTTTATTGCTTACTGTAACACAAGTCAACACAAGGTTTTCTCAGTATACACAATATACAGCTTCCTACTCTATAAACAGTGTCTCAGTGTCCTCCCAAGGTGGCTGTATTCAGTTAACCAACAAGATGGCTGCTGCTTCCTGATTACCAGTACATCGTCATTCCAGCCTGCACTGGAAAAGGGGGAGGGGCATAATGCCACCTAGGAAAACTCTGAGACAGTGAGTCTGCCTAAACATCACACACACTTATTCAACTGTTATAGTGGTTATGGTCGTTGGCTGTAGTCAAACTGTTGTAGTATGGTTTGACAACTTACCTGGGTCCCCAGGCTTTCACTATGCATCCAGTATATGGCGCATATTGGCTGAGAGTGCTCAGCTGATGCTTTCAGTCAGTGTGTGTGGTTCTGCTTAGCTCTGTAGAGGTAACTAGAGTCGTCTAACGGAGAAGACCAGTTGCAGGGGCAGTGACCACAGGATCCCAGCTGTATCCAGGAAAGCTGTCAAACCTTACTTAAACGGTTTCACTACTTATTATGGCATGATCACAGGGCACAGAGTGCTGTAGTATCTATTAGACTTGGGCATTCGTATTCGTACGAATGGATTTTCGTACGAAAATATGCATTTTCGGTCATTCTTCCGAATACCGAATTACGAAAGGCTATACAAACTAAAGAACGAACAAACGAATAGCCGTTTGCCGAAAATCTTTCGTTTGTTCGTTCATTCGGCTTTTTGAATTATACTCTGGGTGAATTTACATTTTAGCACCTCTGTGTAATGTATTGCAATGCAAACTACCGAACGAGAGCATACTACCGAATTCAAACTACCGAATTCAAACTACCGAATTCAAACTACCGAACGCACAAACCATTCGTGCTTTTTCATTGCTTTACATGGGGATGGTAGAAAAACGAATGAACTAATGAACTAATGAATGAACTGATTTGCCTCAATTCGTGTATTAGTTCATTCGGATGCCTTCTTGTATGAATCAAAGAGGAGGGGTATGGGAGTGAGCTGATTTTCATTTATCTAATCAGCTCACTCCTTTGACATGATGCTGTAGGGGCTTATCCAATGGTGAGTGCTTTATCGTGGATTTAAAAAATAACTAAACAGCAGTATAAAAGCAGGCAGTGGATCTTTCTATGCCCTTCTTTGACTGAGTTTTGTTGTTGACACACTGTGCTTCTGTGCTGTGTTAGCCTCATTGCTTGTCTTAGAGATTTTCTGTGAGTGAGTCTTGGTGTGCCTACCAGTTCTCACTTGTTGAATTTGAGTCTATTGCTGAGAATTTTTTATTTTATTTTAGTGCTTTTTGAGAGCTGTGCTGCTGTCAGTGTGCCACACGGTGCCTGGCTGGCACTGCCAGTGCCTGCCTTCCCCCCCGCTTGCTTACTGCCTACAGCAACCAGGTATTACTTTTTAAATTTTTTTAAATCTGTTTATTTTTATTTAATCAAAATTAATTAGCTTAAATTGATTTAGATTTAGAGTAAAGGTAGAATCAGTCCAGTACTTTAGCGTAGTGGGCCTGAGGGCTTCTGCCCTAGGGGTAGACTAGCTTGTTAGCCTAGAAGAAAAGAAATCTAGTTTATCTGTTAATTATTTTTAGCAGCAAAGTGGATTTTTGTTAAATTGATTTTACAGAGGTGCTGCGTCATTTTGCAGGCAGTCAGTATAAAAGTTAAGTAATATTTTTTTATTCAGTTAATAGAATTATCTTCAGTTTTAATTAAAACATTTTATTAAGTTGATAGAATTATCTTCAGTTTAGACTATATATTTGTTGTAGTACAGTCTCTTTGTGCTTTGTTAGAACAGAAAACACACTAGTCAATCAAACAGTCTATTTTTTGTTTTACATTTTTCACACTTTTAGTGTCATTTTCTTTTTGTGCTCACATCAGCATCAGCAGTGAAGTTAACTGTTCTGACTGCTGTTGTGAAGAAATTCCTTTTTTCATTAACTGATTTTTATTAGTTCAGTTAGTGTGTTTGTTTAACAGCAATCAGTGAAGCTAACTGGTTGCTGTTTTTATTTGGTTCATTTTAGTTTCTGATTGACTGTGTGACTGTCCTAACCTAAGCTTCAAGGTAGCTGTAGTAAACCTTTTATTATTTTATTTTTCTAATATTAGTAAATTTTTTCATACGCTGTTTTTTGCAGTAGTCGAGCAGGGAGCACTTGTTGTTGGCAGACAGTGCAGTTTTGTATAGTTCCTCAGAAAGCACTAGAGTGAAGAAATCTGCCTCAGTACTAGTGTCTCTATTTTTTTTTTTTTTTATCTGTGTTGATCTGTATATTAGCATAGCACCAAACTTCAAATAATCCTTTTTAATAAAAATATAAACGTTAGTTTAAAAACACCACATAGTACATACATTACATTATCTCTTTCTTTTCTTTTCTTCAACTTCTTTTCTTTTCTTTTCTTACTATTTTAAAATTCTAAATGGATCCTCTTAAACGTTCATCCACTAGTAAAGTGAGGGAGGGTCAGTCAGCCACCACCACCACCAATACCACCGCCACCACCACAAGTAGTGGTAGTTTGAGTACGCAGCCTATGCGTCAGCCTAAGCGGTCAAGGAGTGCTGCTATGTCAGACTCACCACCTAGGAGGCCAAAGTCTGGTCAAGGAAAGGCAGTGGCACCAATAGCAGGCAGCAGTGCAGCAAGGCCCAGAATTGCAAGTCTTTTCTATGGCAAAGGGAAACCAGCAGGGCTTTTAAGGGTGAGCACTATGGCTACTAATACTAAAAACACAACTGGTAGTAGGAGTAGCCCAATAAGTAAGAGGAAGCGTGTTTTTCCCCAAGCATCTTCCAATACCACAAGCAGGCCTGTGAGTCGTGCTGCTAAGAAGCGTCCTTCTTGTACACGGAGGCTGTTTCCTAATCCCCCTCTCAAGACCACCACTTCCACCACCACCAGTGCTGCGCCTGCTTCTACCACTGACAGCGGCACCTCAGCACAGGAGTTGTTGCCATTGCCAATGCTACCCAGTGCTCCTAGTCCTATTATTCCTGGAGGTGATATCAGTCTTACCCCCAACCTTGCAGGAATTGCATTTAGTCTGGCTGATGAAGAGCTTGACTATGAGCCTGAGAATGAGGATGAGATAGTAGAGGAAAGTCAGAATTCTTCAGGGAGCAGTCCAACCTTTTCTCCTGCTACAAGTGCACATTTTTCCCTTTCCTCTCCACTTTCTCCAATAGTAGCACCTGCTACTTCAACCATTAGCAGACCACCACCACCACCACCACCACCACCACCACCACCCCCACCACCAATTATTACACCACCATTAGCAGCAGAATCCCGAAGGGCAAGTGCCAATGTTTTGCGCCGCAGCAAAGTTTGGGATCACTTTGAAAGTGTTGGAGATGGGCGCTTTGCAAAGTGCAAACTTTGTGGGAAGGAAGTTAGCAGGGGGAGAGTGTTGGGTCATCTCACCAGTGCAGGGATGAACCATCACCTTCGCAGCCATCACAAAGCTGTGTTATTGAGGGAAGAGGCAGAAAGTACTAGGGCAGGCAGCATAGCTTCTACTATTACAGTGTCCAGTACCATGGCAGCTAGGAGTGACATGGGAGGTGTTGCAGAGCCAAGAGCTACTGGTGCTGCCAGCCAACAACCAAGACTGGTTGGAGCATCACAATGCGTCCAGCCCACCCTGGAACAATTTGGGGGATTCCACTCCAGGGCTATGTCTAAACAGCAGGCCAATAAAATTACGCGACTTATTGGCCAGTTAATTGCTGTTGGGGGTGCTTCATTTTCTATGATAGAAGGGCAGCCTTTCAAACAGTTGATGGAGGCTGTGGCTCCACAATATCATCTTCCCTCACGCTCCACTTTCAGCAGGAGGATAGTCCCTTCACTTTACCGGTCCTGTGTTGGAGTAGTTAAAAGGGAGCTTTCGAAGGCTGCTGGTCAGTCTGTGCATTTTACCACAGATTTGTGGAGTGCACCAAGTGGCCAGCATGCCTTCCTTTCCCTGACAGCACACTGGTGGGAGCCTGGTGTGTCTCAGGAAGCTGCTGCTGCAACTTCAGCAGCAGTGTCTAGCAGAAAGGGAGGTGTATCTGATCAGCTGGGCTATCGCTCTTTCCTTCTCCATGCTGAAGTGATGGATGAAAAACACACTTCAGATAACATTCTGCAGGCAGTAAGGAGGATGGTGTCTCTTTGGGTTGGAGCGGAGGCAGGCACCAATGTAGAAGTGGGCTTTGTGGTTACTGATGGAGCTACAAATATGGTGAAAGCTCTGCGTGATGGTAACCTTGTTGGTGTGCGCTGTGCAGCGCACATTATCCATCTAGTAGTAAAGTCAGCAATCCCAGAAGGTAATAACAGAGTTTCCAGTGTGATTGAAAGGTGCAGGAGGATTGCTGGGCACTTCCACCGCAGTGTGAAGGCTAGCCAACTGTTGAGGCAGGAACAAGAGAAGGCAGGTCTTCCCACACACTGTCTACGACAAGATGTCAGTACACGGTGGAACTCTACTGTAGAGATGCTGGAGAGGATTTTAGAGCAGCAGAGGGCAATCCATAGTCTGTCATCAGACCAGTACATTGGTATTGGTTCTCCACTAGGTAGAGACGATTGGACAGTGATTGCTCAGCTAGTGGCAGTCCTGAAACCCTTCAGGGATGCCACTGAAAATTTAAGCTTGAACACTGCCAATCTGGGACAGGTAATCCCTGTTTTCACCCATCTAGGGAGCAAGATGGGTGTCTTCCTTGAACGCCAAGAGGTTGTTCAAGGTGATCCTTTACATCCTGATGTAGTAACTCTGGTCAGGAGGCTGAAGGATCAGCTTAAAGTTCGCCTACGTGAGCGATTGGATAATTCTCCTGAACTGATGCTAGCTTGCCTGTGTGATCCAAGGATTAAGGGAAAGCTTGCACTCAGATCCAATAACTTAACAAATTGGAGGGAGAAACTGATCCAGAGGGTGTGTGACTGGCAGCAAAAGAGGGGAATGCTGTATGAGGGAGTAGTTCAGCAGGAGGCTGAGATGTCGGCCACTTCTTGCAGAAGCAGTGGCACTACCACCACCACCACACAACTGAGTGGAGCAGCTGCATTTTGGGAAGAGTTGCTTGAGGATATAGTTGGACCCACTGAGAGTGCTAGCAGCAGACAGGAGAGCACTGCCTCAGAAATGGTCAGAGCGTACCTCTCTGAACCTCCTTTGCCCCATAATGTCGACCCTCTTAGCTATTGGGATGAGAAGAAGAGTGTGTGGCCTGCACTCTCATTGGTTGCGCAGGAGCTGCTTTCATGTCCGCCAACCACTGTCCCAAGTGAGCGTGTGTTTTCGGTAACCGGTAATATACTGAATCCACAGCGCTCACAAATGTCACCTCATCTCATGGAGCAGATTGCCTTTCTTAAATTTAATCTGCCTAAATTGGGGTACCCTGCTCTACACTTTGACTGTAATTGAGCTTAGGGTTTCTCAAATTTCTTTCTAGTTATATGGTTGTGTAGTGGATGATGTGTATGGTTGTGTAGTGGATGATGTGTATGGTTGTGTAGTGGATGATGTGTGTGTGGTTGTGTAGTGGATGATGTGTGTGGTTGTGTAGTGGATGATGTGTATGGTTGTGTAGTGGATGATGTGTGTGGTTGTGTAGTGGATGATGTGTATGGTTGTGTAGTGGATGATGTGTGTGGTTGTGTAGTGGATGATGTGTATGGTTGTGTAGTGGATGATGTGTATGGTTGTTTAGTGGATGATGTGTATGGTTGTGTAGTGGATGATGTGTGTGGTTGTGTAGTGGATGCTGTTTGTCTGTTTGATGTGTGTGTGTGTGTGTGTGTGTGTGTTGGATGTGTGACAAATGCTGCTGGGATTATTTTTTTTAATGTAGAATTTGTATAATTAAAAAAAAAAAAGTATTTCCCCCTCCTTGCCTCTTAACTGTAGCCTGTAGTTGGGGCAGCAAAGAGGAGCCCAGCAGACTCCCTCCACGTTCTCCCTCCTGCCAGCCACTGCTCTATGCGAGCCCAGCATGCTCTGCGTACTCCCTTAGCTACTGAGCTCTTGTTCCTGATCCTGCTTCCCTCTACAGAAGGAAGAGGTTCACCCACTAGAACCTGGTCATAAGTCCAGGGTGGATAGCAGACAGAGTGATTCCAGCCCAGCAGCGGCGGTTCATGAAGTCAGCGGTACTCATGGTGTCTACGGTGTTGATGGTCCTTTGGTGAGCGCTAGGAGCAACGTTTTTGGGGAGGGGGGCAGTAATGTATTGTGGAGGGGACAGTAATGTATTGGGGAGGGGGGCAGTAATGTATTTGGGGAAGGGGGCAGTAATGTATTGGGGAGGGGAGTAATGTATTTGGGGAGGGGGGCAGTAATGTATTGGGGAGGGTGCAGTTATGTATTGGGGAGGGGGGGCAGTAATGTATTTGGGGAAGGGGGCAGTAATGTATTGGGGAGGGGAGTAATGTATTTGGGGATGGGGGCAGTAATGTATTGGGGAGGGGGCAGTAATGTATTGGGGAGGGGGCAGTAATGTATTGGGGAGGGGGGGCAGTAATGTATTTGGGGAAGGGGGCAGTAATGTATTGGGGAGGGGAGTAATGTATTTGGGGAGGGGAGTAATGTATTTGGGGAGGGGGGCAGTAATGTATTGGGGAGGGGAGTAATGTATTTGGGGAGGGGGGCAGTAATGTATTGGGGAGGGGGCAGTAATGTATTGGGGAGGGGGGGCAGTAATGTATTTGGGGAAGGGGGCAGTAATGTATTGGGGAGGGGAGTAATGTATTTGGGGAGGGGGGCAGTAATGTATTGGGGAGGGTGCAGTTATGTATTTGGGGAGGGGCAGTAATGTATTGGGGAGGGTGCAGTAATGTATTGGGGAGGGGAGTAATGTATTTGGGGAGGGGGGCAGTAATGTATTGGGGAGGGTGCAGTTATGTATTTGGGGAGGGGCAGTAATGTATTTGGGGAGGGGCAGTAATGTATTGGGGAGGGTGCAGTAATGTATTGGGGAGGGTGCAGTAATGTATTGGGGAGGGGGGGCAGTAATGTATTTGGGGAAGGGGGCAGTAATGTATTGGGGAGGGGAGTAATGTATTTGGGGAGGGGGGCAGTAATGTATTGGGGAGGGGAGTAATGTATTTGGGGAGGGGGGCAGTAATGTATTGGGGAGGTTGCAGTTATGTATTTGGGGAGGGGCAGTAATGTATTGGGGAGGGTGCAGTAATGTATTGGGGAGGGGGGCAGTAATGTATTTGGGGAGGGGGGCAGTAATGTATTGGGGAGGGTGCAGTTATGTATTGGGGAGGGGGGCAGTAATGTATTTGGGGAAGGGGGCAGTAATGTATTGGGGAGGGGAGTAATGTATTTGGGGAGGGGGGCAGTAATGTATTGGGGAGGGGGCAGTAATGTATTGGGGAGGGTGCAGTTATGTATTTGGGGAGGGGCAGTAATGTATTTGGGGAGGGGCAGTAATGTATTGGGGAGGGTGCAGTAATGTATTGGGGAGGGTGCAGTAATGTATTGGGGAGGGGGGGCAGTAATGTATTTGGGGAAGGGGGCAGTAATGTATTGGGGAGGGGAGTAATGTATTTGGGGAGGGGGGCAGTAATGTATTGGGGAGGGGAGTAATGTATTTGGGGAGGGGGGCAGTAATGTATTGGGGAGGTTGCAGTTATGTATTTGGGGAGGGGCAGTAATGTATTGGGGAGGGTGCAGTAATGTATTGGGGAGGGGGGCAGTAATGTATTGGGGAGGGGGGCAGTAATGTATTTGGGGAGGGGGGCAGTAATGTATTGGGGAGGGGGCAGTAATGTATTGGGGAGGGGGCAGTAATGTATTGGGGAGGGTGCAGTTATGTATTTGGGGAGGGGCAGTAATGTATTTGGGGAGGGGCAGTAATGTATTGGGGAGGGTGCAGTAATGTATTGGGGAGGGTGCAGTAATGTATTGGGGAGGGGGGGCAGTAATGTATTTGGGGAAGGGGGCAGTAATGTATTGGGGAGGGGAGTAATGTATTTGGGGAGGGGGGCAGTAATGTATTGGGGAGGGGAGTAATGTATTTGGGGAGGGGGGCAGTAATGTATTGGGGAGGTTGCAGTTATGTATTTGGGGAGGGGCAGTAATGTATTGGGGAGGGTGCAGTAATGTATTGGGGAGGGGGGGCAGTAATGTATTTGGGGAAGGGGGCAGTAATGTATTGGGGAGGGGAGTAATGTATTTGGGGAGGGGGGCAGTAATGTATTGGGGAGGGGAGTAATGTATTTGGGGAGGGGGGCAGTAATGTATTGGGGAGGTTGCAGTTATGTATTTGGGGAGGGGCAGTAATGTATTGGGGAGGGGGGCAGTAATGTATTGGGGAGGGGGCAGTAATGTATTGGGGAGGGGGCAGTAATGTATTGGGGAGGGGGCAGTAATGTATTGGGGAGGGGGGCAGTAATGTATTTGGGGAAGGGGGCAGTAATGTATTGGGGAGGGTGCAGTTATGTATTTGGGGAGGGGCAGTAATGTATTGGGGAGGGTGCAGTAATGTATTGGGGAGGGGAGTAATGTATTTGGGGAGGGGGGCAGTAATGTATTGGGGAGGGTGCAGTTATGTATTTGGGGAGGGGCAGTAATGTATTGGGGAGGGTGCAGTAATGTATTGGGGAGGGGGGGCAGTAATGTATTTGGGGAAGGGGGCAGTAATGTATTGGGGAGGGGAGTAATGTATTTGGGGAGGGGGGCAGTAATGTATTGGGGAGGGGAGTAATGTATTTGGGGAGGGGGGCAGTAATGTATTGGGGAGGGTGCAGTTATGTATTTGGGGAGGGGCAGTAATGTATTGGGGAGGGTGCAGTAATGTATTGGGGAGGGGAGTAATGTATTTGGGGAGGGGGGCAGTAATGTATTGGGGAGGGTGCAGTTATGTATTTGGGGAGGGGCAGTAATGTATTGGGGAGGGTGCAGTAATGTATTGGGGAGGGTGCAGTAATGTATTGGGGAGGGGGGGCAGTAATGTATTTGGGGAAGGGGGCAGTAATGTATTGGGGAGGGGAGTAATGTATTTGGGGAGGGGGGCAGTAATGTATTGGGGAGGGGAGTAATGTATTTGGGGAGGGGGGCAGTAATGTATTGGGGAGGGGAGTAATGTATTTTGGGAGGGGGGGCAGTAATGTATTGGGGAGGGGGCAGTAATGTATTGGGGAGGGGGCAGTAATGTATTGGGGAGGGGGGGCAGTAATGTATTTGGGGAAGGGGGCAGTAATGTATTGGGGAGGGGGCAGTAATGTATTGGGGAGGGGAGTAATGTATTTGGGGAGGGGCAGTAATGTATTGGGGAGGGGAGTAATGTATTTGGGGAGGGGGGCAGTAATGTATTGGGGAGGGTGCAGTTATGTATTTGGGGAGGGGCAGTAATGTATTGGGGAGGGTGCAGTAATGTATTGGGGAGGGTGCAGTAATGTATTGGGGAGGGGGGGCAGTAATGTATTTGGGGAAGGGGGCAGTAATGTATTGGGGAGGGGAGTAATGTATTGGGGAGGGGGCAGTAATGTATTGGGGAGGGGGGGCAGTAATGTATTTGGGGAAGGGGGCAGTAATGTATTGGGGAGGGGGCAGTAATGTATTGGGGAGGGGGGGCAGTAATGTATTTGGGGAAGGGGGCAGTAATGTATTGGGGAGGGGAGTAATGTATTTTGGGAGGGGGGGCAGTAATGTATTGGGGAGGGGGGGCAGTAATATATTGGGGGGCAGTAATGTATTGGGGAGGGGAACAAGGGGGTCAGCAATGTATTAGGGGAGGGGGGTCAGCAGTATATTAGAGCAGGGGGGTGACAGCAGTATATTAGGGGGAGGGGGGCCAGCAGTGTATTGGATAGGGGGAGGGGGGATGAGAAAGATCTGACTTGGGAATTTGAGATGAGGCAATGATTACATTTTTTACATTGATATTTGTGGCCCAATTAATATTTTATATCTATGGGTTAATCTCATAAGAGCAGACATTAGACTGTGAGAGTAGGACCTGCCAAAGATTGGGTACATTGACGTTGTGGCAGGCTTATGCAATGTATGATCATATAATGTAACTAAATCCCCATTATTTTTATTTGCCTAGATTAGGTGTTTTTAAAAAAACTTTTAAAAACTAATAAAATCTGTCAACATTGAAGTTGCTGTTTAGTAGATAGGAGAGTGCGCTGGATCTTGTGTATTGTTTATTGTATAATATGGCCCCCAGCAGCACTCCATTTAAGCATGTTCAGGTGAGTGCAACCGTCCCCCATGTTTCATATATATATATATATATTTGGGAGTCTAGCCAACTCCTTGGTTTTGCACCCCTCCCTGTTACAGGTGCCTCATCTCATGTCCCTATTTAGCCTTGTACTGCAGGGAGTCTCAGATGGAATTTTTTCCCAAGTTAGTTTGTTAATCTCATTAGAGCAGACATTAGACTGTTAGAGTAGGACCTGCCAAAGATGGGGTACATTGACGTTGTGGCAGGCTTATGCAATGTATGATCATATAATGTAACTAAACCACCATTATTTTTATTTGCCTAGATTAGGTGTTTTTAAAAAAAACTTTTACAAACTAATAAAATCTGTCAACATTGAAGTTCCTGTTTAGTGGATAGGAGAGTGCGCTGGATCTTGTGTATTGTTTATTGTATGTATTGTAATGTGCACACTTCCTTTAAGTCCCGCCGGAAACTGGAACCTGAAATTGAAGTTCCAGTACCGCGTTGCGCGCTGAACACCGGCCCGCGCTTCAAGACAGGTAAGTAAATATGGTATATCGGCGTATAACACGCACACATCATTTCCCACCTATATTCAGGGAGAAAAAGTGCGTGTTATATGCCGATAAATACGGTATATTTTTCGTTCAAGTTTGTTTGTGTGTGTGTATATGTAATGTATATGTATATGTATATATATATATATATATATATATATATATATACACCCACACACACACACCATTAAAGAAAAGAGGAGTCAGAAGTTGTAATCTAATATTTTTTTTTATTAGAAAAGCAAGTGGGAGAAGCAACGAAGCAGAGAAAGCCCAGGTTGTTAGGAGCAGTCCTGGGAGGATATAGTGCAGAGGAGAATAACCAATGTATATTCAGGGGAAGGATAGGGAAAACCAGGAGAAAATTGAGAATATAACAACCTATAATGAACAGCGTCAGTTGTGTTCACATTGTGGATGATAATGAGAAATAAACATCTGAGTGCATTATTCCCGCAGATATCTATTCATCATCATCATCCCTTCTGGGAAGACCCTGCGCACGTTGTTCACGAACTAGGCTATCTACATCAGCAAGGGTTATGCCCAAATTATGGGCAGCTTGCGCGCGCATTAAAATGCACTCTTCCTCCCTCATTTCCATGAAGCGCTGACCATTTTGCTGCAAGCAAACCATTGCTGATGTAAATTGCCTAACGCCCTCATTCAAAATGCTTGACATGGAGCGTACCTCGGTTACCACATTCTGCAAAAGTTCTCGCAGATATTCCCTATCCTGCTGTATGGACGTGTCCGGTTCAGCTTGACGAGCCGGGCTCGTCGCATACAGCGCAGCCATCGTTGGAGGAAGTTGCGGCAACTGTTCTTCGGCCACTGATGTCTCTGAATCAGGATCCACTGCTGTTAGGGTAATGGTACCCTCCTCTTGCAGGGGGAGAGTACCATCAGAACCTATAAGGGAAAACAGAGAAAGAACATTGTTAGCATGTGTCATATGTTGCAATGCTTACTATTATCTGTACAACAATATTATTTAAACTTGGAAATAAGATATATGCAGTCATGCTATTAATTTAATATTATGTCTATGTATAGTTATGCATCTTTGTCCCCCCTAGCCCTTTTTCAGTCTATTTGTGGCCTCTCAACGCATTTCTTTGTGCCCACCTCCCTTTCCTTCGAATCTCACTACATGTATCGTGTCCGAGCGTCCCCAGGTAGAGAATCTCCTGTTTCTTCTGCATGACAGGAAGTTGAGTGCAACAATCAGCTTCCTGTCATGCAAAAGAAACAGGAGATTCTCTACCTGGGGACACTCGGACACGATACATGTAGTGAGATTAGAAGGAAAGGGAGGTGGGCACAAAGAAATGCGTTGAGAGGCCAAGTAGATGGTACAGAAGATCATCCACGTGGTACACTCAGCCACAGTACATAAAGTTAACAGAAGGAGAGGAGCGATGTGCGCCCCCCCACCCCTGCTGGTCACCCAGACATTGAGCCCCCTGGCCAGTGCGCCCTAGGTAGACGGCTAGTTTGCCTAGCGGTCGACCCGGCCCTGATTGTTACATAAACTAGTATGCATGTAAAGAAAATGTGTACAGTTAAAGCATTTTTTACTTACGCTCAGCAGTGGATCCCTGTTCCTGGACACCAGTGGCCGGCTGTTGGAGGGAAACCACACTCATACGTGGTGAAGGAACATCGACAAGTTGCGGATGGTCTGAAATACATGTATGTGATAAATTAACTTCATATACAGTAAAATCATACGTGTGTGTGTATGTTTAAATGCACGCACACACACACACATATATAACATTCATCTTACAATGCTATGCAAATACTTACCAGAGGAAAGTGAAGCCAGGCGCATTTCCAGGGAGACAGGAGGTGAACCTGCTGCCCTGCTCTCCATGGAGACCACATCTCCTGCAGTTCCTGGTGCCTCTTCAGGGGATTGAGGGGCTTGCACTGATGGCATAGAAAACACAAATTGGAGGGTTAACACAAGAAAACTGATATATGTACATTTTGACTGACAAATATGAATTTAAAGGAGCACTATAGGCACCCAGACCACTTTAGCTCAATGAAGTGGTCTGGATGCCAGGTCCCTCTAGTTTAAAGCCTGCAGCTGAAAACATAGCAGTTCTAGAGAAACTGCTGTTTCACTGAGGGTTAATCCAGCCTCTAGTGCCTGTCTCACTGACAGCCACTAGAGGCGTTTCTGCGATTCTCACTGTGAAAATTACAGTGAGAAGATGCTGGAAGTCCATAGGATAGCATTGAGTAATGCTTTCCTGTGGGCGGTTTGAATGCGTGCACGGCTCTTGCTGCGCATTCGGAGCTGACGTCGGCAGAGAGAGGAGTGTTCCCCAGCGCCGAGGGAGCCCGGTGCTGGAGAAAGGTAAGTGGCTGAAGTGGGAAGGGCACCACGAGAGTGGGGGGGACCTAATTACCCTATAGTGCCAGGAAAACGAGTTTCTTTTATTGGCACTATAGTGGTCCTTTAACAACATACCTTCAGATGTTTCAGTGCCAGTTGTCCCCTCAATCCCAAGGATGTTGTCTCTTCCCAGGAACTGCAGGAGCTCCTCTTCATAGGGCAGCAGGTTCGGTTCTTTGTCTTGTGAACCACCTCCTGTCTTCCTGGAGGCGGCTGCTGCCTTCACCTTCCTCTTCACCATCCGCCTGATGTCGTAGTAACTGCAATGACATGTGTGATTGATTAATTACTTTAATATGTTTCTATATATATGTATACCGACATGTTTAAAGGGATACTATAGGCACCCAGAACAATTCTGCACATTGAAGTGGTCTGGGTTCAGTGTCCCAATTATTGCAACTGCAATAATTATCTTTAGGGGTTAACTCCACCTCTTGTGGATGTCTGATGGATGTGTCGCGCGCATGCACAGTACACCCATCCGATTGCTATATCTGAATGGTAGTACTTTGTGTGCTGTCATTCTCATTATCCCTGCACTGACTGAGTACTACCATTTTCATTATCCATGCACTGACTGTCAGTGCAGGGATAATGAGAATGGTAGTACTTGGTCAGTGCAGGGATAATGATAATGGTAGTACTTAGTCAGTGCAGGGATAATGAGAATGTTAGTACTTTGTGTGCTGCAATTCTCATTATCCCTGCACTGACTAAGTACTACCATTCCCATTATCCCTGCACTGACTAAGTACTACCATTCCCATTATCCCTGCACTGACTAAGTACTACCATTCCCATTATCCCTGCACTGACTGAGTGAGTACTACCATTTTCATTATCCCTGCACTGACTGTCAGTACTACCATCCTCATTATCCCTGCACTGACTAAGTACTACCATCCTCATTATCCCTGCACTGACAGTCAGTGCAGGAATAAATGAGAATGACAGAACGCAGTCAGTGCAGGGATAATGGGAATGGTAGTACTTAGTCAGTGCAGGGATAATGAGAATGGCAGCACACAAAGTACTACCATTCTCATTATCCCTACACTGACTGAGTACTACCATTCTCATTATCCCTACACTGACTGAGTACTACCATTCTCATTATCCCTGCACTGACTGAGTACTACCATCCTCATTATCCCTGCACTGACTGAGTACTACCATCCTCATTATCCCTGCACTGACAGTCAGTGCAGGAATAAATGAGAATGACAGAACGCAGTCAGTGCAGGGATAATGAGAATGGTAGTACTTTGTGTGCTGTAATTCTCATTATCCCTGCACTGACTAAGTACTACCATTCCCATTATCCCTGCACTGACTGAGTGAGTACTACCATTTTCATTATCCCTGCACTGACTGTCAGTGCAGGGATAATGAGAATGTTAGTACTTTGTGTGCTGTCATTCTCATTATCCCTGCACTAAGTCATACTGTTACAAATTGCTATTTGTAACTGGCCCTTTAAATGATAAATTGCCCTGCTTCCCTGGATTGTGTAGAAGCCTATTTGCCAGCCTCCTTCCTCATGACTATGGCCCCTGGAAGATTGTGCCCCTGAAAACTTATGGACTTTTATTGGGTGTGTATGGCCCTTTAAGAACCGTCTGGGGGACATATTGTGACTTTGCTGAACAATGTCCCTTTAAGACTATGTCCCCAGACCTGTAAAATAACTTGCCCCTGGCTTTCCCCCACTTGGTTCAGTAAATAGGGCTTACTGAACCAAGTATTACACAGGCAGACCACCCAGAAGCTAAAGTGTGCAGGCAATTTACCTCCCAGGCTGTGAGGTTACTGCAGGTTAATTGCACGTGGCGGCGGCCATCTTGGTTTCCTCGAATGCGGTCAGCGGTGTATGCTAAAGATTCTGTGGAACTGAAATCGGCTACACATTCTGCCGAACACCGCTGACCCTTACCTTCTCCCATACTGAACTTGCAGCTCCAGAGACTAAGTCCCGTTCGAAATGGGACTTAGTCGTTTTTTCGCATGAAATTGACCGACCGCACAGCCCAAATCTATGGAACTGTTTTGGGCAGGAAATTGTGCTTGCGGTCGGTCATAAAGGACTTCCAGCTAACTTTTGATCCACTGGGGGGATTTGGCTGATTTTTGGAAGTGTTTATGTTTGATGTATGCTGAGTCTGACTGTCAGTGCAGGGATAATGAGAATGGTAGTACTTTGTGTGCTGTCATTCTCATTATCCCTGCACTGACTTAAGTACTACCATTCCCATTATCCCTGCACTGACTAAGTACTACCATTCCCATTATCCCTGCACTGACTGAGTGAGTACTACCATTTTCATTATCCCTGCACTGACTGTCAGTACTACCATTCTCATTATCCCTGCACTGACTAAGTACTACCATCCTCATTATCCCTGCACTGACTAAGTACTACCATCCTCATTATCCCTGCACTGACAGTCAGTGCAGGAATAAATGAGAATGACAGAACGCAGTCAGTGCAGGGATAATGAGAATGGTAGTACTTAAGTCAGTGCAGGGATAATGAGAATGACAGCACACAAAGTACTACCATTCTCATTATCCCTGCACTGACAGTCAGTGCATGGATAATGAGAATGAAGGAACACAAAGTACTATCATTCTCATTATCCCTGCACTGACAGTCAGTGCATGGATAATGAAAATGGTAGTACTCAGTCAGTGCAGGGATAATGGGAATGGTAGTACTTAGTCAGTGCAGGGATAATGAGAATGGCAGCACACAAAGTACTACCATTCTCATTATCCCTACACTGACTGAGTACTACCATTCTCATTATCCCTACACTGACTGAGTACTACCATTCTCATTATCCCTGCACTGACTGAGTACTACCATCCTCATTATCCCTGCACTGACTGAGTACTACCATCCTCATTATCCCTGCACTGACAGTCAGTGCAGGAATAAATGAGAATGACAGAACGCAGTCAGTGCAGGGATAATGAGAATGGTAGTACTTTGTGTGCTGTAATTCTCATTATCCCTGCACTGACTAAGTACTACCATTCCCATTATCCCTGCACTGACTGAGTGAGTACTACCATTTTCATTATCCCTGCACTGACAGTCAGATAATGAGAATGGTAGTACTTTGTGTGCTGTCATTCTCATTATCCCTGCACTGACTGCGTTCTGTCATTCTCATTTATTCCTGCACTGACTGTCAGTGCAGGGATAATGAGGATGGTAGTACTCAGTCAGTGCAGGGATATTGACGATGGTAGTACTCAGTCAGTGCAGGGATAATGAGAATGTTAGTACTTTGTGTGCTGTCATTCTCATTATCCCTGCACTAAGTCATACTGTTACAAATTGCTATTTGTAACTGGCCCTTTAAATGATAAATTGCCCTGCTTCCCTGGATTGTGTAGAAGCCTATTTGCCAGCCTCCTTCCTCATGACTATGGCCCCTGGAAGATTGTGCCCCTGAAAACTTATGGACTTTTATTGGGTGTGTATGGCCCTTTAAGAACCGTCTGGGGGACATATTGTGACTTTGCTGAACAATGTCCCTTTAAGACTATGTCCCCAGACCTGTAAAATAACTTGCCCCTGGCTTTCTCCCACTTGGTTCAGTAAATAGGGCTTACTGAACCAAGTACCACACAGGCAGACCACCCAGAAGTTAAAGTGTGCAGGCAATTTACCTCCCAGGCTGTGAGGTTACTGCAGGTTAATTGCACGTGGCGGCGGCCATCTTGGTTTCCTCAAATGCGGTCAGCGGTGTATGCTAAAGATTCTGTGGAACTAAAATCGGCTACACATTCTGCCGAACACCGCTGACCCTTACCTTCTCCCATACGGAACTTGCAGCTCCAGAGACTAAGTCCCGTTCGAAATGGGACTTAGTCGTTTTTTCGCATGAAATTGACCGACCGCACAGCCCAAATCTATGGAACTGTTTTGGGCAGGAAATTGTGCTTGCGGTCGGTCATAAAGGACTTCCAGCTAACTTTTGATCCACTGGGGGGATTTGGCTGATTTTTGGAAGTGTTTATGTTTGATGTATGCTGAGTCTGACTGTCAGTGCAGGGATAATGAGAATGGTAGTACTTTGTGTGCTGTCATTCTCATTATCCCTGCACTGACTTAAGTACTACCATTCCCATTATCCCTGCACTGACTAAGTACTACCATTCCCATTATCCCTGCACTGACTGAGTACTAACATTTTCATGTTTTTTTCCCTCTATGTGCTTAAGTGACCCAACCCTCACTTTTAAAAGACTTAAAAGCATAGCTGCCACTGGTGGGGGTGGGGGTGTAGCAAAAGCACATGGAGGAAAAAAAAAGTTTTAAAAAACATGGCATAAAGAAAATTATTTTTAGGAATATAAGTGCACTTACCGTTTCTTCACCACCTCCTGGGTGCGGTTGTTCCCTCCAACAGTGTTCACCGATGCCGCAATCTTCCTCCACATTTTGTTTTTTCTTGCTCTAGAAGTATTTTTGGCTGCTCCCCCAAACATACATTGGTAGTACTGGCAAAGCTTGTTTACCAGTACTTTATTCTCCTCTGCACCAAAGCTGTCAGCATATTTACTCTTCCTCCCAGGACATGCTACTTTTAAAATCCTTGGCTCTCTCTGCTTCTTCTTGCTTCTCCCACTTGCTTCTCCTTGATCTTGGCCAGAAGGGCCAATGCCCCCCTCCACTATATCCATAGCTGAATCACTAGAGGAGCTGGAGGAGGACATGACCACTTCTGGCAAGGTCCCAATAAAAATGACTAAAATGGCTGACACAGGGTAGTGGGCTGGCTGAGCTCCAAAATGGCTGAATGGCTGGCCTATAGAAAATCTGGATAGATTTTGCATTGAAGTTGATACTTTTATTTTTTACAGTTTTGTCTGGCAGTATGTAAAAGCCCATTTAATTGGCTCCTACTTTCCCACTCTCTGCTAAAATGATACTGTGTTGCCAGTACCACCTGTCAGGGAAGCATGACTCATGTCTGAAGCCAAAAAAAACCTAGACACTAGACAGTACACCCCTATAGTTGAACTAGATGACCTACACAGTAAGATGTAGGTATCCCTATGCTAAGCAATGAAGCATTACTGATGCAGGTTATTAACAATCATTAACAATCAATATTGAAAGAATATAATATAACCAACGACACAGAGTTAGTAGAGCTTAATTCAGTAACTTAACTCAGTATATGCCGTAGTGTTGATGACGGCAAACACCAGAATATCATCCCCGGCCGTTACCGGTCTCTATTTCCTGAACGCATAACGCTTCCAAAAATTTTACTAATCTTCGTCCACCCATCTCACCACCTAACCACATAATCCTCTGATCATCTAAATGTCTATGGTGTCCTCCATGGTATATATATGTAGTCAGTCACTCATGTTGTGTAACTAATCTATAATCTGTAACCATTACAAAGTTGACAGGGTAGGATCTTGTGAACCTAAAGCCGTAAACTTATGTTTTTGTGAATATGTTTCCTTGCGCAATCACACTGGATGTATATGCTGTACTGGATTATATATTTGATGTATGTTCCCCTTTTTTCCTCCTTCTTCCCTTCTGTACCCCCCTACTGAAAATCTAGATAAAATACAAGTTGAAAAAAAAAACTAAGCAAAAGCAAAGCAATGCATTGCATTTGCAATGTCATTCGCCATGCGAATGACTATAGTAAGTGGTGTTCGGTAGTTTACTAATAGAGCCAATTCATTTTCATGCGAATGGCAGCGTTCGTACATTTGAACATTCGGGAGTTTTAGGCGTAAATTAAACGAAATTACGAAATACACTACAGCATTCAATGCCATGTTGTTAGAGAAATGTATGTTCCCCTTTTTTCCTCCTTCTTCCCTTCTGTACCCCCCTACTGAAAATCTCAATAAAATACACGTTGAAAAGAAAAACTAAGCAAAAGCAAAGCAATGCATTGCATTTGCAATGTCATTCGCCATGCGAATGACTATAGTAAGTGGTGTTCGGTAGTTTACTAATAGAGCCAATTCATTTTCATGCGAATGGCAGCGTTCGTACATTTGAACATTCGGGAGTTTTAGGCGTAAATTAAACGAAATTACGAAATACACTACAGCATTCAATGCCATGTTGTTAGAGAAATGTATGTTCCCCTTTTTTCCTCCTTCTTCCCTTCTGTACCCCCCTACTGAAAATCTCAATAAAATACACGTTGAAAAGAAAAACTAAGCAAAAGCAAAGCAATGCATTGCATTTGCAATGTCATTCGCCATGCGAATGACTATAGTAAGTGGTGTTCGGTAGTTTACTAATAGAGCCAATTCATTTTCATGCGAATGGCAGCGTTCGTACATTTGAACATTCGGGAGTTTTAGGCGTAAATTAAACGAAATTACGAAATACAGCATTCAATGCCATGTTGTTAGAGAAATGTTCAACATTTGAAACGAATGGTTTTACTGAGTTCGGTTGAAGCTATTCGGTATTTAGGGATTAGGGAACATAGTGTTATGAATATGAATGAATTCATTTGGTTCAATTAAATGAACAAGCCGAATGAACGAACGAGTTTATCCGAAACGAAAATACTAACGAATATCGTACGAAAACGAATGAAAGAATTGACGAATTTCGGTTCTGACTAAACTACTTTATTTTTCGTACGAATACATTCGTACGAAACGAAAAGTTCTGAAATGCCCAAGTCTAGTATCTATGGAGTTTGGAGTGTTCCTTTAAATTGGATAATAAGAGCCTCCTGACCCCACATCTTGTAAACTAGCAACAAGCTAAATGTATCTTTCCTGGTTAAATAACTAAACAAATGTGTATATAATGTAATCATTAGAAATAGCTAAAGTGTGCAGTAGACAATTTAAATAATAATATACAAGGTTTTTGTGTGTAGTTGTGAGCTTTTTCCAGTATTTCCATTAAATAGGTATGCATAGAAAAGACAAATGGATTACAATTTTTAGGTAAAAAAATTAATTAGGAAACCAAGTCTCCAAGCTATTTTTGGTTTGTTTTTTAGGCTACTTTGGCCTGAATTATGCAATCATTTTATGAACTAAGTTTAGAGAATCATTTTGCAAGTGTAGTATTTTTTTGTTCTATGGTTCTAAAAGTATTGACTAGAAACCAAAGTATAAAAGGGTTAATCAATGAGGTGAAGGAATCCTATTGTTGAATTATCCCCACCCTCCACACACAGGGGGTCTTTCTAGGACAGATGTCCCTAAAGCTCCAGGGCAGTCACACATTTTAACAGCATAACCAGGCATTCAAAGGATATAAACAGTACAACAGTACATACAAGGTATGTAATGTTACTCTTAAACTCACTTTGTTTTCTATTTTATTTTGGAGTGCAATTTACAGAGAGAACAAGCCTAGTTCAGTGTTGTAATATGTTTCAGGCAGTTTGTACAATCTCAAAAATCTGAATCTTTTCTTGGACACTTTCTTCTGGTTTCTAAACTCTGGGGATGGGGCATGGTGTTGCTGTAATAAGAGATTGCCTGAGCCTCTTTTCAGTGAATTATTGCAATAGGGAACGTAACTTGTTAAAGTGTTGTACATCTAGTTTCTTGTTTTTAAATTTTAAAAGCGGTTATACTAGCAAACTAAACAACCACTGGTCATACCACATGTACATTTACTGCGGTTATTGGTATATGTTTTTAAATTATAGGGTTCAATAGACAGTTACCTGGTTGTGTAATTTTAACAAGTTCTCTGCAAAATACTGGTTAAACTGGCAAAATTTAAAAAAAACAAATCAACTATTCTCTCAGCCCAGTTATTTGTGTCCAAATTTGCATTTCCATTGTCAATACACAACTTTTTGGGCTTTGTAAATATGAATTGCCAAAAGAGTGAGGGTATTGGATGATTGAACTGGAACCACACACAGGGTTATAGTGAACTGACGGAATTCAAAGTGAATTTTCAAGGGCAAATCTCACTATCCAGGATTTGTAATATGTTTACTTATACCTATATTTAACGTGTGTTTGTGGGATGTGAAAAATAAAACCATCAAGTGAGCAACTCCATTTTAGTTCCTTGTATATATTCGTAACAAGTAGTCCTTTGTATTTAACAGTAAACAGATAAATCATACAGAGAAGAGGAAGAGATAAAGTTTCTCTATCTTCTCTTCATTTGCAATGCCCCCCTGGCTTTGCCTAATCTGATCTAAATTATGCTACTTACTATATCTTTAATATATGTTTAAAAGTAAACTGATCATCCTATAAAAAAGGTTAAGTTGTAGCTAAACATAGCTAAACTGGAGTATTTTCTAATTTGGCTATTTGGCCTGAAATTTGAAATTCACTTTGAATTCTTGACACTTCACACTTTAAGTAATAACCCTGACAATCTTAAAATAGAAGTCTTGTTTTGAATCTCAGGAACAAGACCAGCCATGTAATGTAGGATTGTGTTACCCCTCCCTAATCTTGCCCCTGTTCCCACAAACCTTCCCCTGACAGACAAGCTTATCCAGTGCTGACACCCCTTATTGGGTGTGAGTCCACCTATCAAATCCAAAGATCAACAAAAATGTGCTTATTCCACCCCTCTCCCACTCATTTCCTCGTGAACTGTCCATTATCTTGTTACTTGTGCCATGCGTTCTACAGAATGTGTTTGCAGTATACAAGGATAATGAGCTAGAATTGTGACAGAAATAAATGTTTTGCTTGTCAGCAAGGAGCATAGTTTTAGAGACAGAATGTTAAGACAGAAACAAGAAGAGAAATGGGAAGAGTTTTCTTGGTTACTGTACAGTGCTACATTATCTGTAAGCTATTTGATTACCTAGCATAAATCTGGATCAATATTTTTGTAATATTGCTTTCATCAGTTAGAAGAGTATTTCGTGAATTCGTTTGTTATATTATCATTAAGTGGATCCAAATGAAGCAGTAAAGGGTTTTCTTTTATTATGTAAATGTTTTGAAACATGCTTAAATATTTGGAAGCTATAGGTTGTGGAATGTTTAGGAAGGGGTGGGGAAAAAGAGATCTTTCAATCTCCCAGGTAACTGCCTGACTAAATAAATAGCAGCCATTTGCTGATAAGGGGGTAGGGATTTGTCCCACACTAAAATTCCACCCTCCCTTTATTTACTGGTGACTGACAAATATTTTAGACCCTTGCCGTAAACCTTTTAAGGGAAAAGTGTTGCTGAACTGAACATTTTACAAAAATAAACCCATCTTCTGACTAATCTGATCACTCTTACAATTCATAAACTGCAGGACCTATCTACTTCTAGTCACAATATTATGTGTTAACAAATGTCTCAAGCAGTGATGTACATTTAGTTTTGGATCATATTTAAAATGTTTTTTTACTGTTCTTTGGAATGAAGCACATTGTTTTGCTGATTACAAAAAAGTGCTTGATTCCAATGAATATAATAGACAAATAGGTAATGTAAAATGGATATTGATGGATGTGCAGGACTTGGTACTGTGAGTCAGGAGGGTTGTACTGCAAACATTTTAGTAATGTCTTTGTGCAACAGGTTTAAAATCTGCTTCAGATTAACAAACCATATATACAGAGTGTTATATATATATATATATATATGTGTGTGTGTATATATATATATATATATATATATATATATATATATATATATATATATAAAATGTAAATAAATTATCTAAATAAGCACTGTCACTCCTAATTAAAGGGGCACTATAGTCACCAGAACAACTACAGCTTAATGTAGTTGTTCTGGTGAGTATAGCCTGTTTCTGCAGCCTTTTTGCTGTAATCTCCCTAGGGACACCTCCAGTGACACTCCTTAGGTGGCCACTAGAGGTGCTTCCTGTGGCAGTGCTGCACAGTGTGCAGCATTGACGTTTAGTGTCTCCACCCTTTGCATGGAGACGCTGAACTTTCCCCATAGTGATACATTGATTCAATGCATCACTATGAGGAGATGCTGATTGGCCAAGCCAGAAAAGCACTGGATTGGCTGAGATCATCCATTCTGATGATGTCAATCAAGGAGGTGGATCGGGGACGAGGGCATGACATACCTTTTGAAGGGTGGGACAAGCAACCAAAATGGTGGTTTTAACACTGTAGGGTCAGGAATACATGCTTGTGTTCCTGACCCTATATTGTTTCTTTAAAGCTTATTGAAGTGGTCTGGGTGCAGTGTCCCAGGTCCCTTAACCCTGCAGTCGTAATTATTGCAATATTTAATAAACTGCAATTATTACCTGTCAGGGTTAAAGGTACACTGTAGGCACCCAGACCATGTCACCTCATTGAAGTGGTCTGGGTGCAAACTCCCATCAACCTCAAATTTGAGCATGTAATTATTGCAGTTTTTATAAAGTGCAATAATTAACTGCTAGGGTTAACTCCTGCTACTAGACACTCACTAGAGAGACTTCCGGGCTTGAAGGCGACTTTTGGTCACCTAAATAATGCTGGACGTCCTCACGCTGTGCATGAGGACTTCCAGCTTCACCCAAATCCCCATAGGAAAGCAACTTCTGGGGGAAGTCCTAAGGTGAGCGCGGCAACTGCAATACTGTCTGATGGCTAGCTAGAGCATCCTGGCAATTTTAGTTCATACATATTTGCAGCTCCAAGGTTGCTAACCATGAGAGATGGGTTACTGTGAGTTCTGATCTAAGTTATGGTACAAGCCTCATTTACAGAGAACTGAGAAGTGGCTGTTCAATGAAAGTTAAGATTGCATTTTTTTTTCTTCAAACTAGCTTGAATATAAACTTGAAGCATTCCATTCAGCCCATTGTTAGCGTTTATACAAAGCATACAATTTATGACAAGAGTTTTGCAGAAGGTATACTATTTTTTTTCTGTTTTTTTCTTTCTTACAAAGTTTATACAGGAAAGCATAATAAATGCTTGTAATGTACAATGTGTTTATGGTATATAGTGAAGAGAATAAAACAAAGAAAGGTGTGTCAATGAATGTGTATTTGTGTCATTATGTGTGTGTCAGTGTATGTGTATCTGTTTCCCCAACGCCCCCCACCTGCACCACGATATGGCCCTGGTGATACGCCAACTGTTCCAAGCTTCAACTTTAAAAATTCTAGTAAGCCTATTTAAATTAACGCTCCATATGCATAATGCATGTCAGCTTGCTGAAGTGCTTTATGTGTCTGGAGTCTATCATATTTGTGACATTTTATAAAAGTTGCAATTTCAATAAAAATTGTCACTTTTATACCCGGGGCAGAAACACCTCACTAGCTGTCACTCTGACACTATCAGTCACTCAAAAAGATAGAAAGGTTTTCTTCTGATTTCATTAGCTCCACAGAGCTAGCTTACATGGCAGGCACGCTAAGCCTCTGTTTGGAGTATTAATCCCTGGCAAAGACTGAGATTCTATAGGGGAGGGCTGCAAACGGCGCATTTGCAGCTTTTACAAGCAGTTTTTTTCATATCCCATCAAGAAAACATGCAGAAAATAAATAAATACTTAACCCTATGTATCCCCAATTCATAACTTTCAACATGCATACCCTATATCCATACTCTTAAACCCCCTACCCATATTCCCATTACATTACAATGCCCTCTGTATTACCTATCCATACCCATTAGAACGCCAACACTACATTCAAAAACACCACTGCATTCCAAAAGCAACAGTACATACAAACCGCTACATGCACACACATACTCTATACAAAAACAAGCTTACATTTAAACACACACATAGTCCATACAAAAACATGCTTACATTCAAACACACAAACACTGCTCACAAATAAAATCCCGCAAGGATGGACAAATAGTACATTTCCAGCTGTCATATCATTGTGGGAGATGTACAACAGTTAAGGATCTACCTTTTGGCCAGCCTTGTTTTAGAAAGGGGTCCTAAAAAATGTATTGCACCAGGGCACTCTCTACATTAGTTCCACAACTGTGTTGAGACACGATTCATTGTGAAATGTCAACTCGATGTAATGCTGTAATTTTATACTAATGCTTAATAAAAAGAATTTTTTGTTTGTTTGTTTTAAAAAAAAAAATTTTCTCTGTTTAATATTCAGAGTAATGGCTATTATCCATTCACTAAAGCATGAGCTAATAATTGATAAGACATCCAACAATTATCAACCTACTCCTTGAATGTAATGAATTCTGCTGATGATCTGCCACAGGAGCAGTCAGCAGTCAAAAGTACATTTAAATAGGAATTGTTACTTTGGAGTCAAGTGGATGTTTAATAACTTTCTAAGCATTATATATTAATTGTGATTTTTAATGTTTTGGTCCTAAATGCTGCCTTTTAGATAATTCTTGTGAATAATATAGTAATAATAATATAATAGTGAATCTCTAAATGTTTAATTATACATAATATTTACAACTCTGTCAAAACTATTTTATCCATACCAGTCCCATGCAGCCTTATTAAAGTAAGATAAAACCACCTTTACTAAAGCATAGTATTTTATGATTACAGCCAAAAGACACATTGTTTACAGACACTGATTTCAGTTCAGTAAGGTATTACATTGCCACCCATCTGAGAAAATAAATTACAATCCAAACAGATAAGTGTGCTTGCTGGATGTGGAGATATGTGTTCAGCTGAGCAATTACAGAGGGAGAAAATTGTCCTTTTCGCATCTTGCTAAAAGAAGCAACCCCCAACAACAGCTGTTAGGCAGGATGTGTCAATGTATTCCTTTACTTAAATCCAAACATACGCTACAACTTTGCTCATCCCATGTTAAGGGTTACTTCAAGCATCAGAACCGCTACAGCCTGCTGTAGTGGTTATAATCCCAGGATACCTTGTCTTGGTTCCCCAGTAATGTGGCAAACCTTTTAGTTTGTCCTCTTACCTGGGTACCCACCGAGTACTCTGAAGCTTCTTGTGGCTCCAGTGACATGCTTTCTCCTTCTTCAGAGCTGCAGCATCAGCTACAATGGCCCACTGTGCAAAAAACTTTTTTGAAAAGAATTGACATTAGCCAACACGAAATGCTAGGCACCATGACTACTTCAAATCATTGAAGTGGTCATGGTGCTTGGAGTAACCCTTTAAATTGTAAATTGTGCCAGCCTATGTCAGTTGACAGAATATATTGCAAACTGACAATATACTAGCATTTCACCGTACAAAGTAAGTAAACGACATATCCTGGATTTTTCTAAAGCTGCAATTGTGGGGGATAATAGAAATAAATGTTTCCTTTGAAATAGATTTATATTTTTTTCTAGAATATTTCAGTGCAGTTGTTTTTCCTGAGTATTTTGGCCTACAGTATGCAATTCCCTTGTCAGTTACCCTCCATTCCTACATTAGTAAATGACCCCCTGTGGATATTTAACATTCTCATTTAAAGCACTATCTATTGTCCAGTGGGAAGTCATTGAGACTTAAGAAGATTGAGCACCTTGGCTATAAACATATACTGTTTAGCAAGGCAGTGATTCACTTATCAATGTGTTCCATTGTACATGAGTTTGCCTATGAAAATGTAAATTAGCAAGGATTGTTCCACCCACTTCCTCCTCCTTACTCCCTCCCTCTTCTCAGGTATAGACAGGTAACTAGCTTCTTCTCATTCCTCACTGAGCTCCCTGCATATTTACCTGCATAGCTCCTGCATCTGGCTCCTAACCACATTTCATCCATACAGGTAGAGATCAGATGGAAGCATGGACAGGCACTATATATACACATTCAGTAGAAAAGTCATGTATCTTTCATTGTGTACTATTGTGCTAGAGAGAAAGTTAGATACTTCACTTCTGGCAAGAAAGCTGCTCTGTGATATTCATTTTATAGTTAATGTTCTCCTAGTCTAGACTGCAACAAAGTTTTTAGCTGTACACCTTTATAAAGACTATTTCACTGAAACGTTGGGGCAATTTTCTTGATTATTTCTCTCTTCTCACCACTGCTTTTATCTTTTATTTTTTTGCGGTATGTATTTTGATGTTGGTTAGGATTTCTTTAATGTATCATTGTGAGCCTAATACCATGTATATTATTGTTGTGTTTCTGTTTTTGCCTGCATAAATACATGTGATTTATGTATATATTGTTTGCTGGCTGCACAGATTGTTATTTTGATATCATTGCCATTGCATTTGGTACTGTTTAGACAGACCTTGTACATTTGATCTGGAAAATAAAGTTTATTTGCACTTAATGGTAGTGCTCCTCATTCTGTATTGATTTTATGTTGTTTTGGCGAATTGGGAAATAGGACCATTTAGTGAGCACTCTGTTAATGTATTTGTTTCTGTATGTATGTGTGTGTGTGTGTATATATATATATATATATATATATATGTTTAGATTTAACCTATTGTGTGCCTACCTTTCTAAATAAGATTGAACAAAACAATCAAGCAGCTAGAAAGGAAATGAGGTATAATTACACAAAAGGTGAGGTGCATTCCAGTCTAAGTGAATAATATTTGCTAGGTTTATCGAAAGTCTGTAATCTTTGTATGACAGGGGAGAAACTAGGTTTCTCAAGACAGTAAGGCGATGAAGCTAAACTGTGAGCTATACATCAGGGATTAGATTTTATATCTTAAGTCTTTTTTGTGCAATTTGTTCATCATTTTAGTCCCTGTTGATGCTTTTTTTGCATTGTTGGCAACTTAAAATAAAAATTAACCACAGAACCCGACATGAATTCTTGAATTGGCCAATCTTATAAAATTAGCTTGATTAAATCATCTATACTTAAGTAATGATGTAAAAGTTGGCATTTTAGCAAATAAGTAATGGTACTACTATCATTTTGAGACTCGGCACCGCACATAGTGTGTAGGGCATATTTATATTTCAGTTTTCTTACTAAAACAATACAATTCATCACAGGTTTTACACTATGCCTTGTGTTCTTAACCATCCTATTTAAAAAAAAAAAAACTAATAGATTTCAAACTCTAAATTGTAGTATACATATTTTTTATTTTGTAATTTTTAAGGAAAATCTGCTCACCATACAGTATTGAATCCTTTTCGTGTGCTTTGAGCAACCTTCAAAAAACTTTATCTGAAATGCCTGTAAATATCTATTTCTTACATTCAAATGTTTTGTTTTCTGTAACTGCTGCTAATGTTTAAATATTTGTTTTGATGTATTTAATATATAACTGCAGATATATTGCACTGTGCACCGCACAGATAGATCTGTATGTATACATCCTGATAAAACTCTTTGTAAATAGAGTGTAAAACAGAATGTGTAAAACTTCACAGTCACGGTGACAGCACATCTTTTCAGTGTATAAATGTCCTTATGTAGTGGATTTTAAGAGATTGACCAATTATTAGTGTAAGGGAACTTAGGAACTCCTTTCATTTTTGTAATTTGTGTTATAATTATATTGACACACCTTTTCCTTTGTTACATGGTAGGGCAAAAATTACTAAAAAATTACCAAACTGATGGTACCTTATGTTACACAAAACTTAAAAACCTCACAACATTTCTGATAACAGCATGATATGTGGGCGTTAAGAGATTGGGAGAGTCATACAGGATCTGTCTTAGACTGGCTATACTGAGTCACAGGTACAAGTGGGGAGCTAGACATGTGAGGGGCAAAGGTTATCACTGTAAAAGTGCATTTATTTTATCCATCAATGAATTAAATTTTTTGTTTCTCTTTAGGGCTAATCAGAAATATTTGACTTTGGGGACTATGGGAAAGAAAGAGGAAGCAAACAACTGTTCAGATCATTATATTATCCAACCAGGTAAGTGGAAGGACAGTCAATTGATACAATTAAAGGCTTTTTAAATAAACCTAACCTTTTCTTAGGGCTACCTGCTCTAAGAGCCTGTAAATATAATCAGGAGGCCAAAAAAGAAAGATTTGTTTAGTGTAATCTTATAAATGTTATGTGGTATCAGATCAGTAATAACACACAGGAATTTTGAAATAAGGTAACAGCGGGAGTCTTGATAGAATAATCTATTTAACAGCTTGTCACAAACATACTATCTAAACCATTGTTGTAGAAAACACTTCACAAATTAATCACAAGCTCAGGCAAGGGTCTTTGGCAGTGACATGAGAGAAAACACAATGCATGCCTAAATAGGGTGGTGCAAGTAAATCAGCTGAGAAAATACAAATATTTATAATAAACTAGCTGACTGCATTCCAGGAAGGATGATAAAGTGGAGCACTGCTGATGGAATTCAAGACTGTTTGGGGCATGAATAAGGTTACCCCAAAGAACAAAAAAGCACACTTATATCATAATTGATATATTAAATGAACTAATTATTTCAATCACAATCTATGTTTTTGTGTGATTATAGCTGTATTAGTCCAGTGATGCATAGTTACATAGCTGAAAATAGACGTCCATCAAGTTCAGCCTTCCTCACATATGTTTTTGCTGTTGATCCAAAAGAAGGCAAAAAACCCAGTCTGAAGCGCTTCCAATTGTGCAACAAACTAGGAAAAAATCCTCCTTGACCCCAAAATAGCAGTCAGATGTTTCCTTGGATCAAGCAGCTATTACCCCACTAATTAGAAATTATATCCCTGTATGTTATGCTTTTGCAAGTATTTATCCAATTGCAGTTCTAGAATAAGAGATGAAATTTGTATCTTGTAATATTTTTTTCAGGGGGGTGGGGAGAGTAGGGGTCTAATATCATTTTGGTATACAAACTTTCAGGAGATCCTCCCTTTTTTAAATCTGAAGCATTTCTGTGTTCTGTAAGCCTCCAACATCTTTATGACCACTTGGATTGTATCTTTGCCTTCCGTGAGCTTTTTATTTTCCTTACCTCCTCACTGTTCATCATTACTCTTATAGCCACCTCTCTAACTGGATTATTTTCCCAACCCTGCAGCACATTTGTTGTGCTTTTATTTCCCCAATGATCACAACTACTTTTCCCTCCCCCAACCCATTAACATCTCTGAATATTTTGCCTCAAGGCCTAGTCAGCAGCAGCCTGAAAAAACACATCACCCTGATCTCAGATTATCAGCTGAGCTGTGCAGTTCTTGCACTGGAGTCAGCATGTGTGACCTTTCACACTGCACTTTCTCCTGTTTGAATAGGAGTTGGAGATTGTAAACCTCTCATTGTGGGTGCACACTAGGAGCTGTGGGATGCCTACATGTCGACTGGAGGCAGTGCGGCTGTTCATGCAGTTTCTCCTGACCTCCGTGTTTGTAATTTTACTGAAATAATAATCAGACAAAAATGTATTGTTGATAGCACTATACATTGTTTGTTTTATTCTCTGTAAAGTGACATGTCATTACATATGCACTTCAACTCTTATAACTTTCCATAGTATCAAGCACATTTAAGCTGCTTTTAATGGGAATATAAACGGCGTAAAGAATACACAAGCAACGTATACCCTTAATGGAAGCGAATTAGGGATAACAACACACGAAAAGGACTTGGGAATTGTTATAGACAACAAACTATGCAACAATGTGCAATGTCAATCAGCAGTGGCCAAGGCCAGTAAGGTATTGTCATGCATGAAAAAGGGCATTCATTCTCGGGACGAGAATATAATTTTGCCTCTCTATAAATCACTGGTAAGACCACATATTGAATATGCTGTGCAATTTTGGGCACCTGTTCTAAAGAAGGATATCATGGCACTAGAAAAAGTGCAGAGGCGGGCTACAAAATTAATAAAAGGAATGGAACATATCAGCTATGAAGAAAGGTTAACAAATTTAAACCTATTTAGTTTAGAAAAACGTCGCCTGAGAGGGGATATGATAACATTATACAAATATATTCGGGGCCAATACAAACCATTGTGTGGAAATCTATTCACAAACCGGACTTTACATAGGACACGAGGCCATGCGTTTAGACTGGAAGAAAGAAGATTTCGTCTAAGGCAAAGGAAAGGTTTTTTTACTGTAAGAACAATCAGGATGTGGAATTCTCTGCCTGAAGAAGTGGTTTTATCAGAGTCCATACAGATGTTCAAACAGCTACTAGATGCATACTTGCAAAGACAGAATATTCAAGGATATAATCTTTCAATGTAGGGTAATAACTGCTTGATTCAAGGATAAATCTGACTGCCATTCTGGGGTCAAGAAGGAATTTTTTGTCCTAGCTTGTTGCAAAATTGTGCTTCAAACTGTTTTTTTTTTTTTTTTTTTTTTGGATCAACAGCAAAAAACAGGTGTGAGGAAGGCTGAACCTGATGGACGCAAGTCTCTTTTCAGCTATCTAACTATGTAACTATGTAACTATGTAACTATGAATATCTTGGTCTTAGTCATATTCTTTGTATTATTACTATTATTATTATTATTTATAAAATATTTTTACCAGGATGGATACATTGATATTTCTCTCGTTTTCAAGTATGTCCTGGGTCCACAAAACATTGCATTGTTACAATAGGATACAATGTTACAAAAATACAATATACAAACTCTCTCTATCTATCTATACATATATATATATATATATATATATATATATATAAATATACATACACACACATATATACATTTAATACATAACAGGTAATAAATATTTTTAACCATGACAGGTGCATTCTCTGCTAAGGTATATTGCCATAGATCTCTTAAAAGATTTTAGATTGAATTAAGATTTGACTGTGTCCCTGAGGTTATTCCATAATCGTGGTGCTCTGTAGGAAAAGGAGTATCGAGCCACTTTATTTTTGTATTGCAGTATGCTAAATATCGTGCTAGTACTGGATCGGAGGCTATAGGAGGTGGAGCATTCTACTAGGTAGGGTGGGAACTTCCCAGAAATGCTCTTATGCACAAGGCTGGAAAGATAAGGAGTGGGTCAGGATTTCAGCGACAGCCAGTTTAGCTCTTTTAACATGTCAGTGGTGGGTAAAGTAATAAAATTCTGGTACAAAGTGGCAGGATTAATTATACAACGTATTAAGTCTATTAAGGTGGGTTTGCGGTGCGGGGGCATACACTACATCCCCATAATCAATGACCGGCATTAGCATTTGTTGCACTATCTGTTTCCTTATTGTAGGGCTTAGGCAGGATTTGTTTCTTTCAATGTGAAGGCCAAATGATAGATTGGGGTCTAGCAATATACCTAGATATTTAAGAGAGCAGACTGCTGTCAGTATGCTATTTGAATTTGTTCTGATACACAATTGTTGATTTTGTAGTTTACGTAATTTAAGTACAGTTTCAAAGATTATTGTAACGGTTTTGTCAGTGTTTAGGAAGAGTTTGTTATCCACTTTTCTACCTTTGTGAATTGGTTTTGGAGCACAACCTCAAGCTGCGGAAGCTTGAGTTTACGAGCGTAGATTACAGTGTCGTCTGCATACATGTGTACAGTTGAGGATTTACAGACGTTAGGCAGAGCATTTATAAATAATGTGAATAGCAGGGCGCCGAATATGGAGCCTTGGGGAACACTACACGTGACTGGAAGGGATAGGGAAGCGCTATCAGAAATGGCTACATATTGCAATCGGTCTCAAACATACGATCGAAATCAGGTTAGCGGACGATCACCAATGCCTGTGTTTTTAAGTTTTTGCAAAAGAATGCCATGGTTTACTGTGTCAAAGGCCTTGGAAAAATCAAGGAAAATAGCTCCAGTTAAGTCTTCTTGTTCCATGCCAATTTGGATGTCATTGCAAACTTTTCAGAGGGCAGTCAAAGTTGAGTCATTTGGACTACAATATTGCAGTGTGCTAAGGTGCATGGGCAGTAAACATTAGTGACATCAATGAAGGAGTTTTCATTCTTTTTCGCCATACATGATACATCTAAATTGTGCATGTGGCACACACAAAGTGGACAGACATTTCTCTCTTCCTCTCTTTGGCTGTAGAAAGAGTCTAAGCCATGGTGAGCATGCAGTCATTGACTCATACAACAATTGATGCATACAACGTAGTTCACAAAACTGTGAAATGTGTTGCTAAAAGGCTGATAGCTGCTTATTAAGAATTGCTACACAGTCAATGTAATGATAGGAACTGGGACTTTGGGCTAATCTGTTTATCTCACATACGGCTGCTGAACAGGGGTTTATGGGACAGAAAAAAAACCAGAATGACAAGCTGATTGGTGGAGCCTCTTTGCTTGTCTTTCACAGGTCTTTAAAGGGACACTATAGTCACCTGAACAACTTTAGCTTAATGAAGCAGTTTTGGTATATAGAACATGCCCCTGCAGCCTCACTGCTCAATCCTCTGCCATTCAGGAGTTAAATCCCTTTGTTTATGAACCCTAGTCACACCTCCCTGCATGTGACTTGCACAGCCTTCCATAAACACTTCCTGTAAAGAGAGCCCTATTTAGGCTTTCTTTATTGCAAGTTCTGTTTAATTAAGATTTTCTTATCCTCTCCTATGTTAATACCTTGCTAGACCCTGCAAGAGCCTCCTGTATGTGATTAAAGTTAAATTTAGAGATTGAGATACAATTATTTAAGGTAAATTACATCTGTTTGAAAGTGAAACCAGTTTTTTTTTTTCATGCAGGCTCTGTCAATCATATCCAGGGGAGGTGTGGCTAGGGCTACATAAACAGAAACAACTCCTAAATGACAGTGAATTGAGCAGTGAAATTGCAGGGGAATGATCTATACACTAAAACTGCTTTATTTAGCTAAAGTAATTTAGGTGACTATAGTGTTCCTTTAAGCTGTAACTTTGATGGTAAATAGTATGTAATCATATTATTTAATGCATTGGCTGTGTATTGCATTAAAATGTGATCAATTCCCAAATATTGTGTCCCTATAAAGTATTCTTTCTCTCAGTTAGTAGAAAGACCATACAGGAACGGAGCTAACAGTGAGGAGACCAGAGGCGTATCTACTGAAGATAGCGCCTATGGCAAGCACTGAAATTGTGCCCCTTACTGCCCCTGTCAAAACATCTTACACACATCTTTGACATAACTTTGCCATAAAACCAGCTAAAAAAAATCAAGCTGTATGTAATGTGTGCATGGTATGTGTTGGCTGTATATAATGTGTGTGTGGTAGAGCATGTTGACCCCTCCTGTTTTCTTTAAGGAAGGGGGGCTATGATCCCTGGTGGTTCAATTGAGGGGTCATACTCCCTTGTCATCCAGCAGGAGTTAGCTTTGCGGGGTTGTCCAAGAGTCCCTCATGGTCCAGTAAGGGAGCACCACTGGCAGATGCAGACCTCAGTAATCACTCCTTCACAGGTCGGCACTCAGCGAGTTAGAGTGCACACTGGAAACATTCGGCGGCTGCGGTCTGACTCACTAGAGAGCACCAGATCCCAAAGAAGCCATTACTGTAGTCTGCACCTGCCAGAGGTGCAAACCTCATGCTGCCAGCTCTGATCTCCCTCACCAAAGCAGCCCTGCAACTTACCGGTATCAGGGCTAAAAACTGAAACTAATTACATACCTTGGCCACTGCTCAGTGGCACCAGAGCCATATTAGGGTTGCCCAGGGCTGTCGGTAGGGTGCCAGAATGGGGTTCTTTCCTAGAGTCCTGGGCTGTGTGTTGTGTGAGTGTGTGTGTGTGTGAAAGATAGTGTGTGTATAGTGGCTGAGTGTTGTGTGGCAGATGACAAGAGCTTACCACCTAAGCAAGAGGGACACAGATACATTCCCCGGTGGGCTCCCTGATGGGCACCTAGAGCAGTTGTTGGCCTTCCATTCTGGCAGGCTGTGATGACATCAGAGTGCAGGCTGGAAACGAGGGAGTGCGGCTTCACCATGGACAACCAGTGAGTCATTTTTAGAGGGCTGCTCAGGTAGATCTCTTGATCTCATTGCCACCTGGAGGGGGACCAATCAGAGCCACAGCTCTAAACGTCTCTGATGTGGCGCTCCCTTCAAGTGGCACCTAGGGCATGTGCTATTCTACCATACCTTGGAGGAGACAAAAAAAGAAGTTAATTATGTTAATGTTGCTGTCCGTTTTCTTTTAACCAAAATGTCTTAAATATTTTAGAATGTCATAGACTGTAAAAAAACTATGTATTTCATTGAGCAGGATGTAACTTGCAATACTTGAGTAATGTTCACAATGATTTACGATTTTATGTTGTTACATCTTGTTTTCTTTGCAATAAATGTGACTTGACAACTTTTATAGCATCAAAGCAACACATGCAGTTAGTAAAATGAACATATTCTTTGGAAATAATTTTTATTGAAAACATTTTTTTGTAAGATTACAACAATTTATAAAAGGTTAGGGAAGGGGAGGTAAGGGAAACTTGGAAGAAGGAAGGGGGAATCCATCCAATGGAACAATTAATTTAGTAATATATAAGGCCTACAATTCGAGTGACACATTGCTACAATAGGACACATTGTTACAGACTATAGGCTTTTTTAATGTAATCTTCCCACACATCCCAATCGTATTTTAATTGTGCAAAGAGGTGCGAGTTACTTCTATGTGATAGTTTGTGTGCTTTATTTTCTAGGATTAGGTTTAGTACTTCTCTGAGTGATGGCATATCTTTAGATTTCCAGTACCCAGGCAAACAAGAGGTGGCAGCTATCAAAATGTGGCTTAATATTATTTTGTTAATTCTGCTGACGGACTCAGGGAATTTCTTGAAATTCTTAAAGCAAGCTCAGATGTGAAAGTACCAATGTTTCTATCTACCTTAAAGGACCACTATAGGCACCCAGACCACTTCAGCTTAATGAAGTGGTCTGTGTGCCAGTTCCCTCTAGGATTAACCCTTTCTGCTGTAAACATAGTGAAAATATAATGTGTATATATTTATATACTTTTCTATACAGTACATATGTGCACCCTGGAACATGTCATTATTTCGCTGGTGGATTCAACATCTCAAAAAGAGAAAGCAATGAAAAATCCTTAATTTATACATAAAACCAAAGTATTTTGATTGATCATCATTGGTAAAAACTTGCAGAGGAAGAAAATAGGTTTACTTGCTAAACAGAATTTTTTTGTGAACTTAAATCTGTAGTCCAAAATTTAGACTGATTTGAATTAAATTTCTCTGCAATTCCAATATTTTACCGTAACATAAATTTGATGCACCTGCACTTTATTGTTATTTAAACATAACTTGCACAATTTTTTTTTATTTACAACAATCATGGCCAGATTAACATTGGGGCTGATGGAATATGGAATGTCCATGGAATAGGCCCATTGGTTTAAAAAAAATAAAATAAAAATTTACACACTACTCTTAGGGTTGCCACCTGGCCGGTATTTATTTAAGGCAGCCTGGCCGGTGCTGATATTGCAGTAATACCAGCAATACAAATACCGGTATTTTTCTTAGTATAAACAGAGGTTACTCTATCAATACCAGCACTGGCCAGTAGGGGTCGATGTGTGTGTGTGTGTTGAGCGAGGCAGGGATAGGAAGTTACAGCATATACCTGCATCTCTTTACTCCCTGATCTGCAGGGAGCAGCTACACAGCACAGAGAGTCCAGACAGTAGCTCCCAGCCTGCAGAGATAGCCTACAGCTCAGGGAAGTGAGGGATGGGGTAAAGGCTGCAGGGAGACATGGCAACACTGAGAAACTAGGGGACACTGTGAGATATGGTGAAACAGGGAGACCTCTGAGGACACTGGCACACTTGGGGACACTGAGACATGGGAACACTGAGACACTATGTCCCCAAGTGTCTCAGTGTCCCCATGTCTCCCAGCCAGTGTCCCTGGTGTCTGTGTTCCCATGTCTCCCAGTGTCCCTAGTGTTTTAGTGTCCCCTAGTGTGACATGGGGACACAGACACTAGCGGACTCTGGGCGACATGGGAACACTGGGCAACATGGGGACACAGATACTAGGGGACACTGGAAGACAGAGAGACACTGGGAGCAATCCATCTTTACAGCAGAATCAAACTGTAAGTAGTTTTTTGGTGATTTTACAGAATTTTCTCTTATGTTACTCCTTGTGATTTACATCATGTGATGTAACACATGCATAATTAGTTATGCAAATTAGTAAGGCCTGTAGTTTTTTCCAAGAAAGGTGGCAACCCTAACTACTCTTCACATACTCTTGTTTAAGTATGGAAACTTAAGAGGGATATATGGAAACAAAACTTGTGGACTAGTTGAAATGAAGTTAGTTAAAGTAATGCTGACTTTGGTCTCTCTAACACTATGGCATGTTCTTTCTTCTACACTCACTACATCCACCTTTTCACTGCCCCAGACTATATACTAGAAGCTTCTGCCTGCTAGTAAGAAGGTAAGGAGACAAGTGGACATGTGAGTAGGACAAGGGGACAGTCCTTAGAAAGCATGGAGCGAGTGCATCATTAGATGCATTTATGCCAAGCTCAGCATGCTGTTGACCAGCATGCATTTATGCCAGGCTAGCCTTCCAATTCTTTTGGCAGACACGCCTCCTTTTTGGGCATGTTCGTCCCTTTTGGGAGTTCTGGTTACATGATCCGCGTCAGTGGGCCACCCTTTTACACCGCACATTGACTTCCTGCTTCACTGGACACTGCTGTTAGGGGGTATGGATTTACTTGAAATATGAAACCATTAATTTGAGAGATTGGCATATTTTAATAGAATCTGAGTTTTCTTATACTGCATCCTATGAGTTTCCCTCCGGCAACATCTCCACCAGATGGATAACGCTTGAGAGGTATGACTTTTAGTGTTTTTGGTCTATAAGATTCTGTACTTAGGCCCCTTCTAATTGTCAACACCAGGCCCACTGTGCTCTTAATCTGGCCCTGACTGGATGAACACTCACTACAATTGCAATCAATTCTGGTTCTTAGTACAAAATTTATTTAATTTTCAAAAAATTTGTAAGCACACTTGAAAAATATGTGTAATTTGGATACATATTAAAGGGACACTCCAAGCATTATAATCACACATCCTTGTAGCCCTTCGCCACTTGGACCTGGAGAGGACTGCTTGCCAGCCTCTTGCCATGTGATTATGGTCCCTGGGAGATTGGGCCCTTTAAAAACAGTATTCGGCCCTAACAGAGTGCATGTCACTCATTCTGGCCCTTTAAATACAGTGGGGCCATTCGGTACTTGCCCTGTGTGAGCAGTGATACCCCCAGATAGCTATGCCATGGAGCCTATTCATATAATGAAAGACTATGGGAAAGACTTTGGCTCCATGGCAATTAAACTGTATTTGTGTGGTCTGCGTGCCATTCACCTAATAATGTGCACGCAGACCTGAGCTATCTGGGGATATGTTACATGTCTGTGTTTAATGTATAAAAAGTAACTTTATGTATTTTAAAGTGTTTTACTGTCTTTGTGTAACCATGTGCTCAATGGAGTCTGCCTCTATCCCTGGATAATTTGATTACTTCCCCCCATTGTCTCCAGGATAGAGGCCTCTGTGAAACCTGTGTGAGCCAGATTTTGCCATGCTGCCAGGGGTTTTAAAAGATACTTTACTAACTTTTGAACCCCTGGTCTGATTCATGCCAATTTTTAATATGTTGTTCCCCTGAATGGATTGATTGTGGATATGGATTTTTATGTGAATGTGATGGATTTTTATGTGAATGTGATGAGGTTTTAGAGTTATGAAAGTTGGGTAAAAAGTATGTTTTAACTGTATGTATAATGGGATTATGTGTCACACTAAGGGGAGGGGATGTGTGGGTTGCACCCGTGATACTATTGGTTATTTTATGCCTCCCTCTGGGTGTGGCCTGTATGTGTTCACTTGTAATAAAAACCAGGCTGGGTGTGCCAGCACCTCAGACCACTGCTTGACCCTCAACACGGAGCCTTGTCTCGTTCTTGGGGGGATTCACTGTATGCTGTTGGAGATTGATTGCTAGGAGTGTAAGCTGATGTCTGCTTTTCCTGTTCGTCTGCTAGCAGCTATTCGTGAGGTTCCAGTTTGGAGTGCTATTTTGTATCCAGTTCGAGAGTTTGGTGTTCTGCAGTAGCTGTGCCTGTCTCTCAGAAAGGGGCATATCGCCTAAACTGGGTTTTATCCTCTTGTAAATGAAACGGTCCGTTACACTACCGAACGGACGGCCACCCAGGAGAGGAGTGTGCTGCTGGTTAACCTCTTGGCCCCAATTAGAACGTTGTGGTTTACCGCCCACACCTCTCTATTCTATTCGTATGGGTGGTCGTTGTTCGTATGCCGACCACGAGGCGGCGGCCATTTTGGAACACGAGAAGGATCAGCGGTGTTCGGCGATTATTCTATGGAACTAAAAGCGGACACTTTATCTACCGAATACCGCTGAAAACTACCGCACGCCTTCTATTTCGTCGAGGCATACGAACACCGGTCCGTTCGGGAGTTTGTAACGTACGTATGGACTTCGCCCAGATAGCCGTCCCATGGAGTCAATCGTATACCGAAAGACTTGTAAGAGACTTTGACTCCATGGCGATTGAACTGTGTACATTGGATCTGAGCGCTATTCGGTAGAAATGTGCACTCAGATCCAGGCTATCTAGGGATACGTTACACGAAACACATCTTTCGGTATTTTCACATTTATGTATTTTAATGTATTTTTATTACTGCATTTAAAATGGCGATTTGCCTCTATCCCTGGAGATAATTAGGTTTCTTCCCAATTATCTCCAGGATAGAGAGGATGGATTTATGTGTGTGAGGGGGAGTGATTATACCTAAGCCACTGCGATTGGCTACTGTCCAATATGTGTTACAGTCTTCCATCTGATCCCCTAGGCCTAGGGGAGTGTCCACCAGGTGGGAGACCTGCATAAATACCGTTTATTTTAGCTGTGAAAGGAGTTCGGCTGATTTTATGTTTGTGAGTTACCGCGTTCCCTTATACTCTGTTTGGGAGTTTGGCGGTCGGCTGTGCAAAGCCTGCATTTCTACAAAAAGGCATTATCGGCTAAACGGCGGTTTCATCTATTTAAGCGGTGAGTGTCTTAACAGGTATGATCTTATTTTATATAAAAACAATGCTCATTTCAGCGCCCAATGGCCACCCAATCTTCAACTTCATCATTATTAAGCTGTGACCATTTTGTAAAAAGCACTGTAGCTGAGACGCAGAGGATACAAGATCCATTCACCACATTGTGTGAATGCCATGTACAAAACAAAAGAGAATGCACATCCCTATTTTACAATCTCCAAAATGGTCTGTGCCTTGTCTGCCCACATGTACAGTTGGAAATTCAGGTGCATAGCCCCAAAACAGACTTGTGAACAAATTGATAACAGCCAAGGATAACAACTAACAACTTATGAAAAGTTCCATCAGATCTGATGAATGAAACTGTAATTAGGGGCTAAACTGCATGTCCCAAAAACACCTGGGCAAAGGTTTGTGGAATAAGAAAAAAGAAAAAAAAGAAACTCTAGATTGGTAGTAATGATAGGGAACTGGCAGTGTTGCAATAAATTATTTTTACTTATGATACTGCAGTTTCCTTCTCCTTTTTTTGTATAATCGTGCAAGTGCCAGATTTTAAAATCAAATTCTACTTCTTTATCTTTCCTGAAACAATACATTTTGTGCATACACACCTCATATTGGCCCATCTTGGCTTCCGATCTCTTATATTTACCTATCTGTTGTAATGCAGTGTGGGTTTGCTAACTTTTCATGCCACTGACGAATGATAGGTGTAATTGAAGGAGGGGGCTCATTGAGAGTTACTGCCTGCCTATTGACGTTTTGCTAACATCAATGTCTTGAGATGTCATGGCGCTATGCAGATATCTGCACAAGCTATGCCACTTGTCTCAGATTGATGTAAGTCCTTCTATGTCAGTCTATCTGTGAATCAGTGATGTACTTCTGCAGTATGCCCCAGTCTTTTATAAAAACATGCCATTTGTAATACGGGAAATGGTCACTCTCAAAAATTTGCCATGAATGTTACCCTTCATCCCTGTATGAATTTGTAATGTAACATTAAATACCTACGTGCATACCCTTTCTACATATTACCATATATACTCGAGTATAAGTCTAGTTTTTCGGCACATTTTTTGTGCTGAAAAACCCCCACTCGACTTATACTTGAGTCAATGTCTGTATTATGGCAACTTACATTGCCATAATACAGACCAGGACCGCCGGGCTCATTACAAGCCCGGCGGTCCTGTTGGGGGCTGGCAGGAAGCGTTTACTTACCTTTCCTGCAGCTCCCTTCTCCTGCGTTCTGGTCAGCTCCCCTGTAAATCTCGCAAGAGCCGCGGTGTCAGAGCGTTGCCACGGGTTACCGTGGCAACGCTCCGCGCTGCACGCAGACCGCGAGACTTACAGGGGAGCTGACCGGAACGCAGGAGAAGGGAGCTGACAGGAGCTGCAGCAAAGATAAGTAAACACTTCCTGCCAGCCCCCCTCCTGCACAGTACACACCACCGGGGACAAAAAAAAATGTAAATAATAAAAAAAATAATAATAAAATAAATGTAATAAAAAAATATTAAAATAAAAAATAATTAGAATATTAAAATAAAAAATTAGAATATTTAAATAAAAAAATTAAAAATAATAAAAATGCCCTCCCCCCACACACTACACACACACTACACACACTCTGCATTATATACACACACACTCATACAAACACACACTCTGCATTCACACAAACACACAGAGTGTGTTTATATAATGCAGAGTGTGTGTTTGTATGAGTGTGTGTGTATATAATGCAGAGTGTGTGTTTGTATGAGTGTGTGTGTATATAATTATAAAAATCACAGAATTTTATAGCCCCAAGTTTTACCCTCGACTTATCCACGAGGCATAGCATATTTCACAATTGTTGGTCACAAAACTGCACTCGACTTATACATGAGATCGACTTATACACGAGTATATACGGTACTTTTGATTATATGCTAGCTGGCTATAAAAAAACAATAACAACATATTGTATGTGCATGTTTATCTGTATTCATTTTATATAACAATAAATCATTTGTGGGTGCTATTTTGATATAATATCTAAAATTCATAGAGGCTCTAAGGTAGTACTTGCTCAGTAGATGGCAGTCATTCTATGCTATATTTTTTTTTAGTGTTTTCAGGTTTTAATAGACTTCAGGTCTTTTGAGTGACTGCTTTTCAAATAGTGCTGTTGTCTGTACACGTTTAGTTATTTGAAAGGCATGTCCATTAGCATCTCTGAAATAAGTGCACGTTTCAAGTAAATGTTTGACCTCTTATAACTTACTGCGGTTGTACATTTTACATAATGTGAAAGTGATTCTTAAAGAGTTATAGTCTTGTTTTGATTAGAATTGCACTCCTACTAAGGTTTTGAATGCTAGACCTGCTTCTATAATATTTTATCAGCGATTACCTTATATATGGAGCATCAGAGGTTTTAATCCCTTGTTTTTAACCCGAGAGTATGTTTCAGAATGCATTATAAAGACATCTCTCAATGCAAATCTGAGAAGGAGTCTGATAAAAATCCATTCTCACCCAGTAACTTCTATTTTTAAATAAAACATTCTGTGGTCTCTAACATCACATAACATTTATAAACACCGGCTTTAACCCCTTAAGGACACATGACATGTGTGACATGTCATGATTTCCTTTTTATTCCAGAAGTTTGGTCCTTAAGGGGTTAAAGGGACGCTGTAGGCACCCAGACCACTTCAGCTAATTTAAGTAGTCTGGGTGCTGTGACCCTTTTGCACTTAGTGCTGCAATATAAAACATTGCAGTTCCAGAGAACTGCAATGTTTACATTGCAGCTGTAAGTCTGCCCTCTGTGGCTGTCTAACAAACAGCCACTAAAGGGTTTCCGGAATCCAAACAGACTTTTGGTCCGTTATCTGACGCTGGACGTCCTCACGGATCTCCAGCGTCACCGGAATCCCCATAGGAAAGCATTGAATAATGCTTTCCTATGGGGAGGTCTAATGCACGCGTGAGGAGCGTCAGGAGGAGCGTGGGTGGAGCCTGACTCAGCGCAGAGGGACATCGGCAGTGGGTTCAGGTAAGTGGTTTTAACCCCTTCAGCGCCGAAGAGCCTATAGTGCCAGGAAAACGGATTTGTTTACCTGGCACTATAGGATCCCTTTAAGTGCAGCAATTGTAAATGTGCTCCTTTCACACTGTGCTACTAGTGTATAGTTTCCAACACACTGTCTGGATCCCTTCACAAATAGCAAAGATGGTTAAAGGAAACTGTTTCCTAAGGGTTTCTCCGTCCAACCACCATTACCACTTCAGTGATTTGACGTTTTCATGGTGGTAGGAGTCAATATGCGCAGTGTTTCTACTTGAAACACTGCACATACAGACATATTGGTAATTGTGTGCTGGGGCTACTTGCAATCCCAGCATATGTGACATTGGCAACCCAGAACTCTGGACCGCGCTGCTTAATGTCAATTTAATGCATATATTATGTCTGTTGTCAGGATGCTTAGCACACTGGCAGCAGACATGAAGATCTTACCAAGCTAGCTCTCCTGTCCCACTTTCCCCTCCATGTTGCACTCCCTCTCTCCATGCAGCCTTGATTATTATTTTAATTTTTTTAAACCCTTCCTCCTCCCTCACTCCGGCTCCCTTACTCATCGGCTTCTGTGAGAAGCCTGTGGTTGGTCCATGCGTGTACCCAGTGATGTCAGGAGGGGGGTGCGGAGAAGCAGCGCTGGGAGCTTTGTTCGGCACTGCGTTCAAGGTGAGTAATATCTTTTTATTTCAGGTTTTACTACAGATTGAGAGGGGGACTTTCCCCACATTGCCCAGTAGGGCATATTATACCGGTTAAAGGATTATAGTAGCCCTTTAAATGTCCGCTTCTACACAACCAACTACCTTCATAAAATACATTATTTCTTTCTTTAGGTCAGGACTCCCTTTCTCCTGGATGCAGGGAATTGACTCAGGCAGTGCGTATCCAGCAGCGCTCTCTGGAGCAGAAGATGCAGAGCTGTCTGGAAGAGCTGCGCCTTCTATGTTTGCGGGAGGCAGTAAGTTCATGTTATCCAGTCTAAAACCCCAATTAAGTGTAGTCCTTACAAATACTAGATCCCGTTCCAAGACATTTTTATTATTATTATTATTATATTTATATTATATATTTATATAGTGCCAACTGATTCCGCAGCACTTTACAATATTATGGAAGAGGTGGAAAGTTACAATAAATGAGACAATTACACAGTGACACAGAAACAATAGGTAGATGAGGGCTCTGCTCAAATGAGCTTACAGTCTAGACATGATTCTTTCTATATCAATCATTCTTTATTTTCCTCCCTTCTTTTGCTTTATCTCACTCGGTATTAATTCCTTATTCTTTACCATCGTTGTGTTCATATATTATGTGTAAATATGTCAACATTTCCATCCGTTACTCTTTGTTTTGTTTTTTCCCCAACCTGTGCACCTGCAAACCATGCTCTGTCTTTCCTACAAAAGGTCACCTTTTTTTCTATTTATCTTCTCTATCCAAGGAGCTTACAGGTGTCTTGCCTAAGGATTACCCACTAAAAGCTGATGAAACACCCCCCAAAGTCCGGCGAAGGGTTGGAGCTCTGTTTAAACTGGATGAGCAAGCAATTCATTACAGGAAGGAGGCAAGTGTGGTTAAAGTGCTTAACAATACAGTCAATTTATTTCTCAGTAGCCAAATAGAAAAAAACATTATTTTTGTAACACTAAACTTTTCTACTCCATGTTACACAACATGAGCATACACAGAGAAACATTTTTTGTGTTCTCTTTTTTTAGTTAATGGTCTAGAACACGGTTTCCCAATAAATTTTTCCTGTGAAACCCTTTGACATGGTATGTGCCGTAGAGTAGCGCAGTACAGCGCAAACCTTTCAATGAGTAGAGAGTAATGTTCTCTTTTGTTGGCAAAATTGACTATTCACCCTTTACGTTAGCGACCCTGCTGATTTGTGGCTCGGGCTAGTATTTTACATGTTAGCTGTTACAACCCATTTTTTTTATTAAAAAAATGGGTTATCCCTAGCTGGACCTGGCACCCAGACCACTTCATTAAGCTGAAGTGGTCTGGCTGCCTATAGTGGTCCTTTAAGCAGGATTTTTGAGTCAACTTGGAGCAAAAAGATTTGAACACTGAAACATATTGCAGTAACTCACTGCAAACAATGCTGTGTTTTACAAAGCTGTTAGAAAGAATTTAATGTAAATGCCTCAGTCTTGAGTAAAACGAACACTTTGATACAGATCTCACTACCTGACTGCACTGTTTTGGTAACAGTTTAGATTTTTGTAGCATAGCAAAAGCAATGTTTTTTTGTGTGTATAGAACTGATTAATAAATATATATATATATTCAGCTGAACTGAAAAGAACAAACAACCTGTTAAGCAATGTTCATTTAAAAAAAAAAAAAAAAAAAGGTGCAGAAACCTCTGAACGCCTCACTATGGCAACGCTACGACATACTGTTTATGCATACATGCTGTTGTGGCAATGTAATTAAGTTACGGTTTTCCATGCACAAATAAAATAAAGAATAAAAAAAAATAAAAAAAAAAATAAATATATATATATATATATATATATATATATACTTTTTTCAGTTAACAGTTTTTTGCCCCTGACAGAGTCTTTCAATGCCCCTCAGTCTTTCAATGCCCTTTACAGAGTCGTTCAATGCCCCTCAGAGCCTTTCAATGCCCCTCACAGAGCCTTTCAATGTCCCTCACAGCCTTTCAATGCCCCTCACAGAGTCTTTCAATGCCTCTGACAGAGCCTTTTAATGTCTCTAATAGAGAATTTCAATGCCCCTGACAGAGCCTTTTAATATCTCTAATAGAGAATTTCAATGCCCCTGACAGAGCCTTTCAATGACCCTCACAGAGAATTTCTATGTCCCTACCTAACAGAGCTTTCTATGTCCCTACCTAACAGAGCTTTCTATGTCCCTAGCAAACAATTTCAATGACAATAACAGAGCTTCAACTTTCAGGTTCACTCTCTATCACTCCTCTACCATGTGTGATAGGAAGTGGCTGATGGCAGGGTGGGCTGGCTGATGGCTGGGCGGGTTCTGACGGCAGGGCAGGCTGAAGGCAGGGCGGGCTTAATATCGCACTACCGCGATCTCTGCTGTTTCCGACCTTCCAGGAACAGCAGGTAGCGGCAGCCATCTTGGATGTGGCGAATTGTCGCAGAATCCCAATTTTGTTCTCTGGAGCCCTAGGGTTCTGTGGAACACCAATTCTGAAACACTGGTCTAGAATAAGTAGCCTGCATCAGACTGTAGAATGAAAGACCCAGAAAGAATTTTGGTGTTAAGCATTGCTGAGTTTAAATTGAAGGATCACTAAACTCCTAATAGCAAAATAGAACTCTTTTGTATTTAAAGGAAAACATTACACTTAATGCCTTGTGGTGCATTATTATGTAATGAATATAGATAAGTTAATAATTCTTTCTAGAGCACTAGAGTACTGCTTCCTAAAAAGCAGTCATCTCTGCCTGGCATGCATGGCTGACAAACCCCACTCAGTGTTACACATGCACTCTGCCATAAGCACTCTGCCATAAGCTCAATTACATTGGATAAAAACACCTTTCTTACCTTGGTCTGTGGGGATAGCAACCTTTTGCACTTTTCGTTCAGACGCAGACCGACCCAGACCACACTTATAAGAACTGCCACTCTTGATGTCATGACTTCTGAATGTGCACGAGTTACTGATTAATATATTTATGGTGAGATAAGTGGTGCTTCTGACCAGAGGACTTAACAATGGCTGCCCTGTAATATAAGGAGTGCTGTGCTATGTAAAATAAAATAAAAGGCATAACTCACAACAGTCCTGGTTTTAGCACATTTCCTTTTATTTCATGGTTATACACAAAAAGCAAAGTGTGCGCACATTATTAGACTTCCTTGCACTACACAGAGTCACCTAAGGTAATTGAGCTTATGGCAGATTTCTTCAAAAGTGCTCTGTGCATGTGTAACCCTGAGTGGGGTTTGTCAGTCATGCATGCCAGGCAGACATGACTGCTTTTTAGGAAGCCTGCTTACTTTAATGGTGGATTTGTCCTTCATTGTCACATCCTCATGGAATTCTCCCCATCCTACATCCTTACAATTTAATGTTGAGAGGTATGCATATGTGGGTGTTTGATGTGTCTCTTTAAGACAGTTGTGCATGTAAGAAAGAAAGGAAAGGAAATAAAAAAAATAAATAAAATGTGTGTTGGTTTTGGTAAACTAAAAGCAACACTTAGGCCACCATATCCTCAAATGAGGTAGTTATATTCTAGTTTGGATGTTTTAACTTAGATTTTGCAATGTATTTGTACATTAACCAAAGTTAATTGTTTACAAAATAAACTATAATTTGTTCTGCAATCTACAGCACTATCATGTTGCTACTTTGAGAAACAGAGATAATTCTAGCTCCATAAAGTGAGTCTACTACAGCAAACCCCCCTGAGGCAACTACTAAACTACACACCCTATCCTCTCTGGAGTACTTGGTAGTAGTGTTTTTATGTTAGTTCCATGTAAAACAGGTACAATCAGGGGAATCATGAGACTCGGTCAGCCATTAAACATCCAAATAAATGTACTATATCGTATACAAATTGGCTACTTTTTATGAAAAAAAAAAGAAGAGTAAATATTGACCACTTTTCCATTATTTTAGAATACTGTGGCAATGGTAGCTGAAGATTCTCAGCTGTAGCACTACACCTCCTATGATGCTATGCCAGCCTTAAAGCTAGCAAAGTATCAAGAACGAGCCAAAAAACTGAAATGCAAACAGAAAAGGGAAAACATTATTGTGATCACAGGGAAATCACAACAGAGGAATGTGTCTGAGCATGTGAGAAGTTTATATAGGTATGAGTCCTGTAAGTAGACTTGCATTATACTTGAGTGCCCAAAACATACAAGTGTGTATCGGCTGGAATGATGCTGAAACAGTCATGTCTGTAAAAAATGCAGATTGACAGCATTGGGAAGGGGATGCTGAACACATTAGATTGTATTTAAACCTAAATATGATTGTGTATATTTTGATGATAGTATAATTAAAATCACTCGGCAGCAACTCTTTAAGTGTTCTGCATTGAGTAATGAAAGAGTACTTTTAGGTCTGGATTGACCCAGATGTTAGTATTATCCTTCTCCTGAGAACAGTAAGTAAACTTTGTTTATCCCTGGGGTGTGTGACATTTTACAATAACATCCTTTGCTCCTACTTGTATCATTATGAATAATAATACTGGGGTGGAGTTTCTACGGAAAAAGAGTACTAGTTTCTTTTATTTCTAGGGGATTCTGGGTTTCTAGTACATGTATATAGGAACTCACCAAGTTTGTGATTCAGATCACGTAATAATTTGAATGGGATGCATTTCCAGTTTCTAACTATTATATTAAAAAATATACACTTATTAAACCTGAATACGTTTGTTTCTTATAAACGTACTGTACTTTTGTTAATTTCAATTCTATACTATGTATCAAAATTCTAGGCCTCATCACCAATAAAATATATTTATGACCACTTGCTTGGTATATGTGTGAGCCAATAAGTGTTTCTCTTACTTCGATTTATTTCAAATGTCTGTAATTGTTCATAATAATTACTCCTTCTATCCCCAGGATCCACTCAGCTCCTTGCAAACCGATCTTGCTCTGCAGAGACAGATTACTGAGGCAGCACGTCGTTTGTACATGGAAGAGTCACTGTCTAAACACGTTCGGCATCAGAGAAAGGTAGCATTAAAAGAGGCAAAACAGAAGCTTTTAGCTTTAGAAGACAGGCTAAACCAAGAACGCAGCATGCGATTAGAAGGTGAGAAATTGAAAAATTGGTGATATGGAATTTAGGGACAGGTTTTAATTGAATACATACATATTTATCCTCCTGCCACCTCTCTGTGGAGACTAAAGGCTTTTAACTTTTTCTCCCTTGCCGCTCCAGTCACGCAGTGGCTGACCTCACCACTGTGGCTGAGATCATCAATTTTCATGATCTTAGCCAATTCAGTTGTTTGCTTGTTTTTCCATACGAAAGCATTGGGAGTCTATTGTTGTGCCAATCAGCATTTCCTCATAAAGATACATTAAATCAATGCATCTCTCTGGGGAGCGTTCAGTGCCTCCATGCAGAGTATGGAGACGCTAAACATAGATGCTGCACACTGTGCAGCACTGACCCAGGAACCACCTCTAGTGGCCGTCTGAGTGACTGCCACTAGAGATGTTACTAGGCAGCAATATAAACACTGTCTTTTCTCTGAAAAAGCAGTGATTACAGTGCTAAGGCTGCTAGGACATGCTATAGAGACCAGAACCACTACATTAAGCTATGGTGGTTCTGGTGACTAGTTTTCCTTTAAGGGAGGTATTTTGGGAATGTCAGAAATAGTGGTGATGGCAAAAATAAGTGTCCGAAAGGAGAGTTATAGACCAATTTTAGAGAATTTTAGACAATTTAAACAAAAAGTGGGGAAAGTTGGAATCTAAATAAAGTGAAAGACTGTCAGAGTAAGACATATAGGCAGCTTAGTTATGTACTTATGGTAAAGTAAAATATGATTATTCTTATTATTATCTAATCAAATGTTTAAATATTAGTTTATTAATCAAATTAGCTGATGTTTCATAGCTCCATTAAAATTTAGCTGATCTCTATTAACAATACCTAATCATTTGTTTTTATATACAATATCGTGCAAGTAATAATTTGCTTGTTCGTATTTATATAAGACAGAACAGTTATCACTGCAGTTTTAACAGGCTATTACTTTTTAAAAATAAAAATTGAACTATTGAGTGCATGCTGTTCAGAATTCTAAGGAAAGATAAAGACTGCTGAGAGATGTAATGAGATTCAGAGGACAAGTGTGAATATAAGGGAAAACCATAAATAATTTAAATCATTTGTTCTGATCTTTTCTTTCTGATCTTCATATTTAGATAGCAGTGTCTCTGAATCCAGCTCCTTGTCGGATGTCACAACTTTGGAAGAAGGTGAGTGGGGAAAAACTGGCTTTTTAAATCTACACATTTGCAGTCTTCCAGTGGGTCCAAATGTCTGACAGTTACTTGTTTTCAGCAGATGAAACCCATCGAGTGTCTTTCTCTGTACTTTCTTCTGTCACCCGGCCCCTTCCACCACAGACACTGGAGGGACTTTGCCCTGCCTGGATTGCAAGTGAAACTGAGAAAAACCCACTCCAGAATAGTCCCTGGAGAGAATCTAGTCTTGATCTGCCATATGAAAAGCCAAACAGGAGTTTAAATAATTCTAGAAGCCACAGCAGGTGATGTAAACAGAAATTTTGTAATTTGTGTCTTGTTAAACAGTCAAAAAACATAAATACAGTGTACAAAACCAAATAATGTGGATATTTACCATTTTATATAGTATGGGGGCAGGAGTGCATGAGAAAGACACAATAAATGTCATAGAGTCTGGATATCAATGGGGAGGTAAAAATTAAAGAGACAATTGAATATTCACACAAATAGCCACCAGATAGTACACACAACCAGATGACAAAGGCTTAAGATTGTGTAGACCCAGAAAGAAAAAACCCATAAAGACAATATAATGTCATCTAGTGAAATATAGAAAAAAGGGGAAGTTCTGCAAGAACATGGTGAACAGAAAGGAAGGGATTATAGAAGAGGGCTTTTATTAAGTAGAACAAACAGGCATCTTGATTTACCTAGAATGGTCTCTGTCAATATCTGATATTAAAAAAAATTGGAATCTAGCCTTCCTTTATGTGTGCTGCACAACACACAATGTAAATATACAGAAAGCTATATATTAATAAATTGTTTTAGGTTTTATGTAAAAACGCTGAACTATTTTACACATATACAAACACCTGGCATCTTAAAAAGTTAGGTAATGTGTAAAGCTTTCTTGGGTTTAGAATGGGGAAAGCAGAAAAGAGAAGTTATCTATAAGTAGTAAAAAGGCAATTGATGTAAAAATGTATGCCATTTTGCACTATATTTGAACTAATGATTAGTTTTCCATTGTGATGAGGGTTAATTTAATTTGCCTGGGGCTTGTAAATGGCAATACGTGGGGATTTTGATGCACACTGTAGAAGGCACAAATTCTGTGCAAATTTGCTGCAGGACTCAAAACGTGAAGTAAAGGAGCACTCTAAGCATAATCACTTCAATGTCCTTACACTATTGTTAAACCTTTTCAAGTGTTCCCTACTATAACTTCTGTGACTGGGAAAATATTTGAAGGGCTATTAAAGGATAATATTCAGGAATTAATTGGGAAGAACTTTGTTATTAGCAATAATCAGCATGGTTTTATGACACATAGGTCATGTAAAACTAACCTAATTGCTTTCTACGAAGAAGTAAGTAGAAGTATAGATCAGGGTATTGCAGTGGATGTGATCTTCTTGGATTTTGTCAAGGCATTTGATACGGTTGCTCACGATAGGTTAGTCTTCAAAATAAAAAAAAATTGGTCTAGATGATTATTATTGTTCTTGGGTAGAACATTGGCTTAAGGATAGAGTACAACGAGTTGTCATTAATGGTACATTTTTAGGCTGGACAAAAGTGGTAAGTGGTGTCCCTCAGGGTTCTGTTTTAGGACCGCTTCTTTTTAACATATTTATAAATGATCTTGAAATAGGCATTGAAAGCCATGTTTCGGTATTTGCAGATGACACAAAACTCTGTAAAGTAATAAAATGTGAGCAGGATATTGCTTTGCGGCAGAGGGATTTGGATAGATTGGGGGATTGGGCACTAAAAGGGCATAAATTCTCGGGATGAAAATATAATTTTGCCTTTTTATAAATTGCTGGTAAGACCACACCTTGAATATGCTGTGCAGTTTTGGGCACCTGTTTTAAAGAAGGATATCATGGCACTAGAAAAAGTGCAGAGACGAGCTACAAAATTGATAAAAGGAATGGAGCATTTTAGTTACGAAGAAAGGTTAAACAATTTAAATCTCTTTTAGTTTGGAAAAACGGCACCTCAGAGGGGATATGATAACATTATACAAATATATTCAGGGCCAGTACAAACCATTATCTGGAAATCTATTCATAAGCAGGGCTATACATAGGACACAAGGTCACGCATTTAGGCTGGAAGAAAGGAGATTTCATCTAAGGCAAAGAAAAGGGTTTTTTTCAGTAAGAGTAATACGGATATGGAATTCTCTGCTTGAAGAGGTGGTTTGATCAGAGTCCATACAGATGTTTAAACTGAAATTGGATAAATACTTGTAAAAACATAACACACAGGGATATAATTTCTAATTAGTGGGGTAATAGCTGCTTGATCCAAGGAGACATCTGACTGCTATTTTGGGGTCAAGAAGAATTTTTTTTCCTAGTTTGTTGCAAAATTGGAAGCGCTACAGACTAGGTTTTTTGCCTTCTTTGCAAAAACTTATGTGAGGAAGGCTGAACTTGATTGACGCAAGTCTCTTTTCAGCTATGTAACTATGTAACCTAGCACTCACAGCCACTCATGGTATAGTGTTGGCACACAATGTGTGCTCATGCTGTTCAAACATTTGTTTAAGGGTAATGAGGAAGTGAAATTCCTCATTACTATGTTGGAGGAAGAAGGGTAAAAGAGTCCCCCCCCCTTTTTTTTTTTGTAAAAGTGCTTGAGAGTAGTTTAACAAAACCTATACCTATATCCTGCTTGCACTTTAACTGCTTTACTAAGTTTTAGTGGTTATAGTGCTTAAGAGTGTCCTTCACAGGTTTCTTGATATGAGGCATGCATTATGTACCACCTTTTACACGTCATCTAAGGAACATTCCAGGCAGCATAACTTGAGCACTTTATCATGGTTATGGTGCTAAGTGTGCCCTCGCATCCCTCCATCCGATTTTATGATGGTATCACTGCTTACCAGATGTCTGCTGGGCACTGCTCTCCACTTCCACTACTTCCCATGGAAAGCCAGATGCTCTCTATCTGAGCAAAGCCCAGCGGGGCAGTTTTGCCAACTTAAAATAGGGACGAGCCAGGGCACTATTAGAACACTAACTACTACAACGCAATTTAGCAGTTATGGTACTTGACATTTTTTAAAGAAATATTGTTAGCACCATTGTAGTGGATTTGGTGCAAAGAGTCTTTGGGTGCCCTCCCCCCTAGTTTATGACATCAACCTGAGCGCTTCAGGCATGTAAAGCCTGGGCCTCTGCTTTGTGCTTGCATTATGCAATACTGAACTTCACATTATTAGATCAATTTTAGACCACAAGGGTAGGCTTCAAGGGCTGGGGTGGGTTAACTACACTTATTAACCACACAAAGCTTACATATATTTTTATTTTACCATATAGTAGTCCTGCTGTTACCCCTTTACCGAGTCCCCAAGAAGTAACATGTGACAATCTAAATGGCTCTCAAAATGTGAACAAAATTACATTAACTATACAAAGCAGCCCTGAAAACAACAACAGGAAAGGTGTCTCCCAGTCTGTTAGGTAAGAACTTTTTTTTACATATATCTAACATTTAAATTAAAAACCTGAAACAAATTAACCTTACATGATTAATTTTTATTATTACAGAGTCCAAGGCACCCAAGAATTATGTGAACCAAGAGGACGCAGTTTATGTCGTCGGGCAACTAGCTTTAACACACAATCTAATTCTTTATACTCTCTCTCCCTCTCGAACCCTATGTACACCTCCTCTAACCCTGTGTACTCTGCCTCCTCTGAAACACTTTTTGAGTTACCCAATGCACCACCTTCCTATAAATTAGCCTACTGCCCTGTTGCCTCTCCTGGAGAGTTGCTTAAAGTTGTCCACATACCTTCTGGTAGGGAGCACTTTACTTTGGAGGAACCACCAAGGCCTGACATTACTGAGGAACTGCGTTGCTGGCATATTAGGGCCAGTATGAATGGAGCCAATGCTTTAAGGCCAAGGTCACTAGATAGACAGGGGGCCATAAGACTACGCAATCACTCATCCATGAGCCAGCTCTCTCGTTCACAGACACAGAAAGTACAAGTAAGTTATTGTATATCTTTAAATTATGTCCACATACAGATTTCTATCCAAGTACATTTTATTAAAACAGTGTATGTATACAGCTGTGGATATATACACTTGTGTGCTCTATGTTCCTACATGCAGACATTTTTTACTTTCCATTTGTGAGCAAATGAGGTTAAAAAAATATATATATATTTTTGTAATAATGTTTTTTTTGGGGGGTAATTAACATGTTTTATTTAAGTTTTGTGTAGTAATACAAGATAGAAATATAAACAGTAGAGCCAGGTTATCTAGAAGTGTGGGAATATTTATGGGGTGATAAATAGTAAAAATAATATTTTCATAAAAATTATCAAAAATGTATTCAATAATTTTTATTATATAAAAATGTATATATTGGCACTTTTTCCCCTAGTAATTATTTAAAGCTAATAATTACACACTATTTTAATTCTCCTAGATCCTAGAGTAAGTTTTCATTAGAAGATTTATTGTGACAATAATAATAAAAATAATATAATTTATTGTGACAATAATAATAAAAATAATAATATATAACATGCGTGACAATCAGTAAATATTTAGGTATAACATAAGTATACAATATGGCAGTGGTTTAATACAACATAGACAGCTAAAAGCAACAGTTATGCATGCAGTTTCCAACAAGATTTACGATAGGACAATACATATAGAATTTAACTTAACAAAAAGCAGCATTTCACCGCAGCACAGCGTAAAGCAGTAAAACTTTGTCTGACAGTCAAATCACACTGAATTAACTCTTTCACTGCAAGCTACAATCCGCATAGGTAAGATATCCTATTATTTAGCAATTATACAACTACAATAATTCACATACAAAATCATTCACCATTCCTATGTCCATCCAATAAGAATAATTCTAACCAGATTTTACATCTGCAGAATTTTAACTTTCCTAATTAAGATTCACTATTTCTAAATTACGTAAGCTAATATATCTGAATAATTACCTGGTATTTAATTTTTAAAGTTAAAAGTAATATAGAGTTCATTGGTCCACCTGCAGAAATGGAATTCCAAATTCTATATATTATTAACGAATCATGACTCCTTAATGTTTGGAATCGCCAGCTTTTATCCAAGTATATTCTGCCTTTTAGTAAAATCAAGTAATTTAATAAAATTAATTTAAATTAAATAAGACCAGCATAATTACCAGTAATGTTGTAGATTTTCTATCAGATGAGTAGATATGTTCCATTAATTTTGAATGCAAGTATGATGTATAGAGAATTGTATGAAAATAGAAGAGTTTTGAAGTTGTGTTAGTTGGAAAGATACTAAGAATTAGGTATGTCCAGCTTTGGCTCCAGATTTCAGATTTTAGCTGTTAGATGTGAGTCCATTCTCAGAGTGAGAGTGTTTAGAGAGTATGAGTCTGAGTGTTTGAGAGTATTTGTGAGTGGGAGACTTGAGTCCAGTCCAAGCATTAGAGTGTGTGTTCCTCTCTCTCCTTTGTCCTTAATTTTTAAAGCACTAGTTACCCTATACGTCACTAGTTGATAGGACCAATAGGGAACTGTGCGTGTGTCTTCCCTACAGACTATCATCTAGATTTTGGTCAGTAGATGGTGCAATTACATCACCAAAAATTCTTGTCAGGGGGTCCATTTACCTTTTTTGTATATTGGGTTAATAGAATTTCGTGATACGTTTTACGTCATTTTTGTTATCTCTTATAGCTACTATACATCACAGAAGCTGTCATCTTCAAAGCGTTTGGTTCACTGTTACCCAGACAGAGCATCTGCATTTTCAGTCGTAATTTTATAATTGGCACCTGTAGCCTTAGTTTCACCTTTTCTTACAATGCCTTGTATTTTAGAATGTAAAATGAATTACTTAGTGTTATCTGTCATCTGGTGTTTGGTTTTCTTGTGTGAAACTGTAGTGAAGATTACACATATTCCACTAACATTAGTAAATAACATGACATTTCTTCATTGATATTATATCCATGAATATTCTATATTATTAACTTAGTACTAATTATATATGATTAACCCCTTAACGCCGTTACGGCGTTCTATGCCGTTGCGGCTTTAAAGGGCTTTAAAGCCGCTGCGGCGGCATAGAACGCTGTAACGGCTTGCAGCCCCAGGAGGTACTGTGTACTCACCTCCGCCGCGATCCTCTTCTGGGGGGCTGCCTGAGAGCCCAGGCAGCCCCCCTCCGGCAAATGAGGCCCCCGGGGGCCATGTGATCGCTCTCAAAGAGCGATCACATGGCCCCCTATAGCTGGCTATGGATCTGCCAGCAGGGGGACTGTCTAAAATATTAGACAGTCCCCCTGCTGGTAGGTAGTGTAAAAAAAAAATATTAAAATGTTATAAAATAAATTAAATGCCTTTTTATATATATATATAATATGTATATATATTATATATATATATAATATATATACATATTATATATATGTAACGTCATACGTAATGTATTTTAATGTTAATATTAGTATATATATTAGTATTAAAATACACTTAGAATGACGTTACATATATATAATATGTATATATATATTATATATATAATAGATCTACATATATATATTATATATATATATATATACGTATAATTACAATAATAAATAAATAAAATAATTAAATAAATAAATACAATATTGAAACAAAATGTAAAATAAATTATATATTCATATGTAATTTCATTCTAACTGTATTTTGTTATTAATATATATATATTGGAAACAGAATACACTTAGAATGACATTCTATATATATCTATCTATATATAAAATACAAATAACCGCAAATATATATATATAGAGATAAATACATATAATTACATAAAAGATTACATTAGTATACACGTAGAATTTATATACCTATAAATGCATATATATTAAAATTCTACGTGTATATTTAAGTAATTTTTTAACATCATTATGTCATTTGATTAATTAAAATTTGATTGACATGCCTGACAACACAGGGAGAAAGTGCAGAGAATTTAATTCGCAAGCACTATATTTGACCCTGTAACTCTCCAAGACACCATAAAACCTGTATATAGGGGGTACTGTTTTACTCGGGAGACTTCGCTGAACTCAAATATTAGTGTTTAAAACTGGTAAATTGTATTACAACGATGATATTTTAAGTAAAAGTGCAGTTTTTTTGCATTTTTTACAAACAAACGACACTTTTATGGACTATATTATTGTTGTAATATGTTTTACTGTTTTAAAACACTAATATTTGTGTTTAGTGAAATCTCCCGAGAATAACAGTACCCCCCCATGTACAGGTTTTATGGTGTTTTGGAAAGTTAGAGAGTCACATATAAGGCTTGCATTTCATTTTTTTGACATTGAAATTTGCCAGATTAGTTATGTTGCCTTTGAGACCGTATGGTAGCCCTGGAATAAGAATTACCCCCATGATGGCATACCATTTGCAAAAGTAGACAACCCAAGGTATTGCAAATGGGGTATGTCCAGTCATTTTTAGTAGCCACTTAGTCACAAACACTGGCCAAATATTAGTTTTTTGCTTTTTTCACACAAAAGCAAATATGAACGCTAACTTTGGCCAGTGTTTGTGACTAAGTGGCTACTACAAAAAACTAAACATACCCCACGTTCAATACCTTGGGTTGTCTACTTTTTCAAATGGTATGCCATTATGGGGGTAATTCTCATTCCTGGGCTACCACACCGTCTCAAAGGTAACATTACTAATCTGGCAAATTTCAATTTGAAAATGGAACGTTCTATATTTGACCCTGTAACCAAAACACCATAAAACCTGTTAATGGAGGGTACTGTTGTACTCGTGAGTCATCGCTGATTACAAATATGTGCATTTTGTTGCAGTAAAACCTAACAGTATTATGACATTTACAGCTAAAATGTGAGGCGGAACTAAAAAAATTAAAATTAAAATTTCTCACAGTTTTTTTTAATTTTATTCATAATAAATTGTTTCATATACAAATATTTTATATGAAATGAAAGCCCTGTTTCTCCTGAACAAAATGATATATAATAAGTGTGGGTGCATTTAATATGAAAGAGGTGAATTACGGTTGAACAGACATATAGCGCAAATTCCAGTTTTTGTTTACGTTTTGTTTTGATCAGAACGTGTACTATTGACTCCGTCCTGAAGGGGTTAATATAATAATAGTAAGTTATATGTGGATATAGTGTGTGTATGTATATATATATGTGTTTGTGTGTATGTGTATAGACATCATGCCTTATCTCAGGTTTTATCTCTAATGTTTACATTAGTCACATTCCTTACCTCAGACCTGAATGAATAGAGTTACAGATAAATTTGTGTCTGTCTTAGCCTTGTAATACAAAATGGAGTCACCTCTTTTCTGATGGTGACTTAAAGTATACACTTTTAATTTCTATCTTAACACAAAATGTCTGCCAGTATAAATATACTGCCAGTAGAAGCTAGAAGAACAGATCCCAACAAAAACACAGGTAAAAGAACCAATAACTTGTAGTGTTTTATCATATCACAGGAAAGAGAAACAATTAGAACTCCTCAAGCAGGCTAGCAGCCCAGGATATTAAGAAAAGGAGGAGAGTAGACAGGTAAGGAAGGGAAAGTGCAGCTATTCCCATCCGTGGCAGCAACTATTCTTGACCATGCTCCTCTAACCAAGACCACTACAAAGAGGTTGAAGGCAAGGGCCTGAGGAACTTATGCCTTCATCCAGGGGCTCTATGTTTTTAGGAAGGATCAGTGGTTTCATGAATGGTGGCCAACAGTTTTTACATTTAGATTATATACCAAAGCCTAGCCTCGACTTGGATATGTGAGGTCAGAGCCACCTTTGCCTGACCAAGTCTTGGCCAGGCAGAGTCGCAAAGCCAAATATATGCTTGTGTGCTGCATGGTAACAGCAAAGTAGTCCATTCACTTAAGGTCTTCATACATCAGCAGATTTATTGGAAAAACAGCTGCATCTGTCTTGTTTTTCCAATAAATCTGCTTATGTATCTGTCATGTTTTCCAATAGATCTTGGACTACTTTGCTGTTACTATATGGATTATGGGTTTGTCCGCCCTAGGTACAGTGCACCGAGGTCTAAAGGTGATGAGAGTGTGGATCCCTCACTTTTTTGCAATCTGTGTGCTGTATGGGTGAGATTGGCTTCCTGTGTTACCTATTAACAAGGCTTCCCACAGGTTTGGAGAAAGGGTCACATTAAGACACCTAGACAATTTATCAAACAAAGCTTTAATTTGGGGCAGGACTAACAGATTTTTAGGTAAGTACCTTCTTCCCTGCAGCCCTGAAAGCAATCAGAAGGCATTCCTGGTAGAATCTTGAGGGGGATGTATGTACCATCACACTAGCATTTTGTAGCAGATTTTTTTTATTTCAAATGTTATACTTTATTCAAAGTAGATTGCACCAGTCTGCCCCCCCTAATTCCTCCTTCAGGTCTTGTTCCCATGCTGAAATGAAAGGTAGGCTAGGGAAGGTCTAAGCGATAAAATGCGATTACAATGCAAAGAAGAAGCCCTATTTTTTTGTACCCTACAATTTATGTCATATGAAATGAGTTCACCCATTTGTAATCATTTTAAAGAAACAAACATTTGTTGGATAACATTTTTGGGATCACCCATGCTTGATTTCTTTTTTCTTTTGTGTATTTTGTGTTGGAACTGAATGATATATTCAGTGGCAGCTGATGATGTTTGAAATTGTGGGGCTCTACACTCTGAAATTTGACTCATGCCCCTGACTTATTGGACTCTGTCCATTTAACCACATGTACCTCTGACCTAATGTAATGTCATGCTGTGTTCAACAATATAAACTTATAGATACACATATTTAAATTACATTGTCTATGAAAAGCCATTACTTTTAAAGAGGTCCAGACTAATTATTTCCGAGGGTTCTATATCCTGAAAATGGGTTATTTTTCCTAATAATGCCTCAAAATCCTGACATTTTAAGTTGCTCCGCTTCTTCAGCCATCAGTTACATTGATGGGGAGAAGACTGCAGAATTAATCATGGTAGACATGTTTTTTCCTCACCATACTAATAGATTTTTTTTTTTTTTATTACCTCAACTGGATATGCTCAAGGAACAGTAAAACCAGTGTTACTATTTCTTTAAATACAACCTAATAGAAATACATGGTTTTGCAGATTGTATTCTTTTGGCATAGATAAAAAAAGGGATCTGGAAAAAATGCTTCTTAGAAATAGAAGAAATCTTGAGTGGGATGTCTGTTTTAATTGTGATCTTGCTGTTTAGAAAATTACAATAATATATGAAACACAAGGGTCAAAACAGACACTGTAAGATCCCAATATATGCTGTTCAGATTGACTTAGATGTGTGGATAAGCAGATCTGCATGAACATTTTGGCAAGGACACACATGAGTGTTTTGCTTGGTTCAACTTAGAACTTTTAGTGGCTGAGAATCATGCTTCCACTCCAGTTTGTCTCAAAAACATAAATTCCGAAACCAGGTTTTATATCCTACCTCATTAGAGATTATTACTAAATTATAATTGCCTTCGGGTCTTCTCTAGTTTCCAAACGTATTCACTTCTTTGTTGTTGCCTCATTCTTTTTTCACATTTTACTGGGACTGGTTATTTGGCTGGACACAGAATCAGTCAACTGGACCTGATGCAAATCTAGCACCCAATTCTTACTAAAAAGCAATTTAAAAATGTTGTTCTGTGGCTATTCTGCTTGAATGAAATGTAGATATACTCTTCAGCTTTTAAAAGTAATAGTGATATCAAATATATTTATGATCTGTAAACAATATGTTGGCAAATATTCTGCAGAGTATTGGTAACATCTTATTTTTTTAATCTGTTTGATATCCTGAACTACCAACCCCTAAAGGGACACCCAGTCGTTTTAACCCTACTACTGGAAACATTGCTGTTCTGCAGGAATGGCATTTTTGCATTGCAGGGTTAAATTGCCGCTAGTGGCTGTCACACTACTTGTCACAAGACTTGGCTATTTTAATCAGATGGTCTCATAGAAACCATTTGATTGGTGGAGCGCAACAATTTTCCACTCATGTGCCCTAGCCTTCCAATGCTTTACTATGCTGTCCAGCACTATAGCATTAGAAATGTATGTTTGTATTCCTAACAATATAGTTTTAGTTGGATGGGCTAATGCATTTGATAATGTGCTACAACATTAGCCGAGCAGCAGTGTATAGGCCAGACTGTGTTTTGTCAAACTGTTCAAAAGCAGTTTAACTTAATCAAGGGTTATGCACCTACCTTTGTACAGTAACTACTACAATGATCTATAGTCATAGTGCTTAGAGAACCCCTTCAAATTGTCTCTTTGGAGAATGATATTTCTCCAACAACTCCTGCTCCATATTTCACTATGTTCATTTTCAAAATGTCAGTCTGCTTTTGAATCAAGTTTGCATTCCTTTTGACAGGAGTCCACTTCTCTTTTTTGATGCGGCATCACATCCTTTTTTGTTGCTTGACTACACACTTTAAAAATGTTTTTCATATAGTTCAATGAAGTCATGTACATTAGGTCCCAACTTGTTCCATATCCTTCATATTCAGTATCTTACTCCTGTTTACTCTGCTTGTATTTTGTAATGTGTGATGTCAAACCATCCTGTACAGACATGTTCATGTTTTTTCTATGAGGCTTGTGTATAATTCTAGGTTTTGTTCTTCCCCTCCTTCACCAGTCACACCTTAAAGGTTGTATATATCTGCATGTATCAGTTAGTATTTGTATTTTAGGTCATAATTGAGAAATAACAAGCCTCTAATTGAGCCTATTTTTAATCAAACAGCTATTTTCTTATTTACTTATATTACCGTAGGGTGCAACATGTCATTACTCAAGAGGGAAAAACACACACACCATCAACTGTCACAGTAGTTGGCTTCTATCCAACAAATGATGTACTTAAAGAGGGAACTCACTGAGTTTGAACAAATGTGCTGTGGGGAATCGCCCCTGCCAGTATGATATCCCTACTGTATGGAATACTGATTTAGTATAGGTACACATTACCACCCCTTTTATGGTGGGAGGAGGCCCTGGGACAGTCATTCACGGAGGCAGAATGGGACAAAATACATCTTAGATGCTCAAAAGATGCTAAGACTCAAGGACTATCCCATAAGATCCGGACACACTGGTATTATACAGAAGGGGGCGCAGAGAAAACTCCCCATCCATCCACATCTGGTGGGACTGTTCAGGGATCCAGGATTTTTGGTTCAAAATATGCAAAGTGGTGAAAAGTGGAGAGTCGATAATGCCTCTCCTTCTAGACTAGGCAAAAGCTTTGATTCCAAGGTTTTATAAACAATAAATGTCACCACCTCTGCCTTGGTGGGTGGCTAGATTTGAGGCAGATGGATGTGTTTGGAGCCAACACTCCTAGGAGGCAGGAGGCCTGTAGGAAATTATTTTTTTTGGCTAGAGTTCTCCAGACATTTGGGCATATGGGAGTCAGGTGGAGGACGCGGAGTATGCTGGGGGAGCCGATCGGCCAAAGGGGAGGGTGTTCATGTACTTTATACTGAGCATATCATGTATATTTCTTTTACCATTTTCTACATTTCACCCTTTACACATGCTCTCAATGTTTCTCCCTCCCCCTTAATTTTCTGTGTGATTATTTTCAAACATTTATTGAATATAAATAACAGCACAGCAGAATTAAGAAAGGAATAAAAAAATAAAAATAACCCACATATATAGATGTATTTATCTCTGGTTTAGTAGTATGTGTTTAAATGTTATGTAATATGTATATTTTCTCCAGCACATGTTATGTATATATTATTCACTCTTATCCTGTACTTCTAAAACTTTGTCTCATTTTGTTCCATCAGGTATCTCATCGGCATGTACTTAGGAGAACAGCAGAAGGCGCCCCTCTTCAGTGGTATGATCCAGAGGAGGCTCAAATTATCAGTCAGGTTTAGAGACTGCACAAATATGTGAAACTCCAAAGAGATGTCTCTGCAGTAAAATTGCCAGTTTCTTGTATGAAAAACTATTTTTCTGCTGGACAGAAGAATTTTTTTTACTTGCTTTTCTTGCATTGCACAGCACTATTGCAGACTCTTAGCATAGAGGTATGGAGTAACTGAATGTTTATTGATGACAGCTAGCAATTAACAAATTTAAAAAAACTACTGGTGAATATTTGTGTTACATTCAGTCAGAAGTGGTATACAATGTATAATGATTGAATATTGCAAATAAATAAAAATGGAGACCAATATACATTACCTCACTTTTTATGAATTTGTATCAGTTATGTGATCGTAATGCATACATTTGGATGTTTTGCTATCATGAGAATTATTGGGTAAAATCATTACTACTTATTATTATCACTTCTGTAAAAAGTTAATTGTATTAGTAATCTGTGTTGTCTGGTAAATTACAGTCTGTAGGCATACGCACAAAGAGCAAAAAAAAAACAAATCTCCATTTCAATTATTTTCTAACTTGACTATTTGGGCCTAAATTTAGGAATATGGTCTTCAATTCATAATGTTTCACTTACTAGTATGTAAAGATTTTCTAATAATACAAATAAAATTAAATTGCATGCTTCTCAACATTGGCAGGTATGCTTTTGGGACAGGGGTGAGTGAGCAGGTGTGTCAGTGACACAACTTGCAAAAGGGGTGGGTTTACACACAAAAAAAGTGTCAGCCTGGTGTAAATGCACACCAAGTTGATTGACAGCCTCCTGGCAGGCCATAGCCAGAGGCAGATTATGCACCTCCGCTGTTCTGGCTGGAACATTTGGTGTTCCCAGATGAGGGACACCAGGGAACAATATCAGGATGGTGGGACAGAATCCTGAAAGTGTTTCTGCCCCTCCTAAATCAGGACTGTTGAAAGGCCTGAAATTGGTTAAGTAAAAACACTTATTTCATGATCTGTCAATACTCAGTTTCTGCAGTTGGAAGTTAACCTCCAGCTGAAGGAACTAAGTGTATATATAGGGTGAGGTAGAGGCAAAAAATGGCTACAAAATTCTAAGTATAAACAAAGAAAAATTGGACCTGTGCTGCAGATACTCCACACTGAAGTCCCAACAGTGTATATACAACCAAAAAACAAACAAGAGTCCTGCGCATCTAGTATAGGTGTGCACACCTAGGCGCTACCAAAATTTATTTGAGGACAGTTAAAGCAGCAAACGTTTCGAGCAGCAGCCCTTTCTCAATGCTAGCAAATGTCTTGTCTAGTCCTATAGTTTATATAAATAACAAACACAATTATTGTAAATTGCTAGCATTGAGAAAGGGCTGCTGTTCAAAATGTTTGCTGCTTTAACTTTGTCCTCAAATAAATTGTGGTAGCACCTGGGTGTGCAGGACTCTTGTTTTTTGTTTTGTTTTTTAAGGAAAGAAGTAGGAATTACTTGGTCAACATAAGAACCTAGTAGCCTCTTGAGCATACTGATAGTTGTGTTCTTCAATAAACAGAATGTACTGATTTTTAAATATATGGCATTATGTATCCCTTTTCCTAATACTACAAATATTAATATATAAACATATACACATTGACAAATAACTAATTAACTTCCATTCCTGCAGATGTCTACCCCTGCTTCATCCAAACCAGCTGATCAGAATGATCAAATGCCTTGTCTAGTCATATAGTTTATATAAATAACAAACACAATTAATATAAATTGTTAAATTGACACTTTATCTTCCCACTGTGTACAAAAATGAAATGTGGCTGGACCAACTCAGCATATTGCACTTTTTATAAATGTACCCCCATTTCCATGTAGATTGTAAGTCCATTTGAGCTAGACTTTCTCAAATGTTGTTCCTCTGTCTGTTGGTTTTAATCTGGTGGTAATCTATACATCATGTTTGTCCATTGTACAGTCCTGCAGAATGTATTGGAACTTTGTAAATAAAATAATATATCTGAATATCATGTTTAAATTATTAGTGCCTTGTTCATCAAATCCATAAATGTGAAAATAAACATACAGGGCTATTTTTACGGGTGGGAAGAACATATCATTGTCTATGGTCAGATCAGCATTGACAAATAAATGGGTCTGGAAATAGTTAAATGTAGGGGATTCTAGAATGTGCTGATTCCACTTTAAAGTGTCATAGGAACCTAAGCAGAATATGAATTTAGGGGCCTATCCTATTGTCTGGTATTCCCTTCCTTCTTATCCCAGTCTCCAGATTATTATAAAGGGTTACAAGCATCCTAACCACTACAGCCCACTATAGTGGTTATGATGCCAGGAATCCCCTATCCTGAGTTCCCCAGCAATTGAAAAAAAATTGAAGGGAAGATTTACCCTATTACCTTGGACCACTGCAGGTTCTGATGCTTCCTGGTGAATGGTGATGCCCCTTTGTAGAAGCTGGAAGCTACAGCCTTCACCATTCATTGGCCAAGAGCTGCTAAGCAAATGACTGACGTTCTGTGCAACAAAAGAATTGACTAAAGCCAGCCCAGAACTCTAGTTCCAGACTGGCTGATGACACTTCAATGATGCTGCCGGAGGTGGAGATAAGCCTCTACCAGCCGAGGTGTTAAACTATGTATGTGCAGCGTTTCAAAGTGAAGTGCTGCACGTACAAACTCCAGGCACCAAATTCCTGAAAAAGTCATGATGCTTGAATTACAGAAAGTCATATACATACAATGGGTGGAATGATTCGGTTCAGGGTAAAAGATGGTGATATGGAGGCAGATGGGATAACTGTGGAGATAAAATAGTATACAAGCACCTAGTGCAATATTGTACTGTATAATAGTAATTCAGCGTAAAATGTGTAATTCGGTACTCACAAGGAGGGAGCCAATTGGAAATGGCTCAGTCCAAACGCCTGTGGGATAGTTAGAAGGGATCCCACTCCCTTCCAAAGTGTAGGTAGTGCTTCACAGATCTCAAAAAGGAATGTCCACACCAATACAGAATTGGGGACTAAATCCTTTTAATGATGAAGTAAAAAGTAGATGTACAGCAGTATAAAATAAAATAAAACAAAAACAACAAACTTGCTAAAATCCACTAAAACTGTGGTAAAGTAAATAAGTCCACTGTGGGGTGAAAGAATAGTTGTAAAACGCGTTTCGCCCAAGTCCTGGGCTTCCTCAGTTGCTAGGGGTGTCCTTCAGATACTCTGCTTTTGTACCCATTTCGGGGATGCTCATTTCCGTGTTCGCGACGATATCCCCATTTCCGGTCGCATGTCAATGACGCGTTTCCGGTCCGCGGTCTGTTAGTTGAATTGCTGTTGGAACGCATATGCGTTCCAAATCTTCAACAGCTTTATTGTTCATTGTTAAGTCCAGTAAGCATAGGGGATATCGAGTCTAGTATCCACTTAGTGCAATATATAAGAAAGTAAAGGGTTAACAAATTTCATCTTTCATAAATAGAACATATGAATGAATAAAAATACATGAGTTAAAATAAATGATTTTATGGAAAACTTGCAATAGGGAAAAGGGTGTATTGTTGAATGGGTTACTACTAAATATCCTTTGAAAGTGATATTGACCTTTTATTTGTATTTAATATTAATGAGGTCTTCAAATTCCATAGCCATATGGCTGGTTCACTAAATAAAGACACTTATGATGAATATAATGGGGAAGAGGAGAAAGTATAGTTCCTAAAAAGGGAATCTAAGACATATTAAAAAATATAAAAAAACAATACATATAGACATAAAAATATTAAACCATATCTTGCATATGTAAAATAAAACAGATAAAATATATAATTACACATATGTGTATAAAGAGACTCTCAGGAAAGTACAGCTCTATACTATGGTTTCAGAACGTCCCAGTATTTCTACATAGTGATGCTGCTTGCAGAATTAAGGCGAAAAGTATTATATTAATATTAAAAGATGTTATAAAAAATGACATATTTCGAAATCTGCGTTAAGACCGTTAGGTATGAGGGTATTAAAGTTAAAAATAAATCTCATTTCTTCTTTACCCAGTTTATTAGTATAGTTGCCTCCCCTCCAGTCCTTTTGAACTGATTTTATTGAACTGATTTGAACTGATTTGTGCAATAAAATCAGTTCAAAAGGACTGGAGGGGAGGCAACTATACTAATAAACTGGGTAAAGAAGAAATGAGATTTATTTTTAACTTTAATACCCTCATACCTAACGGTCTTAACGGTCTAAAAGTGGATACTATACTCGATATCCCCTATGCTTACTGGACTTAACAATGAACAATAAAGCTGTTGAAGATTTGGAACGCATATGCGTTCCAACAGCAATTCAACTAACAGACCGCGGACCGGAAACGCGTCATTGACATGCGACCGGAAATGGGGATATCGGCGCGAACACGGAAATGAGCATCCCCCGAAATGGGTACAAAAGCAGAGTATCTGAAGGACACCCCTAGCAACTGAGGAAGCCCAGGACTTGGGCGAAACGCGTTTTGCAACTATTCTTTCACCCCACAGTGGACTTATTTACTTTACCACAGTTTTAGTGGATTTTATCAAGTTTGTTGTTTTTGTTTTATTTTATTTTATACTGCTGTACATCTACTTTTTACTTCATCATTAAAAGGATTTAGTCCCCAATTCTGTATTGGTGTGGACATTCCTTTTTGAGATCTGTGAAGCACTACCTGCACTTTGGAAGGGAGTGGGATCCCTTCTAACTATCCCACAGGCGTTTGGACTGAGCCATTTCCAATTGGCTCCCTCCTTGTGAGTACCGAATTACACATTTTACGCTGAATTACTATTATACAGTACAATATTGCACTAGGTGCTTGTATACTATTTTATCTCCACAGTTATCCCATCTGCCTCCATATCACCATCTTTTACCCTGAACCGAATCATTCCACCCATTGTATGTATATGACTTTCTGTGATTATCTGTGTGGATAGAGAGGTTACCACACGGGTGTTTGAGTTTTTTGGTATCTATTTGGGTAACACGCTGTGACTCTGTACTTTTATTTCTATGATGCTTGAATTAACTTGTTAATCTGGCTCTGTATGACATTTTTACTGACTTTTACAGTTCTTGATGTCACGTCTGTGGCATTGACACCATCTTCCTCCTCCCTTTATTCAGACTACTGATGAAGGTACACTCTTTGTAATGGCTTGCACCCTTGCATTGTACTCTGCAATGTTGAACTAAGGCCCTGTCTGATGACTGTGTAGTGACATGCCAGCACTGCCCTCTCTTGTGACAGTGTAGCAACAGACCAGCACCACCCTCTCTGGCCTTCCAATGTATGAGAAAGGTCCCCAGTCCCACTCCTAAGTCTTCTTTCTTCCATACTTCTGCAGCTTCCATTCCTTCTCTCATACACATCATACTCTCACATACTTACCAAACAGACACTCTCCACTACACTCTGTTCTTCTCCCTCTCCACTCCTCACTTCTTCCAGCTATCTCCAACTTTTAACCTCCAATATTATTTTTAGACATTTTAACATTTACTCTCCCTTTCAAACAATCAGACATGCAATCACTACCTTACAAACTGCCAGTCTCACTTTCAAATAAAAACATAACTGTGGTATATGAAAAACAAAAAAAAATGTGATGTAGATCTGTATTATGAATGTGTTCATGCAATATGTGCAAAATGTGTAATATATGTGAAATGAAAAGAGAACTCTCAATCAACTGGTCCATTGCGCATTTTCGTTACACGGACTACAGTAAACTTTGCAGGTACTGGAGCAGGTTTTATGTGCTGGTTTTATTGTTTATCATTTGCTGGTTTTATGGTTTGCCATAGAAAATCCTCTTTTACCCACTTTAAAAGTTTCTAATGTTTTATTTTTTATTTTTTATTTTTGCAGTGCATGAAAACAGTACATGTAGGCTCGAAGTGCCCCAAAAGCATTCTTCAAGCATTTCCCTCGCGTAACTTGCGGGGCATGTGATTATCAGGCACAATTTTATAATATAATAAGCAGTTTTAACATTATAGCTTCAACTGTACGTTTACAATTGTAGATTATACTAGCTTTAGTGTAACTATAATTGTAATTTTATTAATGACAGGAGGCGAATATTTGCTTAAGTCTCTCTTTACTAGAACTCCACAGCAGCATATTAACATAGAGAGAAAAACACCAAAGACAAAAACATAAGGCATCTATAAAAGGCTCCTCCCAACCAACCATTTCCTCTTTCACGCTGCGACAAAACATAAGGTACACAAAAAATGCCAATAAACTAATCAAAGGAAGAAAAATATAACACAACGATGAATGCAGTCTGTAAGAAGACTTCGAACAACAGATGGAAACTTGCTCTTCATCCAGCCAAACCGTTGATCCTATGAAATGTAGTCGAACCATACACTGAAACGAGATAAACAGAGTCGAAAACACTGATTAGTGAATGAAATGTACTGAGAAAAACATAAATCCCCCGGCACAGTACTGATAGAACAAAACCATAAAACCCAGTATATAATTACTGACAATACAAAATATAACATACACCTCCCCTAACTTCCCCAGGCATCACCCTACACTACCATATCTAGCCCAGGCGACTCAAAAACCCGTAGAAATGAACCAAACAATTAATCTAAACAAAGGGAGGTAAAGAAAAAAACGGGTGGGAAATATGTGCCTCCTGTCATTAATAAAATTAAGATTATAGTTACACTAAAGCTAGTATAATCTACAATTTTATATCATGACAGGAGGCTTCATATTTGCTGTTTTAATGCTCCGACAGCAAAACCAAAGAAACATGGTCCGACGGTCTAACGTAAAACTGGCGAAAAATCTCCTCACGGGACCGGACCGCCAAACTCAAAACGCCCCGAAGAGAAACGCCCACCAAGGAACTCGGAAGCTACGGCGCCGCTAACCGAATGCCTCCAAAGGTCGCATTCACCCCTGCCACTGTCAAAACCCATCTAATCCAGCGAGTCGGGACATGGGCGAAGGGCCGGACATCAGAAACACGTCTGAACGAAAACCAGACACAACAAGCGGGCAAACACAACTGAAAGCTGGCGAAGGGAAAAGACATGGAAATCCGGCCAAATCCCGAAGAAACGCTAAACCCATACTTACCTCCCAGAGGGAAGAGTATTCAGGCACCGGAGGACGTGCCAGCCTCATCCCACATAGAATTCTGCAGACCAGCGGGTCCTGACCGATGGGAAAACACCTCCAAGCGGAACATGCGCCGCCGAAATAACTGACTTAGACACTTAAACCGAACGGCACAAGCGTCCCAAATCAAGGAGGAGGGACAAGAAAATTCAGCACGTAGGTCACAGAGCTTGTAAAGGGTTCGGTATCCCGTCCCAAGCACCCCATGAAATCCATGCTGAGATGAAACATCTCCTCGTCCTGGGAGCCCAGGAATCCCAGAGAAGGTTCCTGTCCGATAGCGATAACGCCTCGACATTCCAGGTACCCCTGAAAGAGTCCAAGAGGAGTATTCGAGAGGAAAGTAAGAGAAGAGGATCCCGACAGGAAGGATCCAGAAGCTCCGTGAACCAGTCTGACTCGGCCATAGTGGAGTCAACAACACTAAGGACACACGTCGACATCGAACTTGAAGTAATACCCAAGGAATCGTGCGAACGGAGGAAACGCCTAAGCTTCCTGTGAAAAAACCATACCTGTAGAAACGCGTCCACCGCCGCGCACGCTGGGTCAGGGAGCCAACTGAAGTACGTCATATCATTTTGGTAAAAAAACCTCACCGATCAATCACAGAGAAAGAATTCCAGTGAGAGAAAGAGAGTTACCAAATGATTATAGGAAGGGAACTCCAGGAAGAGCAAGGGGGATACACAAGAGAACCCCAGAAAGAGAGGGGAGGCCAACTTTTAGAAGAACAGCCGATGATAATGTAAATAGCAATGTAAATAGGAATGTGAATGGTATGGAAAGATCCCCAGATAGAGGAACAAAAAGGTTTGGATCTTATGCACAGGCCCTGAAAAATCAAGATGAGAATAGAAAAGGAAACACTTCTGATTCAAGAGAGGAGGAAAATTTTCAGGGGAGAACCCGAGCCCCCAAAGAAAAAATGATCACCAATTATTTCCGTCCCCGAGAGAAAAGGTGGGAACATCCCAATCGGTTTTCCAATTTGTACATGGAATCCCCACAAAAGAGAAAACGAGCAGAGGATCAGGAGAGACTACAAGGGAGGGATTAGACACTTTGGGGGAAGAACTAAGGAGGGGGATTGTTAATTTATCTGGATCTAATTTGACAGAACAAGAGATTGAGTTGTTGGAGAAGGGAATGAAATTTGCTCCTAATCAGGTGGCGGATGATTTCCAATTGTATATTGATTTAAAAAAATTCATTAGATCTATGACGGTGACGAGACATTTTCTGAAGTTTCCCAATCCAATTGAGACAGGTTTTGAAAATAAGGAGAATGACATACAAAAGAGTTTTAAACGAAAGTCTAAATTTTTTCCAGTACAGAGCAAAGGGGCCCATTTGGAGACGTTTGAAAGTCTAGTGGAAAAAGATTTTGAAAAATGGACAGGAAAGAACAAACAAAAAGGAGGAAAGGGAGCACAAAATTTAACTAAGGGAGAACAATTAGCACTAAACAATTTAACCTCAAGGGAGGACATTGTTATTAAGGAGGCAGATAAAGGCAGAGCAATAGTGATCATGTCGGAACATTATTACCGACAAGAGGCCTCTAACATTTTGGCAGATGGTAAGACATATAAAAAGCTTGAAAGGGATCCCACCCTAGCCTTTAATGCAGAACTCAAAACCCTTTTAGAAGAAGCAAGAGCCGAAAATATTATTTCTAAAAAAAAATTTGAGTACCTTTGGAATCCTTATCCAGTCATTCCAATCTTTTATTTTATTCCGAAGATCCATAAAAACTTAAAAAATCCACCAGGACGCCCAATAATCAGTGGCATTGAATCAATTACAGCAAATCTATCCGCCTTTCTGGATTTTCACCTACAAAAACATGCGCAAAAGGCATGGTCATATACTAAGGACACAAAATCATTCTTACAAGAGGTTGAAAATCTGGAGTGGCGGGAAGATTACAGCTGGGCCACACTGGATGTGACCTCGCTGTATACGGTCATCAGTCACGATTTGGGGTTGGAGGCAGTTGCCCATTATTTGGACAGGGATGGAGATATTTCTCCAGGGCTTAAAACCTTTGTTCTTTTTGGTATCCAGTTCATACTGGAACATAATTACTTTTTCTTTGATCAGTCGTTTTTTCTACAATTGGTGGGGACCGCCATGGGTACCAGGTTCGCCCCCAGTTATGCCAACATATACATGCGCAGGTGGGAGGACCTCTGCGTGAGGTTGGGGCATGACTGGGTGGAGAACCTGGTCCTATGGCGGCAGTATATAGACGATGTCATCATAATCTGGAAGGGGTCAGACCTGGAGTTTATGACCTTTGTGAATTACTTGAACTCTAATGAATATAATTTAAAACTCTCTCCAATATGGAACCGTAGGGAAATTAATTTCTTGGATCTAACCTTGTTTTGTGAAGGAAATGAGATCAAGACAAAATGTTTTTTTAAACCAACCGATGGAAACAGCTATGTTCATAAACATAGCTGTCACCACCAACCTTGGTTGAAGGGGATCACAAAAGGACAACTTACCAGGGTTAGGAGGAATTGTTCCCACATCAAAGATTTCCATACACAGGCCAAACATGTGGCTGATAAACTTGTCCAAAAAGGTTACAATAAAAAGAGGATTGATAGAGAAATCCACATGATGTCTAAAAAAGACAGAAATGATTTCTTAATAGATAACCCTATTGGCAGACAGAAAGAAAATTTCAGACAATCTTTTTTTACCCAGTATAACATTGATCATCCTAAAATTAGAAGGAGTTTGTGTAAATATTGGCCAATACTGTTGGAGGACCCTATTTTGGGAGAACATTTGCCCAAGAAACCAAAAATTATATATAGGAAAAAACAAAATCTGAAAAATCTATTGGCACCAAGCTATGCCCTAAAAAATGTTTTTAAAAACAAAAAGAGTGATAAAGGTTTCAAGGGATGTAAAAATTGCAAAGCTTGCTCACAGGTCAACACAGATAAAGTTATGTCATATACCAGCTCCACCACTGGGAAGGAGTTTCATATTAAGTCGGGGATTGGCTGCCGCTCGGACTTTGTGGTATATTTGCTTCAGTGTCCGTGTGGCAGTCAGTATGTTGGACGCACAAAGAGGTGTTTAAAAGTGAGGCTTCTTGAACACATTAACAACATCAAGAAAAAACTTGAAACCCACTCTGTTCCTCTCCATTGTAACAGTTGTCCACAATTCTTTTTAAAAGGTTTACGTTGCATGGGGATGGAACAAATTCAACCACACTGGAGAGGGGGGAATAGGGAAAAGCGTTTGGCTCAAAGAGAGTCATACTGGATCCACAGATTGGGTATCCTCACACCAAGGGGACTGAATGAAGATATGGACATCATTTGTTTTTTGGATTAATTAAGTTAAAGAGAGAGATATACACATTCTCTTTTTATATGGATAAGTCACTTCTGAGATTTGAGTACACTAGTCTTGTGACTAGGCAAGAGCAATAGATTATGTTGAACACAATATGCATGTGCAATTAAGGATATGTCACTTTAAAAATTTAAATTATAGTTATATATTCACATTAATTATTGGTTTAAGGTATTATAAGAATTCACAAAAACTATTTGGGATAATTACTAATGGTATGTGATATAAGAATTTGTGATATATAGCTTTAGAATTATATTTGTATGCACACTTGGATAGGAAGTTGTTGCATTCAATTTTAATTTTGTTTTCAATTTATGTTATGAGATATAGAGGATATATTAATGATTTTACCAGTATTATGGGTATTTTGTGCGCAATATTTAACAGCCCTTTCGTTTAGATTCTCAAGCACCATCAATATGCACAAGTAATAAACGGACTTATTCCTTTTTATGGTGGAACGCACGGCCATGTTATTTTTTCGAGTGTGGAACGCATACGGGTCACGTGACCAGAACGCAACGCGTGACGTATGCGGAAATGATAGAAAACTACACGAGAGGGAGCTGAAATCTTCGGTAAAAACCTACACCTGAAGAAAGATACCGGGCAACGAATGAAATTTAGAAGAAAGAAGACACCCACTATTCCACCAATGACTTGGAGGGACTAGCCCTATATAAGATTTTATGTGTTAGCGTTTTTTAGGATGCCATTGTCAGCCATTGTACATGTTACTGCTGGTTTTACTAAAAAGGTCCCTGAGGAAGTCCTTTTGCACAAGGACGAAACGCGTAGGACCGGTGACCTGTTCTATTTTATATTTGTTTTTATTTATTGTTTTATTTAATGTTTTATCCTCTATTCTAGGTACACCAGCAGAATCCCTAAAATATCCTATCACTTATACTATTCTACTAAACGGTTATCAACTTTATCGACCTTGGGAGCTGTGTACCCAGAAGTTAAGTTTTTTTCAATCACTTTGTCACACGGGTGATTTTGTTTGAATTTCTGAAGTACGTCCGAATCTGATGGTCGTCAGAGGCGAAAAGATCCACCGTGAACGAAACCTTGCGACGCTCGAGTACGAGGAAGATGGGTCGAAAGAGTTTCCAGTCATTGGTATCCTTCCAATGTCTGGAGAACCAATCCGCCGTCAGGTTTGAGTCCCACGGCAGGTATTCTGCTTGTGCTGAACGCAGAAGCTGGAAATCCCCTTTGTCACCTCCGCCAGTGTGCAAGACCGAGCGCCCCCCAAGCGGTTGGCATATTGCACCGCTGAGACCTTTTCCATCCGAAGGAGGACGCAGCAGTCCGACAGGTGACTTGCCAGGCTCCGAAATGCCAACGAACCCGCAATCAATTCCAGGCAATTGAAGCGGAACTCCGATTCCTTGTCCGGCCACGGGCCACCCGTGGACCCGGCCACGCATGTGGTACCCCAACCCCAAAGGCTCGTATCCGATTCCAGCACGAAATCCGGGGTTGGTCCGAACATTGCCTTGCCGTTCCAGGCGGCCCTGCGTAGAAGCCACCACAGACAGAGAAATCCTCTGGTTCGAAGAGGGTCCCCTACGTGGAAAAAGAGCCTTCGGCCGTTGCATGGTCCTGCAGTGTAGTGGGCCCGGGTATATTGCCTGTATATGAGGCTGAGCGGAGGACCACCACGCAAGCAAACAGTCAAAGGGGAATCCGGTCTTGCCGTAATATCCTTTTCAGCACCTCCCGGATGGTTGCCATCTTTGCCAAAGGCAGGCGGAGAACGCATTCCGGCGCATCAACCTCAACACCCAAGAACTCCACCATCTGGGAAGGTTCCAAAGCTGATTTCTTCAGATTGACTATAAATCCCAGGTGCTCCAACAAGGAGATCGCCGAGCACGTTCGATATCAGAGCCTGGAGGGATCTTCGAAGAGGACCAGCAAGCCGTCCAGAAATAGTAGGAATGGACGCCCTCTGAGCAGAATCGGGCGACCACAGGCGTCAGAAGCTTGGTGAAGCACCAAGGGGCCGAGCTGAGGCCGAACGGGAGGCATGTGAATTGGTGAAGGACGCCATTCCAGGTGAAGCGGAGCAACCTGTGACAGCCCTCGTCCACCAGGATGGAGAGGTAAGCATCCTTCAGGTCTAGTCTTCATGAACTAGTCTCCCGACCGGAGAAGGTCCCGAAGGAGTTGAATGCCCTCCAACTTGAAGTGGTTGTAGACAACGAAGGCGTTCAATTCCCGCAAATCGATCACTGGGCGGAACCCCCCCGACTTCACCTGCACTAGAAAAAAATTGAGTTGAGGACAGCGCCTATGGCGAGCAAAGTCCGAACCTCCGAATCTACCAAGGACCGTTGATCTCTTGCGATGAAGGGGACTCTTGGAGGTCCAACCTGCGTCAGTGGGGAGTGGAAGTCCATGACATAACCCCGTCCGAAGGACCCATGCATCTTAAGACACCTCCTGCCACCTGCCTCTGCAGTGAAACAATCTGCCTGTATGCAATAGAGGGAACTAAGAGTGGAAGGAGTTGTATTCACTGGTAGGGAGTCTTGCCCGTCCTCTGGACCGGTATCCACGACCTCCATCCGCCCTTCGAATGTAGGGGGTCTGGGCTGGTATGATGGAAAAAAAGGGCCACGGGATCTGCGCGGGCCCGAAGACCATCCGGGACAATAGTGAGCGAAACACCTTCATTATAGAGGGTTGTGCTGTATCCAGGGAAGCAAATAAATTGACGCGTTTTCCGTAGCTCCTTAATGAAAGGTTCCCCAGACAGTAGGTCTTTTGGCCAGGGGCCCAATTCTATGGACCCTAGTTCCAAGAGCTTGTTTTCCATACGGAACAGAGCCGGTGTCCTGCGTTCAGTGCAGAGAGCCACATTAGCATTGCCAGAAGGCAGATGGGGCGTAGCGCCCAATCCCGTGTGACGGCCGGATCCAGGCATGTACTGTATGTGCAGGCCACGTCCGTCAGGGTCAACATCCTGCCCAAAGGGGCCCAGCCTATCCAGCCGTTTAACTTGCATTGAGCGAAAGGCTACGCTCGACCCCTTTCTTGGGGTTCCGGCCCGTACGATTCAAGTACGAGGCCACCAGGGGGTAAAAATCCGGGGGCCCCGCCACCTTGTCCGGCAGGACGGCCAGGGGCATACCGCCTGTAGTCTCATGCGGGCCTCCCTTTCCAGGGGTCTACAGACCCAGTAGCGAACGAATTGTGCTAAGTGGTCGGGCCGCGACCATTTTGAGTGAGTGTGTGTCTGTTAGTGTGTGTGTGTCAGTGTCTGTTAGTGAGTGTGTCTGTTAGTAAGTGAGTATGTCTGTTAGTGTGTGTGTGTGTCTGTTAGTGAGTGTGTGTGTTTCTGTTAGCTAATGTATGCGTATCTGTCAGTGAATGTGTGTGTATTTAGAAGGTGGGGCGGGGGGAAGGGTTGGGTGGCGGGGGGGCGCCTGAGTTTTGTCCTGCCTAGGGCAGCACAAAACCAGGATACACCACTGCTCGGGGTCCCTTCCTCTGCTGGCTGAGGATGGGCTCTTTGCCGGTTTAGTCCACCGGACCACGGCCCTGCTGCTTTGCGGTCTGCACTGATCAAGTGCTCTGTGCTCTGTACATCAGTCGTGCAGTGAGGGAGGGCGCCCCTATAGATAGCAGGTGCACCTGGTGGGTGGCTTTGGGTCCTGGCTGTGCTGTGCTTTTGTTGGTGTGGTTGCCTGTCACTGCCTGTCCCGTATGGGAGTTTTATGGCAGCCGCCATTTTAAGCTTCCCTTTTTGCTGTCCTCTCAACCTGTCTGGGTGGGCTGGGCCCCTCCGGAATTTAGGCTGGGTCGCTGCACATCGGTAAGGCCTTTGGAGCTGTACCTTGAGTGTCTCTTGGGTTTTAGTAGCTTTGTGCGGATCGTGTGTCGCCTTTGCGTGGTTCCAGGTTACCGGGTGTGGGGCCGGCCTGTTAAGGCGTGTACCCGTCTTGCGTGTGGAGTTTGGGGGATTTGCCCTGTCTTCCCCTGTGCTTCCATGCGTTGGGCCCTGCTGTGTGTCGCCGGGCGGAGGTCCCTTTAGGGGGGACTGCATCAAGGCCTCCAATTTCTCCCAGAGGGCACCGAAGATGCGGTCGTATCGGCGTTTAGTTTCCCTCTCGATTATGCTCAGAGCTGGGGTGTGTGGGCTGGTCGCCATTTTGAATGCTCCACGTGTGGCCTCTGTGCATGGGTGTAGGAACCCAAAAAAATCTGGGGGGGATAGCATTTTTACTCGCCGGGTATATTCTTATTCCGTAAACTAGGAGTTGTTTATCCCATTGTACAGCGCTACAGAATTTGCAGTCGCTATATAAATGATAAAATAATAACATTAAAGGGTCACTACAGGGAAGGGGTTTTACTTACCCGGATACAGCGCCGGGATCCTCCCGATTAGAACCACCCCTACCCCTCCCATGAATATTAGAACCACCCCTACCCCTTCCATGCACAAAAGAACCCCACCTACCCCTTCCACGCATATTAACCCCCCTACCCCTTCCATGCATATTAGTACTCCCTACCCCTTCCATGCATATTAGTACCCCCCTAACCCCTTCCATGCATATTAGAACCCACCCTACCCCTTCCATCCATATTAGTAGCCCCCCTAAACCCTTCCAATTATTTTTCTACCTACCCCTCTCCCCCTATCCTTATTAGTAGCCCCCCTAGCCCTTTCCAATTATTTTTCTGCCATGTTAACTAACGCCAGTGCTGGAGTGCCGCCGTGTTTACATTAAAAGGCCTGCAGGGACAGGCTATAGACATCAGAACCACTACATTAAGCTGCAGTGGTTCTGGGGACTATAGTGTTTCTTTAATGTGAGGTAAATTAGAGATTAGTGCCACGAATAATATGCTAGATTGCCTACTTACAACCAGATGAGGATGATGATGGGCTCTAGCTGCATTCTGGCTCCACTGGTCTGGTGTAGAACAGGCTCTCTGGAGGCTGTTTGTAACTGTGGTCACAAAAATCAATGTTCTGGGAGAACGGGAAGCAGCTCCATTTTTTGGGGGCCCTTTACACAGCTCAAGGTCTGGGTCCCAGGGTCCACCTTCATGTTCCACCAATGAGTTTGTTCACAGGGGGTGGAGTGTGTAGGGGATGTCCTGATATGTGTGTAAGGAATGCATTGTGTGAATCTGTGTTTGTATGTGTAAGGACTGCAAGGTGTGTTTCTGTGTATGTACGGGATGCAGTGTGTGCGTCTGTAAGGGGTGCATTGAGTGTGTGTATGGGGTGTATTGAGTGTGTGTAAGGAATGCATTGTGTGTTTCTGTCAGCCCCTCTCCTCATGCTGCGCCCGGGCGGTGCGCCCTCATGGACGCACCAGCTCAGGCAAAGCTGCAGTCGCCTGAGGCTCTCTGCAGAGCGCTCGGGCGGCTGCAGCATGAGGGGGTCCGGCAGAGCTGGGGGGGATTTCACCATAACCTGTCCCCCCCGCATGATTTGCTGGGGGGGATGCATCCCCCCCATCCTCCCCGGTTCCTACGCCCATGCCTCTGTGCTACGCGATCATGTGTCTTGGTGAGTGCTTGAACACTTGCTCATGTGGGGGAGGACCGGGATAACCCCCGCCGGTCCAGAGGGTTAAGTTTCCAGGCGTTCTCAGCTGCAGGAGAGTGGCCGTCTCTCCTGTGCCTGCTCTCCTGATAGGCCTCGCCACTGTGCCGGGCGCGTAGCGGGTAGATAGTCGTTTGTTGGATACCACTGTGTCCGCCCCGGCAGCCCCCGTCATTTGGTGGCCTTTGTTTGCCTTTTACAGCTGTTTCAGCGGCTTTGTGGCACTTTTTCTGGCACTGGTCGCAGGAGTTGTGGAGATTAACGTCCGCTCGGTTCTGCGGTCAGGCCCCGCCCCAAAAGTTTCTAATGTTTAACCCTTTATTTCAGGGTGCTAACGGTGCCTAGAGGGATATTGGTTATACCTCACTAATGATGCCTAACAAGGTTGAAAGGATCATCTGCAAAGAGAGACAGTCTGCATTTTGGATCTGTTCTGCCCTTTTGGGTTGAATCAGTCTGATATGCAAATGACCTGGTTATTTTTGTAATGGCACAAGCTGAGCTAAAACCAGCTTGAGATCTGAGCAGGGACCCACCAAAAGGCAAGCTGTTGTTCGTTCTAAGTACTCTTTTGCACCTTGTTTTTTTTCCCCTCAGATGCCCCTAAAGCTTTACATATTTTTGCCCAAAAATAAACTTTACTACACACATATATATATATATATATCCCAAACTTTTGGATCCATAAGAACATCTAAATGTTACTGCTCCTCTCTGCTCTTCTCGATTAGGCGAGGGGTGGGTTGATGTGCCTGGAGATGCTTTGTCCCAGTCCGGCAGGACACCATGGAGGATCTCTGTTACCTCAACAACAGAGGAGATGGTTGTGATTGGCTATTTGTAAATGAAGAGTGGCAGAATAAAGAAGGGTAAAGCTTTTTTAGAGTACTGAGCAGATAGGTGTAAATGCTTTGTGCCATTGGGTGTCCTGTGTAAACACAGGCCAAGCCTGTGAGCTTGTTTGATGACCGGAGAAATGTCAGAGGTGGTCGCAATCTTTCAAGTGTCCAGAATCCAGGACTGAAGAGTGGGAAAGATGTCAGCTAACAAATCTGAGGTTGTTTCGTCTGCTTCTGTTTTCCAGGCCATCTAGTTTGTCCTGTAAAGAATTCACTGGAGAATGTTGTTTTTGAATTGTCGATTGTAGCTGGTGTAGCTCATCCTCTGTGGTACTCTGTCTTGTTTCTAATAAAGTTTAGAAGAATAGGCCTGAAAAAGATGGACTGCACTATTGATAGATTCTGTAATGTACTTTGTGACGAAGTGCCCTTCGCCACTTGTGCCTGGAGAGGACTAATTGCCAGCCTCCTGCCATGTGACTATGGTCCCTGGAAGACTTTGCCAGTTAAAAACACTATTTGGACTTATTGGTGTTTAAAAGACTGTTCTGGCCCTTTAAATGCAACTGGCACAATTCTACAATCTTTACTATGGCACTTCGGATTCAGCTGAAGTAGTGCCATTTTGATTAATTCGAACGCGGTCAGCTGTGTTTTGCCGTTGAGTTCATGGATCTAAAATCGGCTACTCGACGGCACAAACACCGATGATGTTTACCTTGTTTTTGAACTCTTACCATTCGAATGGAGCAGAACGGCGTTCGACTATTCGAACGCCGCATTTACATTACTATTTGCACGAACGTCACACGTTTGTGCATTCGAAGGACATGTGAACTGGGACGAATAGACCGGCCGCAAGGCTAAATCTATGGAACTCTTTTGGACAGGAAAGCCATGCTTGCGGTCAGTCAAAGGTGACTTATACCTATCTCCCGAACCCCTGAACCGTTTCAGGTGATTTTTTAATATGTTTGTCCCCTAATTATGCTTGTTCTGAAAATGTATGTTTTTTTTATGTGAATGTGATTTATACTTTTAAAGTCATGAATATTGTGTAAAACTGTATATTTTCCTGCCTGTGATAATTAAGTTAACCCATTGTGTTCAGTAATTATATTACAGGCAAAGGGGAGGGTTTGTGTGCCTTGGCTGGGAGTGTCTGACTGTATTGTAATATGTTTTGATTGCTGTTCTACAAGACCACGTGGGTGGTAACCTTGTGGAAAATCTTGTATAAAAGAAAGTCCTTTGGTGCTCATTAAACAGACCTGCTTGACCCTTTCTTGAAGCCTTGACTCATGCTTGGGGGATGGGATAACTACACTCTGGGGATTGCTATAATCACACTATACTCCCCAGGGTAAGCTCTTGTAAGAGCTGTTCTTGTTCCTGCTACGCTCTCTGGAGGAAGAAAGGTCTGCCCACTGGAAGCTGGAACCTGGCCTTGGGTCCAGGGTGGGTGAAGGACGGCGAGACCCGGTGCAGCTGCATCGCTGGATGTGGCGTCTGCAGTGCTAATGGTGTCGGTTGGAGTGCTTGGAGTCCTCGGCAAACACTAGGAGCATCGATTGGCGGAGGTACTCGGTCGGAGTGCCAGCGGTCCGTCACATACTTAAATTGGGATTCAAAGATCAATTTAAAGAGGTTGGAAATCTCATGTGCTGTTTCTGAAGCTTCTTGTGAAATGAAGGTAGCTGTTAAAAGCAGTCCGAATCCGTTGGAGAGAAGTGAGGAGTAGAGGTTTGTGTAGGTTCTTTAAGATGAGGATTCTTGGCCGGCCTCTGTGATTTACTCTGTGACCATTTTGAGGGAGTTTTGTCAATAAATATGTCCATGACGGTGGAGCAAAGAGGGAGAATATGAAAGGAAAGGCCAGACTATAGGAGGAAGGAAAGAGTATGTGAGACCTATGTCAGGGAATCAGAGCTTTAGTCTTGTAAGTCAGTTGTAGATTGCAAAGGTGTGGAGCTAAAGAAGAAACTTGGAAAGCATTGTGCGTGAGAAGCGAAGAATAAACCCTCCAATAATAAAGTCTCAAAGATGAGAATAACGAGGGATGCACACCATTCAGGAGAGTGTTTGGCTTTAACTAGACATGAGGAGCAGGTGTGCCACTCAGATATGTTAGAAAGGAGCTGTGCTGCAAAAATCCAACTTTCGCATTTGAAAATATGTTTACAAAAATAAACATTAAAAAAATCAATGCATCTTTATGAAGAAAATTCATTGTCTCCATGCAGATTTAAAAACAAAACGAAAACTAAATGTGGGGAAGCGGAAAGGGCTTATTAAATGAAGGGTAGGGAGAATGAACTTCTCCTTGCAAGCTCTGCCTGCAAGTTAGAATCTAAGCACATCTGTCACCAGTGTGCATTGCTCACTAACGACAGACATTATTTAACCCCTTAAGGACCAAACTTCTGGAATAAAAGGGAATCATGACATGTCAAACATGTCATGTGTCCTTAAGGGGTTAAAAAAAATAGAATAGAGTTGCCTAAGTCATGTGTGTTGGAGGTGCAATTAGCACCTATTACACAACTGCCAATAACTCAATATGTGCAGTGTTTAACGCAGAAACACTGAACTACCACCGGGACCACCTCAAATCATTGCAGTGTTCAGGGTGGTTGAAGTAACCCATGAAGTACAAAACAAGAAATCTCTTTAAGAGGTAAGTGACCTTTAATCACTCACAAGCTGCTGAGGGCTATAGCAGGCAATTACCAGAGCAGGATAAGAACTTCTAAATTAAAAGAAAATTTTAGGCACCAGTACAATTGTAGCAAAATTCTGTGTTACAGGGACAAAACTCCCTGCCTCTTTATCCTTTTGTTTCCTCAAAATCGGGAAAGCCAAAGGCACTTGCAGAATTGGACAGTGACAGTCAGCTGACTCTCAAGAAATCAATGACTCCTTATTTATAAAACTGACTTGAAAAGAAACATACCGATAGCTTTCAGCCAATTAACGGTGCTGCTGCATGAGCCTTTTGGTTTCACAATTTTGAGAGGCAGTGAGATTTGGTGCTGGAACACAGACTTTGGGGTCAGTGGCGTCTCTAGGATTCATTTTTAAGGGGGGCACATGGTGGGCCAGAAACAAAAGTAGGGGGCACATTTAACCCCGCCCTCATCGCAGTTTGACACCGCCCCTGCCACATGTTAAGCCCCGCCCCAGACACAATGTTTTTTTGTTGTTTTTTTTTAATAATCCCTGGTGCAGAATTCATTATTTTCCACCAAGGATTATTAAAAAACATTTCCCTTGATACAGTCCATACACACACACAAAAGGTGCTGAGTTCATACACACACAAACTGCTGAGTTCATACACACACAAACTGCTGAGTTCATACACACACAGACTGCTGAGTCCATACACACAGAGACTGCTGAGTCCATACAAACACAAACATAGACACATAGACTGCTGAGTCCACACACACACACTGCTGAGTTCATACACACACACACAGACTGCTGAGTCCATACACACACAGACACATACACAGGCTGCTGAGTTCATACACACACACACAGACTGCTGAGTCCATACACACACAGAGACTGCTGAGTACATACACACACACAGACTGCTGAGTCCATACAAACACATACACATAGACTGCTGAGTCCCTACACACACACACACAGACTGCTGAGTCCAAACACACACACACACACACACACACACACAGACTGCTGAACACATACACACAGACTGCTGAGTCCACACACACACAGACTGCTGAGCACATACACACAGACTGCTGAGTCCACACACACACAGACTGCTGAGTCCACACACACACAGACTGCTGAGTCCATACACCCACAGACTGCTGAGTCCATACACCCACAGACTGCTGAGTCCATACACCCACAGACTGCTGAGTCCACACACCCACAGACTGCTGAGTCCATCCACATACATACCGACTGATGAGTCCATACACACATACACACAGAGACACTTCTGAGTCCTTACACACACAGACTGCTGAGTCCATACAAACACAGGCACATAGACTGCTGAGTCCCTACACACACACACACACACACACACACACAGACTGCTGAGTCCAAACACACACACACACACAGACTGCTGAGTCCAAACACACACACACACACACACACAGACTGCTGAGCACATACACACACAGACTGCTGAGTCCATACACACACACAGACTGCTGAGTCCATACACACACACACACACACAGACTTCTGAGTCCTTACACACACACAGACTGCTGAGTCCTTACACACACAGACACATAGACTGCTGAGTCCCTACACACAGAGACTGCTGAGTCCAAACACACACAGACTGCTGAGTCCATACACACCCACACAGACTGCTGAGTCCATACACACACATACAGACTGCTAAGTCCACACACACACAGACATCTGAGTCCTTACACACACAGACTGCTGAGTCCTTACACACACACACACACAGACTGCTGAGTCCATACAAACACAGACACATAGACTGCTGAGTACCTACACACACACAGACCGCTGAGTCCATACACACACACACACAGACTGCTGAGTCCATACACACACACACACACACACACAGAAACTGCTGAGTCCAAACACACACAGACTGCTGAGTCCATACACACACACACACACACACACACAGACTGCTGAGTCCATACACACACATACAGACTGCTAGGTCCACACACACACATAGAATGCAAACAAACACAGACACATAGACTGCTGCGTCCATACACACACAGAGACTGCTGAGTCCAAACACACACAGAGATTGCTGAGTCCATACACACACACACACACACACACAGACTGCTGAGTCCATACACACACACAGACTTCTGAGTCCTTACACACACAGAGACTGCTGAGTCCTTACACACACATACACACACACAGACTGCTGAGTCCATACAAACACAGACACATAGACTGCTGAGTCCATACACACACAGAGACTGCTGAGTCCAAACACACACACACAGACTGCTGAGTCCATACAAACACAGACACATAGACTGCTGAGTCCATACACACACAGAGACTGCTGAGTCCAAACACACACACACAGACTGCTGAGTCCATACAAACACAGACACATAGACTGCTGAGTCCATACACACACAGAGACTGCTGAGTCCAAACACACACACAGATTGCTGAGTCCATACACACACACAGATTGCTGAGTCCATACACACACACAGATTGCTGAGTCCATACACACACACAGATTGCTGAGTCCAGACACACACACAGATTGCTGAGTCCATACACACACAGACTGCTGAGTCCATACACACAGACGGCTGAGTCCATACACACACACAAACACAGACTGCTGAGTCCATACACATATACAGACTGCTGAGTCCATACACACAGACTGCTGAGTCCATACACACACAAACACAGACTGCTGAGTCCATACATACATACAGACTGCTGAGTCCATACATACATACAGACTGCTGAGTCCATACATACATACAGACTGCTGAGTCAATACATACATACAGACTGCTGAGTCCATACATACATACAGACTGCTGAGTCCATACACATACAGACTGCTGAGTCCATACACATACAGACTGCTGAGTCCATACACACACAGACTGCTGAGTCCATACACACACAGATTGCTGAGTCCATACACACACAGATTGCTGAGTCCATACACACACAGATTGCTGAGTCCATACACACACAGACTGCTGAGTCCATACACACACAGACTGCTGAGTCCATACAAACACAGACTGCTGAGTCCATACAAACACAGACTGCTGAGTCCATACAAACACAGACTGCTGAGTCCATACAAACACAGACTGCTGAGTCATACACACACAGATTGCTGAGTCATACACACACAGATTGCTGAGTCCATACACACACAGATTGCTGAGTCCATACACACACAGATTGCTGAGTCCATACACACACAGATTGCTGAGTCCATACACACACAGATTGCTGAGTCCATACACACACAGATTGCTGAGTCCATACACACACAGATTGCTGAGTCCATACACACACAGATTGCTGAGTCCATACACACAGACGGCTGAGTCCATACACACACAGATTGCTGAGTCCATACACACACAGATTGCTGAGTCCATACACACACAGACTGCTGAGTCCATACACACAGACGGCTGAGTCCATACACACACACAAACACAGACTGCTGAGTCCATACACATATACAGACTGCTGAGTCCATACACACAGACTGCTGAGTCCATACACACACAAACACAGACTGCTGAGTCCATACATACATACAGACTGCTGAGTCCATACATACATACAGACTGCTGAGTCAATACATACATACAGACTGCTGAGTCCATACATACATACAGACTGCTGAGTCCATACACATACAGACTGCTGAGTCCATACACATACAGACTGCTGAGTCCATACACATACAGACTGCTGAGTCCATACACACACAGACTGCTGAGTCCATACACACACAGATTGCTGAGTCCATACACACACAGATTGCTGAGTCCATACACACACAGACTGCTGAGTCCATACACACACAGACTGCTGAGTCCATACACACACAGACTGCTGAGTCCATACACACACAGACTGCTGAGTCCATACACACACAGACTGCTGAGTGCATACACACAGATTGCTGAGTCCATACACACACAGACTGCTGAGTCCATACACACACAGACTGCTGAGTGCATACACACAGATTGCTGAGTCCATACACACACAGTTTGCTGAGTCCATACACACACAGATTGCTGAGTCCATACACACACAGATTGCTGAGTCCATACACACATACAGACTGCTGAGTCCATACACACATACAGACTGCTGAATTCATACACACACACAGACTGCTGAGCACATACACACACAGACTGCTGAGTCCATACACACACACACACAGACTGCTGAGTCCATACACATACATACAAACTGATGAGTCCATACACTCACACATAGACTGCTGAGTCCTTACACACACACAGACTGCTGAGTCCATACAAATATAGACTGCTGAGTTCCTACACACACACACACACACACACACACACAGACTGCTGAGTCCAAACACACACACACACACACACACACACATACTGCTGAGTCTACACACACACACACACACACACACAGACTGCTGAGTCCATACACACACAGAGACTGCTGAGTCCATACACACACAGAGACTGCTGAGTCCTTACACTCACAGAGACTGCTGAGTCCTTACACTCACAGAGACTGCTGAGTCCTTACACACACAGAGCCTGCTGAGTCCATACACACAGACTGCTGAGGCCATACACACATAAAACACAGACTGCTGAGTCCATACACACACAGACTGCTGAGTCCATACACACACGCAGACTGCTGAGTCCATACACACACAGACACACACACACACACAGACTGCTGAGTCCATACACACACACACAGACTGCTGAGTCCTTACACACAAAGACTGCTGCGTCCATACACATACATACAGACTGATGAGTCCATACACACACAGACTGCTGAGTCCATACAAACATAGACTGCTGAGTTCCTACACACACACAGACTGCTGAGTCCATACACAGACTGCTGCGTCCATACAAACATAGACTGCTGAGTTCCTACACACACACTCACACAGACTGCTGAGTCCATACACACACACACAGACTGCCGAGTCCAAACACACACACAGAGACTGCCGAGTCCAAACACACACACACAGACTGCCGAGTCCAAACACAAACACACACACAAACAGACTGCCGAGTCCAAACACACACACACAGACTGCCGAGTCCAAACACACACACAGAGACTGCCGAGTCCAAACACACACACACACACACACAGACTGCTGAGTCCATACACACACAGACACACACAGAGACTGCTGAGTCCATACACACACAGACACACACAGAGACTGCTGAGTCCATGCACACACAGACACACACAGACTGCTGAGTCCTTACACACACACACACACACACACACACACACAGACTGGTGAGTCCATACACATACATACAAACTGATGAGTCCATACACACAGAGACTGCTGAGTCCTTACACACACACACAGACTGCTGAGTCCATACGAACATAGACTGCTGAGTTCCTACACACACACACACAGACTGCTGAGTCCAAACACACACACACATACTGCTGAGTCCATACACACACAGAGAGACTGCTGAGTCCTTACACTCACAGAGGCTGCTGAGTCCTTACACTCACAGAGACTGCTGAGTCCTTACACTCACAGAGACTGCTGAGTCCTTACACTCACAGAGACTGCTGAGTCCTTACACACACAGAGCCTGCTGCGTCCATACACACACAGAGACTGCTGAGTCCAAACACACACAGAGATTGCTGAGTCCATACACACACACACACACACACACACACAGACTGCTGAGTCCATACACACACACAGACTTCTGAGTCCTTACACACACAGAGACTGCTGAGTCCTTACACACACATACACACACACAGACTGCTGAGTCCATACAAACACAGACACATAGACTGCTGAGTCCATACACACACAGAGACTGCTGAGTCCAAACACACACACACAGACTGCTGAGTCCATACAAACACAGACACATAGACTGCTGAGTCCATACACACACAGAGACTGCTGAGTCCAAACACACACAGACTGCTGAGTCCATACAAACACAGACACATAGACTGCTGAGTCCATACACACACAGAGACTGCTGAGTCCAAACACACACACAGATTGCTGAGTCCATACACACACACAGATTGCTGAGTCCATACACACACACAGATTGCTGAGTCCATACACACACACAGATTGCTGAGTCCAGACACACACACAGATTGCTGAGTCCATACACACACAGACTGCTGAGTCCATACACACAGACGGCTGAGTCCATACACACACACAAACACAGACTGCTGAGTCCATACACATATACAGACTGCTGAGTCCATACACACAGACTGCTGAGTCCATACACACACAAACACAGACTGCTGAGTCCATACATACATACAGACTGCTGAGTCCATACATACATACAGACTGCTGAGTCCATACATACATACAGACTGCTGAGTCAATACATACATACAGACTGCTGAGTCCATACATACATACAGACTGCTGAGTCCATACACATACAGACTGCTGAGTCCATACACATACAGACTGCTGAGTCCATACACACACAGACTGCTGAGTCCATACACACACAGATTGCTGAGTCCATACACACACAGATTGCTGAGTCCATACACACACAGATTGCTGAGTCCATACACACACAGACTGCTGAGTCCATACAAACACAGACTGCTGAGTCCATACAAACACAGACTGCTGAGTCCATACAAACACAGACTGCTGAGTCCATACACACACAGATTGCTGAGTCATACACACACAGATTGCTGAGTCATACACACACAGATTGCTGAGTCCATACACACACAGATTGCTGAGTCCATACACACACAGATTGCTGAGTCCATACACACACAGATTGCTGAGTCCATACACACACAGATTGCTGAGTCCATACACACACAGATTGCTGAGTCCATACACACACAGATTGCTGAGTCCATACACACAGACGGCTGAGTCCATACACACACAGATTGCTGAGTCCATACACACACAGATTGCTGAGTCCATACACACACAGACTGCTGAGTCCATACACACAGACGGCTGAGTCCATACACACACACAAACACAGACTGCTGAGTCCATACACATATACAGACTGCTGAGTCCATACACACAGACTGCTGAGTCCATACACACACAAACACAGACTGCTGAGTCCATACATACATACAGACTGCTGAGTCCATACATACATACAGACTGCTGAGTCAATACATACATACAGACTGCTGAGTCCATACATACATACAGACTGCTGAGTCCATACACATACAGACTGCTGAGTCCATACACATACAGACTGCTGAGTCCATACACATACAGACTGCTGAGTCCATACACACACAGACTGCTGAGTCCATACACACACAGATTGCTGAGTTCATACACACACACAGATTGCTGAGTCCATACACACACAGATTGCTGAGTCCATACACACACAGACTGCTGAGTCCATACACACACAGACTGCTGAGTCCATACACACACAGACTGCTGAGTCCATACACACACAGACTGCTGAGTCCATACACACACAGACTGCTGAGTGCATACACACAGATTGCTGAGTCCATACACACACAGACTGCTGAGTCCATACACACACAGACTGCTGAGTGCATACACACAGATTGCTGAGTCCATACACACACAGTTTGCTGAGTCCATACACACACAGATTGCTGAGTCCATACACACACAGATTGCTGAGTCCATACACACATACAGACTGCTGAGTCCATACACACATACAGACTGCTGAATTCATACACACACACAGACTGCTGAGCACATACACACACAGACTGCTGAGTCCATACACACACACACACAGACTGCTGAGTCCATACACATACATACAAACTGATGAGTCCATACACTCACACATAGACTGCTGAGTCCTTACACACACACAGACTGCTGAGTCCATACAAATATAGACTGCTGAGTTCCTACACACACACACACACACACACACACAGACTGCTGAGTCCAAACACACACACACACACACACACACACATACTGCTGAGTCTACACACACACACACACACACACACACACACAGACTGCTGAGTCCATACACACACAGAGACTGCTGAGTCCATACACACACAGAGACTGCTGAGTCCTTACACTCACAGAGACTGCTGAGTCCTTACACTCACAGAGACTGCTGAGTCCTTACACACACAGAGCCTGCTGAGTCCATACACACAGACTGCTGAGGCCATACACACATAAAACACAGACTGCTGAGTCCATACACACACAGACTGCTGAGTCCATACACACACGCAGACTGCTGAGTCCATACACACACAGACACACACACACACACAGACTGCTGAGTCCATACACACACACACAGACTGCTGAGTCCTTACACACAAAGACTGCTGCGTCCATACACATACATACAGACTGATGAGTCCATACACACACAGACTGCTGAGTCCATACAAACATAGACTGCTGAGTTCCTACACACACACAGACTGCTGAGTCCATACACAGACTGCTGCGTCCATACAAACATAGACTGCTGAGTTCCTACACACACACTCACACAGACTGCCGAGTCCAAACACACACACACAGACTGCCGAGTCCAAACACACACACAGAGACTGCCGAGTCCAAACACACACACACAGACTGCCGAGTCCAAACACAAACACACACACAAACAGACTGCCGAGTCCAAACACACACACACAGACTGCCGAGTCCAAACACACACACAGAGACTGCCGAGTCCAAACACACACACACACACACACAGACTGCTGAGTCCATACACACACAGACACACACAGAGACTGCTGAGTCCATGCACACACAGACACACACAGACTGCTGAGTCCTTACACACACACACACACACACACACACACAGACTGGTGAGTCCATACACATACATACAAACTGATGAGTCCATACACACAGAGACTGCTGAGTCCTTACACACACACACAGACTGCTGAGTCCATACGAACATAGACTGCTGAGTTCCTACACACACACACACAGACTGCTGAGTCCAAACACACACACACATACTGCTGAGTCCATACACACACAGAGAGACTGCTGAGTCCTTACACTCACAGAGGCTGCTGAGTCCTTACACTCACAGAGACTGCTGAGTCCTTACACTCACAGAGACTGCTGAGTCCTTACACTCACAGAGACTGCTGAGTCCTTACACACACACAGACTGCTGAGGCCATACACACATAAAACACAGACTGCTGAGTCCATACACACACAGACTGCTGAGTCCATACACACACGCAGACTGCTGAGTCCATACACACACAGACACACACACACACACACAGACTGCTGAGTCCATACACACACACACAGACTGCTGAGTCCTTACACACAAAGACTGCTGCGTCCATACACATACATACAGACTGATGAGTCCATACACACACACACACACACAGACTGCTGAGTCCATACACAGACTGCTGCGTCCATACAAACATAGACTGCTGGGTTCCTACACACACACTCACACAGACTGCTGAGTCCATACACACACACACAGACTGCCGAGTCCAAACACACACACAGAGACTGCCGAGTCCAAACACACACACACAGAGACTGCCGAGTCCAAACACACACACACAGACTGCCGAGTCCAAACACAAACACACACACACACAGACTGCCGAGTCCAAACACACACACACAGACTGCCGAGTCCAAACACACACACAGAGACTGCCGAGTCCAAACACACACACACACACACACAGACTGCTGAGTCCATACACACACAGACACACACAGAGACTGCTGAGTCCATGCACACACAGACACACACAGACTGCTGAGTCCTTACACACACACACACACACACACACAGACTGGTGAGTCCATACACATACATACAAACTGATGAGTCCATACACACAGAGACTGCTGAGTCCTTACACACACACACAGACTGCTGAGTCCATACGAACATAGACTGCTGAGTTCCTACACACACACACACAGACTGCTGAGTCCAAACACACACACACATACTGCTGAGTCCATACACACACAGAGAGACTGCTGAGTCCTTACACTCACAGAGGCTGCTGAGTCCTTACACACACAGAGACTGCTGAGTGCATACACACAGACTGCTAAATCCATACACACATAAAAACACAGACTGCTGAGTCCATACACACACACATGTAAAGGGAAACTAAAGAAATATCTATCATTCTATTTTGTTTCCTAAGCCTCTCTGTCCCACAAAAAAAATGAATAAAAATAAATTGAAAGTTCCTGAGGTTTCTTAGGAACAAAATCCTGCCTGTCACCCAAAGCCCTCACTGCAAGGAGAACTCGTACACATGAAATGGCAAAGCTTCATATACACTGCTTTCCCAATAATGCCAATGATAATTTGTGTTAACAACCTCAAATGATAGATATATATTTACACACACATATTTAGAGTTGTATGATTATGGTGATGTGCCAGAGGAATGATTGTCACCATATTGTAGCATAGTAGAGGCACATCACCCCTTATGACAAGCACAACACAGGCATGGGCGTAGGAACCGGGGGGGATGGGGGGGACGCATCCCCCCCAGCAAATCATGCGGGGGGGACAGGTAATGGGGAAATCCCCCCTTTTGCTGCAGCCGCCCGAGCGCTCTGCAGAGAGCCTCAGGCGGCTGCAGCTCTGCCCGGGCTGGTGCGTCCATGAGGGCGCACCGCCCGGGCGCAGCCAGAGGAGAGGGACTGACAGGAGGGAAGCGCTCAGCGCTCCCTCCTGTCACTCCCTCAATGTAGCGTGGCCGAGCCCTGTATAGTCCGCCGGTACAGGGAGAATCTGTCTCCTGTACCCGGCCGGACTAACAGGAAGTGAACACTGAGTGTGCACTTCCTGTTAGTCCGCCGGATACAGGAAACAAAAGCTCCCTGTACCCGTGGACAGTACACAGCTCGGCCACGCTACAACACAGGTAGGGGAGGGGGGAAGAAAGAAACAGGGAGTGGGGGGATAAAGAAATAGGGAGGGAGGGGGGGATAAAGAAACAGGGAGGGAGGGGGGATAAAGAAACAGGGAGGGAGGGGGGGATAAAGAAACAGGGAGGGAGGGGGGGATAAAGAAACAGGGAGGGAGGGGGGGATAAAGAAACAGGGAGGGGGGATAAAGAAACAGGGAGGGAGGGGGGATAAAGAAACAGGGAGGGAGGGGGATAAAGAAACAGGGAGGGGGGATAAAGAAACAGGGAGGGAGGGGGGATAAAGAAACAGGGAGGGAGGGGGGGATAAAGAAACAGGGAGGGAGGGGGGGATAAAGAAACAGGGAGGGGGGGATAAAGAAACAGGGAGGGAGGGGGGATAAAGAAACAGGGAGGGAGGGGGGGATAAAGAAACAGGGAGGGAGGGGGGGATAAAGAAACAGGGAGGGAGGGGGGATAAAGAAACAGGGAGGGGGATAAAGAAACAGGGAGGGAGGGGGGATAAAGAAACAGGGAGGGAGGGGGATAAAGAAACAGGGAGGGAGGGGGGATAAAGAAACAGGGAGGGAGGGGGGATAAAGAAACAGGGAGGGAGGGGGGGGATAAAGAAACAGGGAGGGAGGGGGGATAAAGAAACAGGGAGGGGGGATAAAGAAACAGGGAGGGGGGATAAAGAAACAGGGAGGGAGGGAGGGGGGATAAAGAAACAGGGAGGGAGGGAGGGGGGATAAAGAAACAGGGAGGGAGGGGGGATAAAGAAACAGGGAGGGAGGGTGGGATAAAGAAACAGGGAGGGAGGGTGGGATAAAGAAACAGGGAGGGAGGGGGGATAAAGAAACAGGGAGGGAGGGGGGATAAAGAAACAGGGAGGGAGGGGGGATAAAGTAACAGGGAGGGAGGGGGGGATAAAGAGACAGGGAGGGGGGAGAAAGAAACAGGGAGGGGGGAGAAAGAAACAGGGAGGGAGGGGGGGGAGAAAGAAAGAGGGAGGGGGGAGAAAGAGGGAGGGAGGGGGGAGAAAGAGGGAGGGAGGGGGGAGAAAGAGGGAGGGAGGGGGGGAGAAAGAGGGAGGGGGGAGAAAGAGGGAGGGGGTAGAAAGAAACAGGGATGGAGGGGGGAGAAAGAAACAGGGAGGGAGGGGGGAGAAAGAAACAGGGAGGGAGGGGGGAAGAAACAGGGAGGGAGGGGGGAAAGAAACAGGGAGGGAGGGGGGAAGAAACAGGGAGGGAGGGGGGAAGAAACAGGGAGGGGGGGGAGAAAAGGGAGGGAGGGGGGGAGAAAGAAAGAGGGAGGGAGGGGGGGAGAAAGAAAAAGGGAGGGAGGGGGGGAGAAAGAAAGAGGGAGGGAGGGGGGAGAAAGAGGGGGGAGAAAGAGGGAGGGAGGGGGGAGAAAGAGGGAGGGAGGGGGGAGAAAGAGGGAGGGAGGGGGGAGAAAGAAAGAGGGAGGGAGGGGGGAGAAAGAAAGAGGGAGGGAGGGGGGAGAAAGAAAGAGGGAGGGAGGGGGGGGAGAAAGAGAGAGGGAGGGAGGGGGGGAGAAAGAGGGAGGGAGGGAGGGAGGGGGGGAGAAAGAGGGAGGGAGGGGGGAGAAAGAGGGAGGGAGGGGGGGAGAAAGAAAGAGGGAGGGAGGGGGAGAGAAAGAAAGAAACGGGGGGGGGAGAAAGTGAGTGACAAGGGGGGGACGGAGGGAGAGAGGGGGAGAAAGAGTGACAAGAGAGGGGGAGAGAGAGAGTGACAAGGGAGGGGGAGAGAGAGAGTGACAAGGGAGGGAGAGAGATTGACATCCATCACACACACACACAATCACACAATCATGCCACCCTTACACACACAGAAACACACAATTCATCCTTACACACACTCAATGCACCCCGTGCACACACACACAAACACACAATCATGCAATCCTTACACACACAGAAACACACAATGCATTCCTTACACACACTCAATGCACCCCGTACACACACTCAATGCACCCCTTACAGACGCACACACTGCATCCCGTACATACACAGAATCACACCTTGCAGCCCTTACACATACAAACACAGATTCACACAATGCATTCTTTACACACATATCAGGACATCCCCTACACACTCAACCCCCTGTGAACAAACTCATTGGTGGAACGTGAAGGTGGACCCTGGAACCCAGACCTTGAGCTGTGTAAAGGGCCCCCAAAAAATGGAGCTGATTCCTGTTCTCACAGAACATTGATTTTTGGGACCACAGTTACAAACAGCCTCCAGAGAGCCTGTTCTACACCAGACCAGTGGAGCCAGACTGCAGCTAGAGCCCATCATCATCCTCATCTGGTTGTAAGTAGGCAATCTAGCATATTATTTGTGGCACTAATCTCTAATTTACCTCACATTAAAGAAACACTATAGTCCCCAGAAGCACTGCAGCTTAATGTAGTGGTTCTGGTGTCTATAGCCTGTCCCTGCAGACCTTTTAATGTAAACACAGCGGCACTCCAGCACTGGCGTTAGTTAACATGGCAGAAAAATAATTGAAAAGGGTTAGGGGGGCTACTAGTAAGGATAGGGGAGAGGGGTAGGTAGAAAAATAATTGGAAGGGTTTAGGGGGGGCTACTAATATGGATGGGAGGAGGGGGGAGGTAGAAAAAATATTGGAAGGGGTTAGGGGAGTACTAATATGAATGGAAGAGGTAGGGTGGGTTATAATATGCATGGAAGGGGTTAGGGGGTACTAATATGCATGGAAGTGGTTAGGGGGGTACTAATATGCATGGAAGGGGTAGGGGGTTAAAATGCGTGGGAGGGGTAGGTGGGGTTCTTTTGTGCATGGAAGGGGTATGGGTGGTTCTAATATTCATGGGAAGGGTAGGGGTGGTTCTAATCAGGAGGATCCCGGCGCTGTATACGGGTAAGTAAAACCCCTTCCTTGTAGTGACCCTTTAATGTTATTATTTAATCATTTATATAGCGACTGCAAATTCCGTAGCGCTGTACAATGGGATAAACAACTCCTAGTTTACGGAATAAGAATATACCCGGCGAGTAAAAATGCTATCCCCCCCAGATTTTTTTTGGTTCCTACGCCCATGAACACAGGCCATTATTGCAAGCAAAACATTGATAAATCACACATTTTTACAAGCTTATCCCCTTGCACTCACAGGACTTTCCCTAGCACTTACACCAGCACAGAAATTGCACTCACAGGACATGCCACAGCACCCACCTGAGGGGTTTGCTGAGTCAATACATACATACAGACTGCTGAGTCCATACACATACAGACTGCTGAGTCCATACACATACAGACTGCTGAGTCCATACACACACAGACTGCTGAGTCCATACACACACAGATTGCTGAGTCCATACACACACAGATTGCTGAGTCCATACACACACAGATTGCTGAGTCCATACACACACAGACTGCTGAGTCCATACACACACAGACTGCTGAGTCCATACAAACACAGACTGCTGAGTCCATACAAACACAGACTGTTGAGTCCATACAAACACAGACTGTTGAGTCCATACAAACACAGACTGCTGAGTCCATACACACACAGATTGCTGAGTCCATACACACACAGATTGCTGAGTCCATACACACACAGATTGCTGAGTCCATACACACACAGATTGCTGAGTCCATACACACACAGATTGCTGAGTCCATACACACACAGATTGCTGAGTCCATACACACACAGATTGCTGAGTCCATACACACACAGATTGCTGAGTCCATACACACACAGATTGCTGAGTCCATACACACACAGATTGCTGAGTCCATACACACACAGACGGCTGAGTCCATACACACAGACGGCTGAGTCCATACACACACACAGATTGCTGAGTCCATACACACACAGACTGCTGAGTCCATACACACAGACGGCTGAGTCCATACACACACACAAACACAGAATGCTGAGTCCATACACATATACAGACTGCTGAGTCCATACACACAGACTGCTGAGTCCATACACACACAAACACAGACTGCTGAGTCCATACATACATACAGACTGCTGAGTCCATACATACATACAGACTGCTGAGTCAATACATACATACAGACTGCTGAGTCCATACATACATACAGACTGCTGAGTCCATACACATACAGACTGCTGAGTCCATACACATACAGACTGCTGAGTCCATACACATACAGACTGCGGAGTCCATACACACACAGACTGCTGAGTCCATACACACACAGACTGCTGAGTCCATACACACACAGATTGCTGAGTCCATACACACACAGATTGCTGAGTCCATACACACACAGATTGCTGAGTCCATACACACACAGATTGCTGAGTCCATACGCACACAGACTGCTGAGTCCATACACACACAGACTGCTGAGTCCATACGCACACAGACTGCTGAGTCCATACACACACAGACTGCTGAGTCCATACACACACAGACTGCTGAGTCCATACACACACAGACTGCTGAGTCCATACACACACAGACTGCTGAGTGCATACACACACAGATTGCTGAGTCCATACACACACAGTTTGCTGAGTCCATACACACACAGATTGCTGAGTCCATACACACACAGATTGCTGAGTCCATACACACACAGATTGCTGAGTCCATACACACACAGATTGCTGAGTCCATACACACATACAGACTGCTGAGTCCATACACACACAGAGACGGATGAGTCCATACACATACAGACTGCTGAGCACATACACACACAGACTGCTGAGTCCATACACACACACACACACACAGACTGCTGAGTCCATACACATACATACAAACTGACTAGTCCATACACTCACACAGAGACTGCTGAGTCCTTACACACACACAGACTGCTGAGTCCATACAAATATAGACTGCTGAGTTCCTACACACACACACACACACACACACACACAGACTGCTGAGTCCAAACACACACATACTGCTGAGTCTACACACACACACACACACACACACACACACACAGACTGCTGAGTCCATACACACACACAGACTGCTGAGTCCATACACACACAGAGACTGCTGAGTCCATACACACACAGAGACTGCTGAGTCCTTACACTCACAGAGACTGCTGAATCCTTACACTCACAGAGACTGCTGAGTCCTTACACACACAGAGCCTGCTGAGTCCATACACACAGACTGCTGAGGCCATACACACATAAAAACACAGACTGCTGAGTCCATACACACACAGACTGCTGAGTCCATACACACACGCAGACTGCTGAGTCCATACACACACAGACACACACACACAGACTGCTGAGTCCATACACACACACACAGACTGCTGAGTCCTTACACACAAAGACTGCTGAGTCCATACACATACATACAGACTGATGAGTCCATACACACACACACAGAGACTGCTGAGTCCATACAAACATAGACTGCTGAGTTCCTACACACACACAGACTGCTGAGTCCATACACAGACTGCTGCGTCCATACAAACATAGACTGCTGAGTTCCTACACACACACTCACACAGACTGCTGAGTCCATACACACACACACAGACTGCCGAGTCCAAACACACACACAGAGACTGCCGAGTCCAAACACACACACACAGACTGCCGAGTCCAAACACAAACACACACACACACAGACTGCCGAGTCCAAACACACACACACAGACTGCCGAGTCCAAACACACACAGACACACACAGAGACTGCTGAGTCCATGCACACACAGACACACACAGAGACTGCTGAGTCCATGCACACACAGACACACACAGACTGCTGAGTCCTTACACACACACACACACACACAGACTGCTGAGTCCTTACACACACACACACACACAGACTGCTGAGTCCTTACACACACACACACACACACACACAGACTGGTGAGTCCATACACATACATACAAACTGATGAGTCCATACACACAGAGACTGCTGAGTCCTTACACACACACACACAGACTGCTGAGTCCATACGAACATAGACTGCTGAGTTCCTACACACACACACACAGACTGCTGAGTCCAAACACACACACACATACTGCTGAGTCCATACACACACAGAGAGACTGCTGAGTCCTTACACTCACAGAGGCTGCTGAGTCCTTACACTCACAGAGGCTGCTGAGTCCTTACACACACAGAGACTGCTGAGTGCATACACACAGACTGCTAAATCCATACACACATAAAAACACAGACTGCTGAGTCCATACACACACACATGTAAAGGGAAACTAAAGAAATATCTATCATTCTATTTTGTTTCCTAAGCCTCTCTGTCCCACAAAAAAAATGAATAAAAATAAATTGAAAGTTCCTGAGGTTTCTTAGGAACAAAATCCTGCCTGTCACCCAAAGCCCTCCGCACTATATGAAATCACTGCAAGGAGAACTCGTACACATGAAATAGCAAAGCTTCATATACACTGCTTTCCCAATAATGCCAATGATAATTTGTGTTAACAACCTCAAATGATAAATATATATTTACACACACATATTTAGAGTTGTATGATTATGGTGATGTGCCAGAGGAATGATTGTCACCATATTGTAGCATAGTAGAGGCACATCACCCCTTATGACAAGCACAACACAGGCCATTATTGCAAGCAAAACATTGATAAATCACACATTTTTACAAGCTTATCCCCTTGCACTCACAGGACTTTCCCTAGCACTTACACCAGCACAGAAATTGCACTCACAGGACATGCCACAGCACCCACCTGAGGGGTTTGCCTTGACGTGGCATGTGGGCTAAAATCTCTCATGGCCATTGGAGAAACTAAATAACCTCCATTTGTTTAAATATGCATAGGGATTACATAGAAACATACAATGTAACGGCAGATAAGAACCATTCGGCCCATCTAGTCTGCCCAGTTTTCTAAATACTTTCATTAGTCCCTGGCCTTATCTTATAGTTAGGATAGCCTTATGCCTATCCCACGCATGCTTAAACTCCTTTACTGTCATAGGCGTGCGCACGGGGTGTGCCGGGTGTGCCTGGGCACACCCTAATCCCCGCGGCATGCCTATGTATTGAGACCGGCAGGGGAGATCTCAGGATCTCCCCTGCCGGCTCATGCAGAGCCGGCGCTATCCGAGCGCCGGCTCTGCTCTCAGCCTCCCCTCACCGGCTCACAGGCAGTGAGGGAGGCAGGAGAGGACCGGCGGAGCTATTGCCAGCAGCTCCGCCGGGTTCCTTTCGCGAGATCTGAGCATTGCCGCGGCAACGCTCAGATCTCGCGTGAGTGAACTCTAGCCCTGCGGGGCTAGAGTTCACTCTCCACTGGGCCACTGGGATAACTGATCTGCCCCCACCTCCACTGGACCACCAGGGAAGGCAGAAAGGAAGGATCCCCCCTCCCTACATAAAGTAAGAAGGGAGGGGGGATATTAAGTAATGCACCCCCACCTCCACCCCCCACTATCACCCACACACATACACAGCACCCACAGACATACACAGCACCCACAGACATACAGCACCCACACACATACAGCACCCACAGACATACACAGCACCCACACACATTCAGCACCCACAGACATACACAGCACCCACACACATACAGCACCCACAGACATTCAGCACCCACAGACATACACAGCACCCACAGACATACACAGCACCCACAGACATACACAGCACCCACACACATACACAGCACCCACACACATACACAGCACCCACAGACATACACAGCACCCACACACATACACAGCACCTACACACATACCGCACCTACACACATACACAGCCCCCACACACATACAGCACCTACACACATACAGCACCCACACACATACACAGCACCAACACACATTCAGCACCCACAGACATACACAGAACATACACACATACAGCACCCACACACATACACAGCACCCACACACATACACATCACCCACACACATACACAGCACCAACACACATACACAGCACCAACACACATACAGCACCCACACACACAGCACCCTCACACACATCACCCTCACACACATTACACAAACAGCACCCTCACACTCACACAGCACACTAACAGTACCCTCACAAACACAAACAGGACCCTAACAAACAAACACACACACAGCACACTACCAGTACCCTCACACACAAACAGCACCCTCACACACAGTACATTTACAGCACCCTCACAAGTGCACACACACACACAAACAGCACCCTGACACACAGTACATTTACAGCACCCTCACAAGCACGCACACACAAACACCCTCACCCACAAAGTACACTACCAGCACCCTCACACACACATCACACTACCAGCACCCTCACACAGCACACACACAGCTTTGTGTGTGTGTGTATATATGTGTATATATATATATATATATATATTTACATATATACATACATACATATACACACACACACACACATATATATATATATATATATATATATATATATATACGCCGCGTGTGCTTGTGCTTTAGGCTGCACACCCTAATGCAATAGGCTGCGCACGCCTATGTTTACTGTGTTAACCTCTACCACTTCAGCTGGAAGGCTATTCCATGCATCCACTACCCTCTCAGTAAAGTAATACTTCCTGATATTATTTTTAAACCTTTGTCCCTCTAATTTAAGACTATGCCCTCTTGTTGTGGTAGTTTTTCTTCTTTTAAACAAAGTCTCCTCCTTTACTGTGTTGATTCCCTTTATGTATTTAAATGTTTCTATCATATCCCCCCTGTCTCGTCTTTCCTCCAAGCTATACATGTTAAGATCCTTTAACCTTTCCTGGTAAGTTTTATCCTGCAATCCATGAACCAGTTTAGTAGCCCTTCTCTGAACTCTCTCTAAAGTATCAATATCCTTCTGAAGATATGGTCTCCAGTACTGCATACAATACTCCAAGTGAGGTCTCACCAGTGTTCAGTACAGTGGCATGAGCAGCACTTCCCTCTTTCTACTGCTAATACCTCTCCCTATACAACCAAGCATTCTGCTAGCATTTCCTGCTGCTCTATTACATTGTCTGCCTACCTTTAAGTCATCAGAAATAATCACCCCTAAATCCCTTTCCTCAGATGTTGAGGTTAGGACTCTATCACTGTACATTACTGTATGTATTGGGGCTGATGTGTACTATGGTCATTGCTGCCGCCCAGGAGTGATGGGAGTTGGAGCACAGGACCTATTTTTTTGTATTTGTATTCACTTTTTGTATCACACAGCTATGTTACAATGCTGCCGCCCATCCCATGTGTTCCATACTAAGGGCTAATAAGTATATAGGGGTGTATATAAAAAATACCCCTCTCTGTCTCATTGGAGATGTCTTTGCCAGAAGCTCAAGGAGGCAAGGTGAAAGGTTAGTGTAGGCAGGGCCGGTGCAAGGATTTTTGCTGCCCTAGGCAAAATAAAAAATTGCTGCCCCCCATGTGACATCACAATGCCCCACCCATATGATCTGCCATTAAAGGACCACTCTAGTGCCAGGAAAGCATACTCGTTTTCCTGGCACTAGAGTGCCCTGAGGGTGCCCCCACCCTCAGGGACCCCCTCCCGCCCGGCTCTCGAAAGGGGAAAAGGGTTAAAACTTACCTTTTTCCAGCGCTGGGCGGGGAGCTCTCCTCCTCCTCCCCGTCGGCTGAATGCGCACGCGCGGCAAGAGCTGCGCGCGCATTCAGCCGGTCACATAGGAAAGCATTCATAATGCTTTCATATGGACGCTTGCGTGCTCTCACTGTGATTTTCACAGTGAGAATCACGCAAGCGCCTCTAGCGGCTGTCAGTGAGACAGCCACTAGAGGAAAAAGGGGAAGGCTTAACTAATTGATAAACATAGCAGTTTCTCTGAAACTGCTATGTTTATAAAAAAATTAGTTAACCCTAGCTGGACCTGGCACCCATACCACTTCATTAAGCTGAAGTGGTCTGGGTGCCTAGAGTGGTCCTTTAAGCTGCAGTGGTTCTGGGGACTATAGTGTCCCTTTGTGAGGTAAATTAGAGATTAGTGTCACTAATAATATACTAGATTGCCTACTTACAACCAGATGAGGATGGTGATGGGCTCTGGCTGCAGTCTGGCGCGACTGGTCTGGTGTAGAACAGGATCGCTGGAGGCTGTTTGTAACTGTAGTCACAAAATTCAATGTTCTGGGAGAACGGGAAGCAGCTCCATTTTTTTGGGCCCCTTACACAGCTTACACAGCCCAGGGCCCGACAGTGAGTATGCCTATAAGGCCCACCCATAAGTCCACCTATATGTTCCACCCATGAGTTCGCTCACAGGGAGTTGAGTGTGTAGGGGATGTGTTATGTGTTATTGTAGAGGATCTAATGTGTGTGCTTATGGAATGTAGTGTATAGAGATCAGTAGCGGACTAAGGGGGGTGGAGGGGGCGGTCCGCCCCGGGTGCCACCAGGTAGGAGGGTGCCATAATCCTGGTCTGAGAGCTAAAGTGGTGAGCTGCGTCCCATGGCAGCTAGGGTGGTGCACAGTTCACACGTAGAGACTAGCAAGCTGAACTGGCCGCACAGAAGGATGAAGGGGGCGGAGCCAAATCGAGAGCAGGGGCGGGGCTTAACATGGAGGTGCAGCAAGAAGAAATCCCTGCTCCTCCACCTAACAGGCTCCAGGGAAGGACTTCAGGGAATCAACTCCTCCTCCAGCCCACACTGTCTGTAAGTGAGTGAGTGTGTGTGTGTAACTGTCTGCCTGTAACTGTGTGTGTGTGTGTGTGTGTGTGTATAACTGTCTGCCTGTAACTGTGTGTGTGTGTGTGTGACTGTCTTTGTGTGTGTAACTGTCTGCCTGTAACTGTGTGTGTGGGTGTGTGTGTATAACTGTCTGCCTGTAACTGTGTGTGTGACTGTCTGTAACTGTGTGTGTGTGTAACTGTCTGCCTGTAACTGTGTGTGTGTAACTGTCTGCCTGTAACTGTGTGTGTGTTACTGCCTGCCTGTAACTGTGTGTGTGTAACTGTCTGTAACTGTGTGTATGTGTGTGTGTTTGTGTGTGTGTGTGTGTAACTCTCTGCCTGTAACTGTGTGTCTGTGTGTGTGTATGTGTAACTGTCTTCCTGTAACTGTGTGTAACTGTCTGCCTGTAACTGTGTGTGTGTGTGTGTGTGTGTGTGTGTGTGTGTGTGACTGCATGCCTGTAACTGTGTGTGTGTGACTGTCTGTGACTGTGTGATGCTGCCTGTATCTGTATGTGTGTGTGTGTGTGTGTGTGTGACTGACTGTCTCCATGTAACTGTGTGCGTGACTGCCTGTTACTGACTGTGTGTGTAAATGTCTGCAACTGTGTGCATGTGACTAGCTGCCTGTAATGGTGTGTGTGTGTGGCTGTAACTAGGTATATGACTGTCTGCCTGTGACTGTATATGACTGTCTGCCTGTGACTGTGACTGTCTACCTGTAACAGTGTGCGTGACTGTTGACAATATCTGTGACTGTCTGCATGTGACTGTGTGCGTGTGACTGTCTGCTTGTAACTGTGTGTGACTGTCTGTCTGTAACTGTGTGTGAGGGGGTGCAGGGATTTTGTAGAAGGGGCAGGGGTTTTAAAAAGTTTACAAATTTGTTCAATACATTTTAATTCTTTTTTAAAAAGAACACATTGTAAACATTTAGTAGGTGTTGTTTTTTTTGTTGTTTTCTTTTTGGAGGGGATGAGGGGGAGTGGGGCCAAACCCAGGACCCGCCCGGGGTGCCACATGCTCTAGGTACACCCCTGATAGGGATACCAGTTTGTGTAGGTGATGCAGTGTGTTTGTGTGTAGTGGAAGCAGTGTGTGTATGTGTAGGGATGTATTGTGTGTTTCTAGTTGTGTGTAAGGGATGCATTGTGTGAATCTGTGTTTGTTTGCATAAGGCAGTGCTCCCCAACCTTTTTATCGCCGCGGACCGGTAAACGTTTGATAGTTTTTCCGTGGCCCGCTTGTTTTGATTTAATAAGACAAAAAAAAACCAAACATATTAAAAAAAACACGCAGACACATACATAGTCAGAAAATCACAAACACAGTCACATAAAGACATAGACTCAAAATTGTGTGTATGTGTGTGTGAGCGGTGCAGTGTGTATGTGAGGGTGGCAGTGTGTGTGAGAGTTGCAGTGTGTGTGTGGGGGGCAGTGTTTGTGGGGCAGTGTGTGTAGTGTGTGTATGGGGGAAATGTTTGTGGGGCAGTGTGTGCAGTGTGTGTATGGGGGCAATGTTTGTGGGGCAGTGTGTGTATGGGGGCAGTGTTTGTGGGGCAGTGTTTGTGGGGCAGTGTGTGTAGTGTGTGTATGGGGCAGTGTGTGTATGGGGGCAATGTGTGTAGTGTGTTTATGGGGCAGTGTTTGTGGGGCAGTGCGTGCCGTCTGTGTATGGGGCAGTGTTTGTGGGGCAGTGTGTGCAGTCTGTGTATGGGGCAGTGTTTGTAGTGTGTGTGTGGGGCAGTGTGTGTATGGGGACAGTGTTTGTGGGGCAGTGTGTGTAGTGTGTGTATGGGGCAGTGTTTGTGGGGCAGTGTGTATAGTGTGTGCATGGGGGCAGTGTGTGTATGGGTAAGTGTTTGTGGGGCAGTGTGTGTATGGGGCAATGTGTGTAGTGTGTGTATGGGGCAGTGTTTGTGGGGCAGTGTGTGTATGGGGGCAGTGTTTGTGGGGCAGTGTGTGTAGTGTGTGTATGGGGCAATGTGTGTAGTGTGTATGGGGCAGTGTTTGTGGGGCAATGTGTGTAGTGTGTGTATGGGGCAGTGTGTGTAGGGCAGTGTGTGTAGTGTGTGTGTGGGGGCAGTGTGTGTAGTGTGTTTATGGGGCAATGTGTGTAGTGTGTGTGTGGGGGCAGTGTGTGTAGTGTGTTTATGGGGCAGTGTGTGTATGGGGTGTAAGGAGGCTTTTTTAAAATTTATTTAATTAAAATTAAGATATTCATGTCCCCCCTCCCTTCTTACCTTTACTGGGAGGAGGGGGGACATTTCTTAGTCCCTGGTGGTCCGGTGGGGATTCCCTGGTGGTCCGGTGGTGGTGAGGTGAACTCTAGCCCAGTTACAGGGCTAGAGTTCACTCTCGCGAGATTTGGAGCGTTGCCGTGGTTACCGCGGCAACGCTCCAAATCTCGCGAGAGGAGGACCCGGAGGAGCTGCAGGTAAGAGCTCCCGGGTCCTCTCACTCCCCTGCCGGCTGTCAGCACAGTGCCTGCAGACTGGGGAGGGAGATCTCTGATCTCCCCTCCGGTCCGCAGGCACATTGCAGGGCTGGCACTTGGGCAATGCCAGCCCTGCATTAGCCGGCAGGCTCGCACACCCCACACCCCTGGGCGGCCCGGTACCGTTTGATCCACGGACCGGTACCGGTCCGCGGCCCGGGGGTTGGGGAACACTGGCATAAGGGATGCAAAGTGTGTGTCTGTAAGTGTGTGCATTGAGTGTGTGTAAGAAATTCATTGTGTTTCTGTGTGTATGTAAGAGAAGCAGTGTGTGTGTTTGCATGTGTGTGTAAGGGATGCATTGTGTGTTTCTGTGTGTGTGTGTAATGGATGCATTGTGTGTTTCTCTGTGTGTAAGGGAAACATGTTATGTTTCTGTGTGTGTAGGGATGCATTGTGTGTTTCTGTGTATGTATAGGGATGCATTGTGTGTGTGCGCGTTGTGTGAAAGAGCCCCCTGTCCTATAGAGCTCTCCCTTCTGTCCCTTAGAGCTCACCCCTGCCCCTTAGTGGTCTCTCCTCACCCCCTACCCTCCCTCAACTCCCCTTCTCCCGTGTTCTTCTCACCCCCCACTCTCCCTGTGTTCTTCTCACTCCCCCGTGTTCTTCTCACTCCCCTCTGTGTTCTTCTAACCTTCCCCCTCCCTGTGTCTTCCTCACCTCACCTCCCCTTCTCCTTACCCCCTTTCCCTGTGTTCTTCTCACTCCACCCATGTTCTCCTCACCCCCCCATGTTCTTCTTACTCCCCCACACTCCTGTCTTCTTCTTACTCCCCCTGTTCTTCTTACTCCCCCCTCCCCTCTTCTTCTTACTCCCCCTCTTCTTCTTACTCCCCCTGATTCTTACTCCCCCCCTTCTTCTTACTCCCCCCTCCCTATTTTCTTCTTACTCCACTCCCTCTCCCAGTTCTTCTTACCCCCTCCCTCCCTGTGTACTCCTCACCTCCCCTGTAGCGTGGCAGAGCTCCTCTCTGGTCTGCGGTACAGGAGTTTCTGTTTCCTGTACACGGCCGGACTGTCGCGGACGGAGAGGAGCTCGGCCACGCTACAGGGAAGGGGAGGTGAGGAGAGAGGCAGTGCTGCAGCCGCCTGAGGCTCTCTATAGAGTGCTCAGGCAGCTGCAGCATTTACAGGGCTGGCGATGGGGGCGCAGGGCGCCCCCTCCTATATGGCACCCTAGGTGGCTGCCTAGTTCGCCTTATAGGAAGCGCCGGCCCAGAGTGTAGGACCCATCTGAGGGGTTTGCCTTGACATTGCAGGTGGGCTAAAATCTCTCATGGCCATTGGAGAAACTAAAAAAACTCAGTTTGTTTAAATATGCGTAGGGATTTGGGAGAGAGAGCGCAGGTACCTTTTTTTCTTTGGTTTTTACTGTATGTATTGGGGCTGATGTGTACTATGTCACACCTTAGATATAGCAACATTAGACATGTGCAATTCGTTTTATTCCGAATGTTAATTCGGACGAATTTCAGGCAATTCGAACATTTGGATGCTTCCGAAATGCTGAAGTACCAAATTTCGGAAGTGCCGAAGTGCTTCGGATTTCTGAAAAGTGGCAAAACAGGAGAGGGAGGGAAAATTACGTGAATGATGACAGGGGTAAGGTTAGGGTGGAGTTGGGGTAGGATTAGGGAGCCCTACAGATGTCCCGAATTGCCGAAGTTCCGATTTGCCAAAATTCTCAAATTTCGGAAGTGCCAAACCAAAGTGCCGAATTTTTAACTTACCCGAAATTCCGAACCAAAACAATTTTTTTCCCCATGCACATCCCTAGGCCACATTCTCCGCTCGCTCCTTCCCTAGTCCCTCTGCAATCTCTCACTTCTACCCCCTCCCATCAATGTCACTTCTACCCTTCCTTCCATCCATATCTCTCTCCCCTTGCTAACATTCTCCCTTCCATCCATATCTCTTTCCCCTTGCCAACCTTTTCCCTTCCATCCATATCTCTTTCCTTTGCCAACCATCTCCCTTCCATCCATATCTTCCACCCCTTGTCAGCCTCCCCCCTTCCATCCATATCACCCCCTTGCCAGCCCCCCCTTTCCATTCATATCTCCCCCCTTCCCACCATCCCCCATTCCATTCTTATCTCCCCTCCCTTGCCAGCCTCCCCCTTCCATTCATACCCCCCTTTGCCAGCCTACCCCTTCCATTCTTATCTCCCCCCATTCCCAGCCTCCCCCCTTCCATTCACATCTCCTCTCCCTTGCCAGCATCTCCCTTCCATTCATATCGTCTCCTTTTGCCAGCATCCCCCTTACATTCATGCCCCCATTCCATTCATAACTTCCCCTTTTGCCAACCTCCCCCTTCCATTCATATCCCCCTAGGGGTGCCAGGAGCGCAGGCTGAGCGAGGCGCAAAATTTACTGCTCATGGGGGGCGGAGCAAACCACCAAGCCGCATGGACATGCACTAACTGAGCTCCTTATCCAGAAAGCACAATCCACAGCTATCGGGCACTAAATAAGCAAACTGGGACACCCAAAACGAGCTAATGCAGGGCACCAACCCTCTAACAAGACACCGGCTGGGAAATCTGGAGTTTTAACAAAATATTTTAGAGACACCACAGAAACTCCAGTGGAGCCTGAAGGCCCAAATATGGTGTCGGATTCGCCACCCCACCACTCTGCACCAACTAGCCCATCAGGGTCTGAAACATCAACCTGCCATCCAGATGCAGACATTAGGAGCCCTACCTTCAAAAACCGACATGATGCTAAATAAACTTGAATCCACATTTCAAAGGAAGCTTGAGGCAATAGGATCAGACTTCCAGCAAACCAAACAGAGAGTCTCGGCCCTGGAAGATGACAGAGATACACTACAGGCCCAAATCGGAGCACTAAGAGAGGTGGTGGAAGCCCAGACAAACCAATTTTCCTTCTTACAAAGATCCCTGGACGACCTAGATAACAGGGGCAGACGCAACAGCCTCAGGATTAAGGGATCAAGGGCATCCCAGAGGCAGATCGTGAACATCTACCCGACATTCTCAGGGAACTGTTCAACCTCATACTGGGCCGAGACACAGACACCCCAGTGATATTAGATAGAGCTCATAGGGCTCTGCGCCCGCGCAACATGGCCTCTGAAAACGCAATGTGGTATGCAGTCTCCATTATTTTGACTGTAAAAATAAGGTGCTGGAAGCACTGAGGCATTCTCAATAACCTCTTCTTTACCGAGGCTCCCCTGTTGCCATATATCCAGACCTGTCTTGGATGACGCTGCAGGCCCGCAGGGCGATGAAACCCATTACAGATCAACTACGCGCCAGAAATCTCTGATACCGCTGGGGCTTTCCCTTTACTTTGATGGCCACATACCAAGGCGCCTCCTATACCATCGCACACCCTCAAGATGTTCCAGCGTTCCTGAGAGCAATAGACTTGCCGGAGATCTGTATACTGGACTGGTATGGCCCCATCCCGCCGCCTAACGCGACCCAGAGACTGCCGCAATGCAATCGATGGCAACAGACCCCCAGAAAAAGATGACCGGGTCCCCCGGAAGACGCGACCGAAGACACGGTCTGAAACCCCAGCTTCCTACCACAGATAAGATGCTCACTGCACCAACACTTCACCCCGTGGAAAATTGCGAGCGATTGATCCCTCTTTGATTTACTGCTACAACGGAGACCTCTCCCTTCCTTTCTGGTCGCTGACAACTCTCGCACACCATAACACAAGGACGCACCCCTAAGGCCCACTGTATGTCTTGCTGTTTAAATGCATTACCACTGACCGCACTGAAAGTTATATCTCTGCTACAACGACCAGCCTTAAACCAGATCTCCGGTCACACAAGTATCATGCACTTTGGGGATGGGGATTGAAACACACCAGGACTGCCTTCGACTCTCATCCCTGTCTGTATGCCCTCCCGTTCCACATCCCAGGTTCCCTTGTCTCCCTCTAGCTGGTCTCCCCACTGCAACCCAGAGATTACCTTAAGCTATACTTACATAAAGGTCACCCCATGACACTAAGTCAACGAGACACAGATTGACCTATATGCAATGCTCCTTTTAGCTACAAAGATGGCAGACTCTAGAGAAGAACTACCCCAGATAGGGAATTCCACCACAACTCTTAAATGTTTTCATGCATGTATACTGTTTTATGTGATGATTGTTTTAAATGATTGTTATGATGTGATTCCATATGTCATGTCATTGTCATATTCAGAGATGCTCGCGACCGACCACGGGCCCTACCTTAGACAGTCCCCCTACACAACTACTGCCCATCCTCCAACTACTCTAAACAAAATAATCTGGATTGGCTTTCTGGAGCCACATTTTCCCGTAACACACTACTTATCCCCACACCTGGGGAGCTACAGTCTTCACTGCACAACATCCATATTGCGCGCCACTGAGGTGAACTCACTGACTCAACCTTAAGGTCCAGGTGACCTATCCCATGTGCACACCAGATACCCAGGTGGCCTATAAACCCCACCCAGGGTAAACCACCTAAAGATACCCCCAAATAACTGACAACAGAAACATTAGGCAGCAAATTCCTTTGTACATAGTTTCATTGTTCTATATTTTTATTCTCCCTACTCCCGTTCCCTCCCACACCCATCTCCAATCCTACACCTCCCCCCTCCCCGGATACCACCACCTGTAGGGAAGACCAGGAGGGGACTCACCCTTGCCCCCCCCCCCCCACAGATGGCCACGATAAGGATTGTCACACTCAATGTCCGGGGTCTCAATACACCTGAAAAACGATCCCTGACACTTAAGGAAATACACAAGTTAAAGGAGGATGTTGCCTGCCTCCAAGAAACACACTTTTTAAACATACGGCAGCACCGACACTACGACATAGACACTTCCCAACCGGATATTTTAGTAACTTCACCAAAACCAAAACCAAAACCAGAAGGGTAGCTATACTAATATCATCACATTTACCCTTCCTGTACTCTTCTCACAAAACTGACGACTCAAGTCAAAGGCCAGATCGGCCAAACCGCATTCACCTTTGCAAACACATATCTCCCCAACAGGCGTCAATGTAAGACACTTCGAAAACACCTCAAAATCATTGAACAATTTGCGGAGGGCATCCTATTATTTGGAGGAGACTTCAACTTATCACTAGATTAACTCCTAGATACAACCTCCCAAACAACAAGATATCAGAAATCAGCACGCCAGCAAATTTCGAAATTACTAGATCAAGCCCAACTATATGACGGTTGGCGCATTACCCACCCAACTGATAAAGACTACTCCTATTACTCACACGTATCACACGTATACTCCAGACTGGACATGGTCTTTGTCCCACATAGATTCCTTCACCTTATCCAATCCAAAGAGAAAATGGTGGCACCGAGGTGCCGAGTTCCCAACAGAGTGGAAACAAGAGTGTGTCTGCAGAACTAAGAGGGGGTAACCCTTGTAGTAATACACGACCAGAAATTGAAAAGGTGTGATCCCAAGCTTTAACGGCTTCAGGAGCACTAGAGGGTAGTTCTGCAGGTATAGTTCTACCTTAAGTAACAAACTAAAATAACTTTATTGCGGGCATCATGAAGAAAATGATCCCTAAAAAAGAAAAAATATATGGATGGTAAATAGAATAAAATTATGTGCACCGTCACCACAGTGATCAGTACGGACTGATATGAACACAGGGTTAGGGGCAAAGGGATCTTTAGCTATCTAACCAGTGTTAGAACTTGACTGGAGTTCAGTGCTTAAGAGTAGAATCTTTTTTTCTTCCACAGCAACAACAGTCTCCACCCTCATTCAAGGGGAATGTATTCCTGCACCATTTAACTCATTACTTTCAAGCTCTGCACAACCAGCAGGATTTTTACAGACTAGATCCAGCGGTTCACTTTGCAACTTATTATCTAGTTTAAGTGTATGGGATACTCTGTTCTCCCCTGTTTTGCATTTTCAGGGGGTGCTACTTATGTTGCCACATAGATATATTTTCTACCACTTGTTGCCTTGGGTGGATCCCACAACTGTCACATTGAGCCTTTATATTTAGGGCAATCACTGTTTCCAGATAGTAGGTCCATTTTCCCCTGGCACCACTAGCACTAGGTTCACTCCAGTCTCTAGCCTAAGTCCTCGGACTTTCACGATCCATACCCCCCCCCCCCAGGATTCCTCCGCTTGACCAGCTCTGACCAGCGGAGGAGCAAAGTGTGCTTCATTTCCGCTGGTCAGAGCTATTTTACCATGATCCCTAGCTTTCCTCCCTGTTCCCACGATGCTTCCTGTCAGTATTGCCGAACGTCCTGTCACTTAGACAGAACGCCGGCAAAACTGCTGAATTGCATCCTAACAGAATGAGAAGAGTTTCTCCATTCGTGTTAGGATGCAATTCGGTACTTTGTTCAGATCGCAATTTCATTAGAATGAATGAAACTCCGATCCTATTCGTGCTGTGGCTGCATCTTGCAGCCGCTTAGTAGATAACTCCCTAATTCCCACGGTATTAGGGAGCTATCTACTAAAAGGCTGAAAGACCTAAACTGGTCTTTCAGCCACATTTACTAATACTAGGTAAAGATTACTTAGTATTAGTAAATTCAGCCCCTACTCGCTATACCGCGAGTAGGGGCATGTCTAGTAAACAGAGAGCAGGTAAAGATTACTTAGTATTAGTAAATTCAGCCCCTACTCGCTATACCGCGAGTAGGGGCATGTCAAGTAAACAGTGAGCAGCCTGTGGCTGCTCACTGTTTTAAAAAAAACAAAAAAACTACTAACCGGCCCCCTCCACGGGCGGGTGCCCCCTAAATAACAATTAGGGGGGGCCTATTGTCTTCCCCCCCGGCCCCCACCCATTGGCGACGGGAGGGGGGCCAAATGACAATGAGGGGGGGGGCTACTGTCCTCTCCTCACCCGGACCCCACCCCTGCGCGGTGGGTGGGGGCTATAAACCACAATGGGGGGGACCTATTGTCCACCCCCTGCCCCCACCCCTGCGCGGCGGCCCTAAATAAGGATAAGGGGGGGACCTACTGTCCTCCCCCCTGGCTCCCACCCCTGAGCGGTGGGTGGGGGCCCTAAAAAACAATAAGTGGGGGGGGACCTACTGTCCTCCCCCCGGCCTCACCTCTGAGCGGTGGGTGGGGGCCCTAAAAACAATAAGTGGGGGGGACCTACTGTCCTCCCCCCGGCCTCACCCCTGAGCGGTGGGTGGGGGCCCTAAAAAACAATAAGGGGGTGATACCGGAGAAACTGACGGAAGCCAAGCACAGAGAGATGGACACAGGTTTCTTCAGGAAGGAAGAGATTCTTTATTGGATCACCGATCGGGACTCAGAGGGACTAGCGTCACCAAAATACAGCAAGTTCTGAGTCCCGGACAATAGTACAGGCTCCTTATATAGGCACATAACTCCTCCCATATTAAGCTCCACCCGCACATTCTCTTAACCAATCAACACAAATAAGAATTAACTTCCTGCTTGACCGCATGGCTTGTCCAGCACAATGGAGGAGGGGGAATACTACATCCTGTATTCTTGCACATGCTCCGTACACTACTGATCGTATCTTGCCTCGTGCAACCAACTGATCGATACGTCAGCATATGCACGTACACATGCCACGTGGTAATCTCGGCCTACTAAATTTATTTTTACCGAGATTCCACCACATTCCCCCCTTTGATGCCTCTTGATATTTCACAATTACTTGAGGCATCACTTAACCTTGATTTGCATACACCGCAAGTTACCATGAACCAGACCAGACTTATCTTATGATGTGAATCTTTTAACACTCATCTTCCTGCATTGGTTCTCCCTGATCTAGAGCGTTATACTTATAAACCGCCATTATCTGTGCAGCAGCCTTCCTCTCTGCTATATTTTCTATCAGGCTTTGCACAGACCTAACTACTAAGGGTATAAGACACGGCAGGAGTAGACACAACATTAAAATCAGTAGGACTCCACCTACCACTGCCTTAAGCCCTACAAACCACTCATACCAGCTACCAAACCAACTACTTGGATTATACCCTTTCCATACCTGAGTAGGCACATGCGCTAGTTTAACCATATGGCTAGTAAGCTCAGCTATCGCTTGCCCTTCGTCATCTATTTGAAGACAGCAATTGCTCAGGTTAAACTTCCCACATACACCTCCCTCTACTGCCAAAAGGTAATCCAAGGCTAATCTATTTTGGTAGACTGCTGTCCTCATCCTGGTGTTATGCTTCGCTAGAAGATTGAGCGCTTGTGATGTTTCGTTAGTAATAATCTCAACCACCGCCTGTAATCTTATAATGCGGTTGAGCATATAAATAGGGGTTCTATAACCAAAGGTACCATCTTCTGCCCACGTGGCTGGCCCATAATAATCTATGATACGCTGGGGAGGCCATTCATCATCTTCCCAGGCGCCTATCTCTATGGGTCCCCTTTTCTTCCTATGATTCACATCATACACTTTAACACCTAAAGTCTCACCTGTTTCAATGGGTAACAAGAAGAAGGATGGTTTGAGCATACCCAACACACATGCCCCTTCCCAGTCCTGTGGCAACTCCGAATAGGCTTTCTTACCACAGATCCAGTACAAATTTGCTGGGGCTCTCCAGGTAGATGTGATGGATAAATCAAACCACACATCCTTTAAATTGGCGTATCTAGCAAACGGGTTAGATGGTTCTGAGACATTTGAAGCCGACCACCAAGTTGTATTCTTTGTATCATCATCATAAGCTTTTTGCCCTAGACAAGTTAATTCTCCTACAGAAGTATTATACATTATTCCTTTCCTTGCTATGCAAACATAACCTATGATGGAGGTCTTTAATCTCCACTCAGATTTACCTCTAACACTCATATGATAATCGGCTTGTGTAGATATTAATTGGTCAACTGCCTCAGAACCGGACATTACCTCCTTTGCTTCCCAAGGCCATTGGTCTCCCATGTTAGTACCTCCACACACATAGCAGTTGGTAACATTAAGACTACCGGCAATACTTTCAGCTAAATCAATAAACAGGTTTTTAGCATTATGGGGGATCTTATTATCTATACTCATCTCTTCATAAAAGGAATGGTATACTTGATGAGTTTGGGAGGATACCGTATCAGTCTCTATCCCTATAAACAATACTGTCCCAGGATCTAAACCCGTCCCGTATATTTGAAACCCAAATAAATTGCCATATTTGTCTAAGAACTTATCGGGGTTATTTATAAGTATATGGATGGGATTACATTCCATAGACTTACAATATGGGCTAGTCGGCAACTTAGTCACTATCATGTCTTTGTCTACTGTCTGTCCCCAAGTCGCCCACCCCACACAAGACCAATATGGGCAAAAGTTATAGTCTTTATTTGGGCATCTAGGACTCACATATTTATTTTTACTACTGGGACAAATATATTTATCATTAGACCCATACGTCCTCTCCCATCTAAGATCCCCACATACATTCCACGGCTTTCTACCACTCGATATCGCTTTACACGCATCAAATAGCAGAACACCCGAAGAATGTACGGATTCTAACACCGTCTTATTAATTAGGGTCCCCTGAGGATCTCCATTCCTGAGAGTCAACCAAATTGTACGAGGTTGATACTCCGGACTGAAGCACTTAGGTTCTCCTACTCCTAAATGGCACACACTATAGTCTATATTTAAGTATCTACATCTCGATACATCTCCTTTACACTCGTATTGTGAATGCCAAATTAGGGTTTGGGAAATATGGTTACCTGTTCTCGTAGTCTTAATGCATACCTCACAGCTAGGAGTGTCGGTACCTCTACCTTCCTGAATATAAAAACACACATAAATAAACACTATCAAAAACACATCTTTCGCCGTCATCCTCAGTCTTCGTCCGTGCGAAGGCACCTCAGCTTCCAGGATGTAAGGGCTGCAGGGAATGGAGTTCTGCTCGTCTTCACAGGAGTCCCTTCGAGACTTTCCCTGGCTTATAAACTATACGTCGGTGGGCGGACAGGCTTTATTATGGCCTTCTCACTCACGCACCAAATCCCAAAAATAATAAAATTTGTAATCCACAATAATTCCTCGTTACTCCGACTGAGTAGTGCGTTTTAACCGGATCTTGCAGGGATTCTCTGGATCTGCTGTAACTTGCCAAGAATCGACTGCTGCTGGTTTAACCCTGGAGTGATGTATCCACGGAGTCACTTCGGCTACTTTTATCGCTGTAGGGGTAGACAAAAGAACAACATAAGGACCTCTCCACTTGGGCCCTAACGGTACATTATTCCACTCTTTAATCCACACTTGATCTCCTGGATGATAACTATGAACAGGGGGATAAATATTCACAGGTAATCTATCTTGTACCCATTTCTGTACCTCCTCCATAGTCTTACCCAACTCTACAACCTGCTGCCGGGTAATTCCTTCTCCCAACTGACTCAAATCCCCCCTTAAGTTACCAAGTACGGGAGGTGGTCGCCCATACATGATTTCAAAAGGAGAGAGGCCCATCCTTCTGGTAGGGGTACTGCGGATTCGCAATAGAGCTATGGGTAAGAGAACGTTCCACTTAAGTTGGGTTTCCTGACACATTTTAGCCAACTGGTTCTTAATAGTTCTATTCATTCTCTCTACCTTACCAGAACTCTGGGGTCTATATGCAGTATGAAGCCTCCACTTTATACCAAGCATATGAGTCAGTTGTTGTAGGCACTGATGAACAAAAGCTGGACCATTGTCCGATCCTATAGAACAGGGTAGTCCATATCGGGGTATTATTTCTCGTAGCAGGAATCTCACAACTTCTCCTGCTTTCTCTGTACGAGTAGGACATGCTTCTACCCAGCCTGAATAGGTGCACACAATTACCAGCAGGTAACGATGTCCACCCGATTTAGGCATCACTGTAAAGTCTATTTGTAGATCGGACATGGGGAGTCCCCCCATAAACTGGACTCCTGGTGGCTTTACTGGTCCTTGTCTTGCATTATTTTTAGCACACGTTACACATCTTCGTACAATGGCCTGAGTCAAGTTGGACAATCTTGGTATGTAGAAATGTTTTCTGAGAGATTCTTCAGTACTGTCTCTCCCAGGATGTGTCCCGTTATGATAATTTTGGACAATTTCTACCGCTAGTGATGCTGGTATGACTATTCTTCCATCTTCTAGCTGATACCACTTGTACTCCAAATACTTTCCTGGTTCAGTCTTTAACCACTCCTCTTCTTGAGCTGTATAAACTGGAGTCCATTGGGACAGTGGAGTTGGTATAAGAGCAGCTATATGCCCCACATACTCCTGTCTTCCTGATTCAGCAGCACGCTTAGCTGCACTATCTGCCATCCGATTTCCCTTGGTTACATCACCATCTCCTCTCAGATGCGCTCGACAATGTATGATACCGACTTCTTTCGGCTCCCACACTGCTTCCAATAGTTGTAGGATTTCAGCTGCGTATTTGATTTCTTTGCCTTCTGAATTCAGTAGTCCTCTTTCTTTATACAAAGCTCCGTGGGCATGAGTGGTTAAAAACGCATATTTGGAGTCCGTATAGATGTTCACTCTTAAACCTTCAGCCAATTGTAACGCTCGTGTCAGTGCTATCAATTCTGCCTTTTGTGCTGATGTTCCTTTCGCCAGTGGCCGAGCTTCTATCACCTTGTCTATTGTTGTTACTGCATATCCTGCATAGCGGATCCCTTCTTTCACATAACTACTGCCGTCGGTATAATATTGAACATCGGGGTTCTGGATGGGAAAATCACGAAGATCTGGTCTACTTGAGAATACTTCATCCATTATTTCCAAACAATCATGTTGACTTTCAGTAGGTTGTGGCAAAAGGGTAGCTGGATTTAAGGTGTTTACAGTCTCTAAATGCACTCTTGGGTTTTCACACAACATTGCTTGATACTTGGTCATACGGCTGTTACTAAACCAATGATTTCCTTTGTAATCCAACAACGTCTGTACTGCATGTGGGACTCGTACATAAAGTTCTTGACCCAGAGTGAGTTTATCGGCTTCAGCTACTAGCAGAGCGGCTGCAGCTACGGCTCTTAGACAAGGTGGAAGTCCGCTGGCCACTGCATCCAATTGCTTAGACATGTAGGCAACAGGTCTTTGCCATGATCCCAAGTACTGTGTCAATACTCCCACAGCCATTCTTCTTTGCTCGTGTACATATAAGTAGAATGGTCGTGTGTGATCAGGTAGACCTAATGCTGGGGCACTCATCAAAGCCTTCTTCACATCTCCAAATGCCGTTTGTTGTTCTTGAGTCCATAAGAAGGGGTCGTGCTCTGTACCTTTGATAGCTGCATACAGAGGTTTTGCCAGTATCGCATAGCTGGGAATCCATATCCTACAGAAGCCTGCTGCCCCCAAGAATTCTCGCACTTGTCTTCTATTCTTGGGTATTGGTATTTGGCAGACAGCCTCTTTTCTCTCTGGCCCCATAATTCTTTGACCTTCAGAGATATGGAATCCCAGATATTTGACAGTTGGCAAACACAACTGAGCCTTCTTTCTAGACACCTTGTATCCTGCCTTCCAGAGAATGTGTAGTAGATCGTGCGTTGCTTGCTGACAGATTTCTTTTGTAACTGCTGCTATCAACAAGTCATCTACATATTGTAACAATACACACTCTCCTGGGATGGACTCGAAATCCAGTAGATCTTGACTTAGGGCTGAACCAAATAGGGTAGGTGAATTTTTAAACCCTTGGGGCAGTCTTGTCCAAGTCATTTGGCGTTTTGAGCCCATTACAGCGTTCTCCCATTGGAAAGCGAAAATACATTGACTTTCTGCGGCAATTCGGAGGCAAAAGAAGGCATCTTTGAGGTCTAAGACTGTAAAGTAAGTAGCCCCGCCCGGAATTAAAGCAAGCAGGTTATATGTATTGGGTACAACTGGATGTATACTAACAACCGCATCATTGACTGCTCTCAAGTCCTGCACAGGTCGATACTCATCTGTACCGGGCTTTTGAACAGGCAGCAATGGGGTGTTCCAGGGGGAAGTACAGAATTTTAGGATACCATACCGTATGAACTTATCCAGATAGGATTGGATGTTCTTCTTAGCCTTCTGCGGGATGTGGTATTGTCTTAGGCTCACTGGATAAACCCCGAGTTTTAGTTCAATTTTTATAGGTGGAATATTGCGGGCCAGTCCTGGTGGGTTGTTCTCTGCCCAAACTCCTGGTATGTTAAATAATGTCTCATCACTCCTAGGGTTTTGGCTAGTCAACGCTGTATAAAGTCGCCACTCTTCTTCCTTTGGTACGGATAATGTCATGATACCTGAAGGTCCATTAAACTTTAAAGATGTTGTTCCATTTGGTAGGAACGTAATCTGCGCTTGTAACTTAGATAGCATATCACGTCCCAGCAATTGGACTGGACATTCAGGCATATAAAGGAATTGATGTTTTACTACGTGGCCTCCCAATGTACAGAGTCGACTTTTAAGAACCGGTTTTTCAGCACTTCTTCCAGTTGCTCCTATCACAGTAATAGTCCTTCCAGATGGAGGAGCAACTAGATTAGTCACCACTGAATGTTCAGCACCAGTGTCGATCATGAACGCACTCCTTTTCCCCCCTATTGATACATCGACCATAGGCTCCGCTCGACCAAGGGGGATGGAGCCCGGTCGGTATCAATAGTCCTCCATGACCGTGTCAGCCAATCCTACAAAGTCCCTACCTTCTCTATCGCGGGACCTTTGCGCTGCTGGAATATACCTGTCTTCCCTAACACTTCCTCTGTTCCCATTACTCCCTCTATTACCATTACTCCCTCCGGGGCCTCCTCTACCTCTCGCTCTGCCTCTAAAGTTTCCGTAGCCTGCCCTTGGTAGGTCTCTCTCGTACTGCTCTCTTTGCGGACATTCGTTCCTCCAATGCCCTTCTTCCTTGCAATACGCGCATTGATTCCTACTCAAAGGCTCCCTACTCCATCTACTATCGCCTCTATCTGGGCCCCGTCTATCTACGCCTGCGATCGCTACCGCTAGCATATCAGCCTTTTTACGCATCTTGCGCTCTTCCTCTTTCTTACTTTCTGTTTCCCTATTCATATAAACCTTATTCGCTACCTCCATTAGTTGGGTGATTGACATACCTGCAAACCCTTCTAACTTTTGTAGCTTGCGCTTAATATCTCCGTAAGCTTGGCTGACAAAGGCGGAGTTCACCATTCGGGAATTGTCTGCGTCTTCCGGATTAAAGGGGGTATACAAGCGGTATGCCTCCAATAATCGGTCATAAAAGACACTGGGCGCTTCATCGCTTTTCTGAATCACCTCAACTGTCTTCGACATGTTAATAGCTTTCTTTCCTCCGGCTTTCATGCCAGCAATTATAGCGTCTCTATAGGCTCTGAGTTGAACCATATCAGCACCATTTACATTCCAATCGGGATCGGTGTTGGGATAATGTGTTGCGGCCCATGCTGATGGATTGGCTTGGTTTAAAGTACGGGCTTTATCCTCTAGTGCTTTAATGGCCGCTTGATTAATTCTTGTCCTTTCCTCATTGTTGAATAAAGTCATTAATAACTGCTGGCAATCAGCCCATGTCGGGTTATGTGTCTGTACTATTGAGGTGAACAGATCAGTCATAGCTTGTGGTTTCTCAGTATACGAGGAATTGTGGGTCTTCCAATTTAAGAGATCGGTTGTCGTGAATGGGACATATACAAAGACTGGGTCAGCATGTGCCATTTGGCCTGCGGCATCGATATAGGCTGACCCAGGATTCAGACGAAGAGGCATCTGATAGTGTTTTAATTGTTGGGCACCGGTCAACTGTCGGGTCTGTATGGGGCTACGTGGAGGGGCGTCAGTCATAGGTTCCAGTCGGGGAGAAATAGGGTATGGGGATGTGGGAGCTTGCTTTTGGGAAAAGGTTGTAAATAAAACACTTCGAGCCGAGCTAGATGAAGCTTGACCGGAAGTCTGAAGTGGCGCCAAATCAGGATATTCGTTTTTAATGGGGGTTCGTTCTGATTCCGGAAGGGGAGATTTAGTACAAGGGGGGGTGGATCCTGTACTGGAGGAGGAAGCGGAAGTGGATGGGGGTAATGAGGGGAGGGTTGCAGGACTTCCTGCATTTGCGTCACTTCCTCTTAACGGAAAGTAAGGGGGCGGCAAAGGGATCTCGGACTCAGGGGGCGTGTCCAAAATGGGCCTAACACCAGTCCTAGTGGACGAACAAGTCCTAGCTACCATGAGGCGACACTGCTCCTCGTGGCATGTCTGGAGCCATTTTGGCGAGTCATTTACGGCCTGTCTCCAACAATCAATATAAGGAAACTGGCCGTAAAGTTCAGGCCTACCTGATACAGCCACGTGTACGCGCTGTACCAGAGTTGGATCCAAACTGCCACGTGGCGGCCATGCCGCAACCAAAGTAGGCCACTCCCTAGTACACAAAGTGACCAAACGTACAGGATACATTTTAACCCCCAAATCACAAGTTTTGAATCCCTTTTTAAAATTCTTCACCATACAACCTAAGGGATCCGGAATCGTTGACTGCGACGCACCCATACTTAACAATGGAACGTCGTCGACAACGAATACTATACACGCGTACTATTCAACAGTCACACCTGTTTCCTCTGGCAACAGCACCACGTGGTACGGTTACCAAGTGAAACGTACACAATAACAATAAACACTCAGGGAATTCCCGTACACACACAGCTGTTACACCAGTCACTATATAATCAATATTATGCCCTTTGGCGTAACTATACAGTCACCCACGCTATAATTCTCTATATACGAATTACCCGTCTATAACACAACCCAGTAACATCGTCTTTTACAAATAGCGGTAACAGTACGGTTAGCATAGGTCAAAGCACAAGTTAAGGTCACAATACAATTATTAGTGGTTATGGTGTTAAACATGCAATGGACGACAATGATTAGTACTTATATACAGTGTCAGTAAATATACAGGGTTATGGTACCGTGCACTATAATACAGCAACACACTATTAACACTCTCGCTAGACGGCTGAGCTCGCGCTATCTAACAAGATATACATTTTACTAAACAATCTTTAACACATTTACAATTCCCAACTAAACTATTGGCCAGTACCTTGAATGGACTACCTAAAACTATATACACCCGTTTTGGTTAGCCACACTGCCCAATCACCACATATAGCGAGCTAGAGAACCGAATTTACACAGGCGCCTCTTAGTCGCACTATCAAAAGTCTAGTGGGTTCCAAATTTACACGCCTTCCCACTTAGCCCAGATAGGTTGAGAGCTAGCGAACCGAATTTACACAGGCGCCGCTTAGTCTCCTGGTCCCTCCGACCTAGCGAACGTAATATACACCCTAGAACGCTAGTCTAGACAAGACACCGGTGTCCGGCTAGGGCTATTTACACCAGGACCCCGCCTGACTAACAAAATCAAACGGTCTGACTAAAGAGCGTTCGATCGAGCGGTGCGCCTTCGCTCCTTCCCTCCGACAGAGGGGGCAGATACACAGATTCAAACCCCTTTGGGCCTACCGCACAATCGGTATACCCCTAGTGGGTCCTGCCGTCTAAAACAGCAGTTGTCTTACCTCCTCGTTCCTGAACCTGAGTTCACACTCATCGACGGGGACACCCCAGCACTTCTCACTTAGAGGCCGATGATCTCCTGGACAACAGACCAGTGGCGCCGAGACGAAGGGAGGTCCACGCAGAAGTTCAGGGGTGCAGCCGTAGAGAACGTGGGCAAAGATAGACCGTCTCACGCCTCTGCCTCTCAGCTACCGTTGAACGATGAGCTTCCCGGCCAATGCACCAAATGAATCCGGAGAAACTGACGGAAGCCAAGCACAGAGAGATGGACACAGGTTTCTTCAGGAAGGAAGAGATTCTTTATTGGATCACCGATCGGGACTCAGAGGGACTAGCGTCACCAAAATACAGCAAGTTCTGAGTCCCGGACAATAGTGCAGGCTCCTTATATAGGCACATAACTCCACCCGCACATTCTCTTAACCAATCAACACAAATAAGAATTAACTTCCTGCTTGACCGCATGGCTTGTCCAGCACAATGGAGGAGGGGGAATACTACATCCTGTATTCTTGCACATGCTCCGTACACTACTGATCGTATCTTGCCTCGTGCAACCAACTGATCGATACGTCAGCATATGCACGTACACATGCCACGTGGTAATCTCGGCCTACTAAATTTATTTTTACCGAGATTCCACCACAGGGGGACCTACTGTCCTCCCCCCCCCCGGCAACCCACCCCTGAGCGGTGGGTTGGGGCCCTAGAAAAAAAATAAGGGGGGGACCTACTGTCCTCCCCCCCTGGCCCCCAGCCCTGAGCGGTTGGTGGGGGCCCTAAAAAAAAAAACAATTAGGGGGGGGGGACCTACTGTCATCCCCCCCCCGGCCCCAACCCCTGAGCGGCGGGTGGGGGCCCTAAATAAAAAATCACCCCCCTCCCAACCAAGGTGACTAGGGGTCCCAAGCCCCTAGTCACCCCCCACCCAAATAAAACTATCCCCTACCTACCCCCCTCACCCTAAAAATAGTGAGGGGGGAATAAAATAGCTAACCTGTAAACAAAAATTAAACTTACCATTTGACGTCTTCTTTTTTCTAAAATCTTAATTTTTCAGCCCCAAAAAGGCCAAATAAAAAGCCATCATACCTGTCGAATGTAAAATAAAATAAAAAATCCGAGCGCAAAAAAAAATCCAGACGAAAAAGAAAAAACCTGAAGCTAAAAATTCCGCGCAGACTGAGCTCTGCAGGGCGGGGCAAGGCTCTATAAGCCTTGCCCCGCCCTGCAATTAGGCTAAGAACACTCTGATTGGTTGGTTTAAGCCAATCAGAGTGCTGTTTGTCATTTTACAGAGCGTGGGAAAATTCCAAAGAATTTTCCCACGCTGTGTAAAATGACACAGAGCACTCTGATTTTGTGGCTTGAAATCCATCCAATCACAGTGCTCTGTGTCATTTTACACAGCGTGGGAAAATTCCAAAGAACTTTCCCACGCTGTGTAAAATGACATAGAGCACTCTGATTTTGTGGCTTGAAATCCATCCAATCACAGTGCTCTGTGTCATTTTACACAGTGTGGGAAAGTTCTTTGGGGGGCTACTGTCCTCCCCTCCCCCGGACCCCACCCCTGCGTGGTGGGTGGGGGCTATAAACCACAATAGGGGCGACCTTTTGTCCACCCCCCGCCCCTACCCCTGCGCGGCGGCCCTAAATATGGATAAGGGGGGGTACCTACTGTACTCCGCCCGGCCCCCACCCCTGAGCGGTGGGTGGTGGCCTTAAAAACCAATAAGGATGGGACCTACTGTCCTCCCCTCCGGCCCCCACCCCTGAGCGGTGGGTGGGGGCCCTAAAAAACAATAAGGGGGGGACCTATTGTCCTCCCCCCCGGCCCCCACCCCTGAGCGGTGGGTGGGGGCCCTTAAAAACAATAAGCGGTGGGGCCTACTGTCCTCCCCCCCCCGGCCCCCACCCCTGAGCGGTGGGTGGGGGCCCTAGAAAAACAATAAGGGGGGACCTACTGTCCTCCCCCCCGGCCCCCACCCCTGAGCGGCGGGTGGGGGCCCTAAATAAAAATTCACCCCCCTCCCAATCACGGTGACTAGGGGTCCCAAGCCCCTAGTCACCCCCCACCCAAATAAAACTATCCCCTACCTACCCCACTCACCCTAAAAAGAGTGAGGGGGGAATCAAATAGCTAACCTGTAAACAAAAATTAAACTTACCATTTGACGTCTTCTTTTTTCTAAAATCTTCATTTTTCAGCTCCAAAAAAGGCCAAATAAAAAGCCATCATACCCGTCGAATTTAAAATAAAATAAAAAACCCGAGCGCAAAAAAAAACCCAGACGAAAAAAAAAAAACCCGACGCTAAAAAAATTAATCCATCTTCACCCATGGAGGGCTCCGCGCAGACTGAGCTCTGCAGGGCGGGGCAAGGATTATAAAGCCTTGCCCCGCCCTGCAATTAGGCTAAGAATACTCTGATTGGTTGGTTTAAGCCAATCAGAGTGCTCTTTGTCATTTTACAGAGCGTGGGAAAATTCCAAAGAATTTTCCCACGCTGTGTAAAATGACACAGAGCACTCTGATTTTGTGGCTTGAAATCCATCCAATCACAGTGCTCTGTGTCATTTTACACAGCGTGGGGAAATTCCAAAGAACTTTCCCATGCTGTGTAAAATGACACAGAGCACTGTGATTGGTTAGATTCCAAGCCCACCAATCAGAGTGCTCTTTGTCATTTTACACAGCGTGGGAAAATTCCAAAGAACTTTCCCACGCTGTGTAAAATGACACAGAGCACTGTGATTGGTTAGATTCCAAGGCCACCAATCAGAGTGCTCTTTGTCATTTTACACAGCGTGTGAAAATTCCAAAGAACTTTCCCACGCTGTGTAAAATGACACAGAGCACTGTGATTGGATGGATTTCAAGCCACCCAATCAGAGTGCTCTGTGTCATTTTACACAGTGTGGGACAATTCTTTGGAATTTTCCCACGCTCTGTAAAATGACAAAGAGCACTCTGATTGGCTTAAAACAACCAATCAGAGTGTTCTTAGCCTAATTGCAGGGCGGGGCAAGGCTTTATAAGCCTTGCCCTGCAGAGCTCAGTCTGCGCGGAGCCCTCCATGGGTGAAGATGGATTCATTTTTTTAGCGTTGTTTTTTTTTTTTCGTCTGGATTTTTTTTTGCGCTCTGGTTTTTTATTTTATTTTAAGTTCGACGGGTATGATGGCTTTTTATTTGGCCTTCTTTGGGGCTGAAAAATTAAGATTTTAAAAAAAGAAGACGCCAAATGGCAAGTTTAATTTTTGTTTACAGGTTAGTTATTTTATCCCCCCCTCATTATTTTTAGGGTGAGGGGGGTAGGTTGGGGATAGTTTTATTTGGGTGGGGGGTGGTGACTAGGGGCTTGGGACCCCTAGTCACCTTGATTGGGGGGGGGATTTTTATTTAGGGCCCCCACCCGCCGCTCAGGGGTGGGGACCGGGGGGGGAGGACAGTAGGTCCCCCCCCCCATTATTGTTTTTTTAGGGCCCCCACCCACCGCTATGGGGTGGGGGTCGGGGGGGAGGACAGTAGTTCCCCCCCTATTGTTTATTAGGGCCCCCACCCACCGCTCAGGGGTGGGGGCCAGGAGGGGAGGACAGTAGTTCCCCCCCTTATTGTTTATTAGGGCCCCCACCCACCCCTCAGGGGTGGGGGCCGGGGGGAGGACAGTAGGTTTTCATATTGACCCCCATAGAGTGAGAGGGGGACCTGGGGGGCTTAGGAAGTGGCGGGGAGCACTGCTCCCCGCCGCTTCTCTCTGTACATATTACAAGGAGGGAGCTGCAAGCCGGTAGCTCCCTTCTTGTAATAAACTGAACGAACAAACGAACACTGATACTCAGTGTTAGTTTGTTCGTCTGATTTTTCTATTCATTCATTCGTCTGTCTGATGAATGAATGAATAGATGAAATTCCCGTTCGCATGTCCAGGTGTTTCACTGGGCATGTGTGGGAATCTCAGTGCTATCTAGTGTGGGCAGATGACGGGTCCCACAGGGACTTCACCTACCCACACAAAGGTGGCGGCGCCCTGAATAAAGATTGGGTCAGAAAATAAAGATTTAAAAAGAGGTAATATGGGTGGCTTAGGGGCATTTGGGGGTCAGTTAGATGTAGTGGAGGTGGGAGGGGGGTTAAAAAAAAAAAAACGGGATTCGGCCATGACAGTGCCGTTTTAAGAACCTATTTATTGATTTGGCTGAGAGTATTGAAGCTAGTCTTAATATAACTAACTGCTTTGTATGTGGAGGTACTAATATGGGAGACCAATGGCCATGGGAGAAGAGAGAGGTTTGGCACCCTGGTTCTGAGACAGATGAACAACAGATGCTTTCTCAGTCTGATCATCAAGTAAATGTAAGGGAAAAATCAGAATGGCGTTTAAAAACATCTATCATAGGCCATGTATGTCTAGCTAGAGGAGGGCCACTGTATAATACACCTGTTGGAGAGTTAACCTGCTTAGGAAAGAAGGTCTGTCCTAAGTAACGCTGATACTAAAGATACTACTGGCATAGGCGTGCGCACGGGGTGTGCAGGGTGTGCCTGGGCACACCCTAATCCCTGCGGCACGCCTATTTATTGAGACCGGCAGGGGATATCTCAGGATCTCCCCTGCCGGCTCATGCAGAGCCGTCGCTATCCGAGCGCCGGCTCTGCTCTAAGCCTCCCCTCACCAGCTCACAGGCATGGAGGGAGGCAGGAGAGGACCCGGGGAGCTATTGCCAGCTGCTCCGCCGGGTTCCTCTCGCGAGATCTGAGCGTTGCCGCGGCAACGCTCAGATCTCGCGTGAGTGAACTCTAGCCCTGCGGGGCTAGAGTTCACTCTCCACTGGACCACCAGGGATGGCAGCAGCAGAAAGCATCCCCCCTCCCAGGCATAATGTAAGAAGGGAGGGGGGATATTAACTGATCTGCCCCCACCTCCACTGGACCACCAGGGAAGGCAGCAAGGAAGGATCCCCCCTCCCTACATAAAGTAAGAAGAGAGGGGGGATATTAAATAATGTACCCCCACCTCCACCCCCCACAATCACCCACACACATACACAGCACACACACATACACAGCACCCACACACATACACAGCACCCACAGACATACACAGCACCCACACACATACACAGCACCCACACACATACACAGCACCAACACACATAGACAGCACCAACACACATACAGCACCCACACACACATACAGCACCCACACACACAGCACCCTCACACACAAACAGCACCCTCACACACAGTACATTTACAGCACCCTCACAAGTGCACACACACACACAAACAGCACCCTGACACACAGTACATTCACAGCACCCTCACAAGCACGCACACACAAACACCCTCACCCACATAGTACACTACCAGCACCCTCACACACACATCACACTAACAGCACTCACACAGCTTTGTGTGTGTGTATATATGTGTATATATATATACATATATACATATACATACATACATATACGCGTGTGCTTGTGCTTTAGGGTGCACACCCTAATGCAATAGGCTGTGCACGCCTATGACTACTGGGTGGTCAGCTTCAAATTTCTCAGAACCTACTAATCCTTTTGCCAATTACACCAATTTGAAAGAGGTATGGTTTGATCTATCTGCTACATCTAATTGGAAAACCCCAGTGAATTTGTACTGGATCTGTGGTAAGAAAGCATATTTGGAGTTACCACTAGTTTGGGAAGGGACATGTGTGCTAGTATGCTCAAACCATCCTTCTTTTTGTTTCCAATTGAAACAGGAGAGACCTTGGGAGTTAAGGTTTATGATGTGAATCATAAAAAGAAGCGAGCATCATTGAATATAGGTAGTTGGGAAGATGATGAGTGTCCTCCCCAACGTATCATAAATTACTATGGACCTGCTACCTGGGTTGAAGATGGCACTTATGGTTACCGAACCCCCATTATCCCATATATATGCTCAACCGCATCATAAGATTGCAGGCGGTGGTTGAGATTATAACCAACGAGACAGCAGAAGCCCTCAACCTCTTAGCGAAACAGAATACCCGCATGAGATCCGCCATTTACCAAAATAGGCTAGCCCTTGATTATTTGCTAGCAGTAGAAGGAGGTGTGTGTGCAATGTTTAACCTTAGTAATTGTTGTCTGCATATAGATGATGAGGGGCAGGCAGTGGTTGATATTACTAGCAACATGGTTAAACTGACACATGTATCTACTCAGATCTGGAACGGGTATAATCCGAGTGGTTGGTTTGGAAGCTGGTATGAGCAGCCTGGTGGGATTAAAGCATTAGTAGGAGGAGTAGTGCTTATTATATTCTTATGACTCCTCCTGCCCTGCCTAGTCCCATTAGTGGTCGGGTCTGTGCGTGGTGTTATAGAGAGAAAGACAGCTGCCCATGTAATGGCCATCTGGAAATATGAACCTCTAGCCCAGAGAGAGAATAATCAGGATGATGAGTGTTGAGAGAGCATGAAGTTAACCCCTTAAGGACACATGACATGTGTGACATGTCATAATTCCCTTTTATTCCAGAAGTTTGGTCCTTAAGGGGTTAAGTTAGAATGCTTACAAGGTCTGTTCCTGTTCATGGTTACTAGAGTGGTGTTGGCAAATTATGGTTAGTGATGCATCTTGTATAACTTTGTATCAGAGGCATCAAAGGGGGGAATGTGATGGGATTCCAGCATGGTCAAAATTTAGTAGGCCGAAATCTCCACATGGCATATGCTAATTAGTATCTGATTACAAACAGTTGGATGAGTCATCAGTATACTGAGCATGTGTGTAAGTGGATAGTACATTCCTTTGTCTGTAAGTGCCATGTGGACTGCCCATATAAGGAGATCCAGGATGTTGTATACACTGATTGGTCTAAGGGCATGTGTGGGTGGAGCTATTAATGGGAGGAGTTATTGTTTAACCCCTTAAGGACCAAACTTCTGGAATAAAAGGGAATCATGACATGTCACACATGTCATGTGTCCTTAAGGGGTTAATAAACTGCTTCTGAAACGTGCTCAGGGCTCATACCTTTTGAACACAGGTTCAGTGTGAGACTCGATCGGTGTGTGAATAAAGACCTTTTTTACTTCCTGAAGACCTGCCTCCATCTCTCTGTGTTTGGCTTCTGCAAGTTAGTCTGGTAACACTATGTTTTCAGCTGCAGGGTTAAAACTAAAGGGGCCTGGCACCGATATCACTTCATTGAGCTGAAGTGGTCTGGCTGCCTATAGTGGTCCTTTACGTTTGTGGTGACCCAAAAGCTTTTGCAGAGGAACTGTAATTTGGCTGATTTTAGTTCAACCAAATAGCACAAGCAAAAGCTTACTTTCAGTTAGCTATCTTTTTTTAAATTTTTTTTATTTTACTTAGTTAACATTTGCAGTGCCATTTTTATGACACGTGTGCTCGCACAGCACCGGTGCAGAAAATCAGAACATACATGCTTGAGTACAAGATTTCTTCATTGGAAGCTCACGTGCGCATACATGCATCCAAGGACTCATGGTCTGATAAAGCGGAAGTTTTTTCTTACACCTGCTCAATTATTCACTCCAGTAAACACTACAAATTCTTTTCAGCTGGTACAAACAAATCCAGTATGCATCAATTCGTTTGTGCATAGATTACAAGGAATTTGATTCGTTGAACCAGCTGAAACCAAGTTTTGGTCAAGTCTAGTAAATGTTGAAATAACATTTATTGTGGTGAAGGAGGGAGCAACTGTCACTTCTTCATTGAACACAATGAATAAACCTTAGTGTTTCCAGCTATGCCATTTAATCCTAAATCTTCACCAAAATCATAAAATTTTGAGATTTTAATAAAAAAAAATTGTAATCTTTGCTGAACATGCTATCTGTAATCTGCACTGCAGTTCCCTTTTTTTTTTTTTTTTGTTATAGAATTTTCTATTTACGATAGAATGAAACTATCGCTGAGATGAGGTGGTTTCATAGATGGTACACCGCTATGCAACATACCATCTGCATTGTTTATATAATTACTCCGTAGCGGTAGGCGTGACCTGAGTTTAGTTTCGGTTTTGTATTTCCTTGACTTGGGATTTAGACAGAGAGGGTCAGCACAGCAATGGCACTCACTCGGATACAAACAAAGGTTTACAAGGTTTCTTTTTCAGTCTACTATCCTTTGTTATGTGCGTTTCTGTGAGGGTCTCCTGTGGTTTTACAGTGCGTTCCATTAGCTCGAACGTTATACTTCCGTGTGTTCACAAAGGAGTGATTGTGAATTATAATTTTTTTTTTTAAATTTAAAGTCTGAAACGAGGCTTTGATGTATTTTTGGTTTACTCGTTACAGCCCATGGCTAAACTAGAGGGTCTCGGGAAGATTCATCATGTTACAGCCTGTCAGTCAAACAAAGTAAGTGTTATTTTAGGCCCTGTTGTTTATCTCAGTCCTGTATGATTTGGTGATTACACACAGGTTGCTAATCAGGCTTTCTTCCTTCATGATTAAAACAACGTTTTTTGTTTTTTTTTTATTTAATCTGTGCTTTTAATTATTTGTTTACATTTTATTAGCCCTTTAAATATATAATTCGTTATAGATGTTATACTGATTACATTTAAAAAGCAAACAAAAAACACTTCAACTTCCTGTGTTCCTTGCAAAGTATTGGTTATTTTGCAGAGAAGTGTAAACTAATCAGGAAGTACTTGGGCTTCAAAAGGGACACTATAGTCATTAGAACAACTACAGTTTATAAGGCACTAATGCTAGGAAAACAAAGTTTATTTTTTTTCTTCTTGGTACTATAGTGCCCCCTCTCTAGAGCTCCCCTCCCCCACACATGGTGCAGAAGGGGGTTAGAAACCACTTTACCACCTATCTGATTCCAGCCTGATATCCCTCAGCACTGGGTGAGGCTGTGTCAACGTCAGCCGGTAGGCAGGACCTAATGTGCATGCGCAGCAATTGCTACACTCGCATTAGGGCTTGCCACATAGGAAAGCATTGTACGGATATAATGTTTTATTTTATATGTGCATGTACATTTGTGTGTAGTATTTGTGTTTTGAGTGAAGGGGAGTCTTGTATATACTTTTGGATTTTGAATGCAGGGGGGTGTTTGTATGTAATGTTTGTGTTAGATTGGAGCATGGTGTTTGCATGTTGTGTTGGTGTTTGCTTGGATGTTCGCATATTCACTGATACATACCGGTACATATAACCTGACATGTACGCAAACACACAAATGCACACACTGATACACGCACACTGACGCATACATGCACAGCCTGAAATACATAGATATACATATACACAGACACATACAATATATATATATTTTTTTTCTTTTCACTAAACCTCCTGTTCACCTCCCTTTCTTTTCCAGGAGGGTGGTTTGCTTGGAGTTGTGACGATGCTGCTGGTTTAGGGGAGCAGGATCTGTCTGCAGCAGCTCCTGTCTTTTTCCCCCCCATGCTGCCTGTGCCTTTTCCTCCAACGCCTCCTCCCTCCCTGTGATCAGTAAGATGCTGGGAGGAAGTGATAGGGTATCATTTCCTCCCAGGTTGCAGACTATTACAGGTGCCCAGTAAGGCTCTTAAAGGGCAGTGGTGTCCGATCGAGCCCCTGTTAATCAGTAAAGCAATATTACACTATGTGAAGTATTAAACGTGTGTCTACAACTCACAAGGCTGTGGGAGTGGAACACACAAAGGTCAGGATGGTGATTCCACATCCACCAGTAAAGTATTAGAAAGAAAGAAGTGGTAGAGTCTCAATAAAATTAGACTCAGGGCTGGTTTTGAACGCAATATATAGGAAATTCTTAATACATATTATGACTAAACAATCAGCACTGAGCACTAGTGGAGAAAATTGTCCATTGATCTATAATATATACTGTATATATATATTCCAGGAAGTGCCTCAAAATTGATCAAATAAAAGATACTTTATTATGATTCTGCTAAAAGGAAGGGGGCACTATAAATGGAATATCAAAAATAAGAAAATAATAATAGAATATATCAAAAAGAATGGACAAAATATCTATAGAGGGAGAGACAAAAACCTTTAAAGTTGTAATATAATGGCTAGCTTCAAAACAATTAGGTAAAATAAATAGCCCAAAAACAGGCAGGCAGAGGATAACGAGGGATTATATATATATATATATATATATATATATTACAATTAATCTACCCTCTTGCTCCTAGATGGAACACCTTCAAGGGTGTTCTATGCTGTCCCTATTAATATATAACAAGGAAAAAAAAAACAGTAGAAAATACTTGACAGAGCAGCATATATAAGAGGAGAAATATAGATCAAAAGTATAATCCCTGTAGCTCCTAAAGCAAACACCTTCGAGGATGTTCTATACTATACTGAAAATAAAATAAATCAAACACCAAGTGCCACCATTGTGAAAAAACGTGTGAGCTAAACATGAACCCGACGGCTTTTTAGCCCCTGACGAAGGTGCATTAGACGCACCGAAACGCGCGTCGGGTTCATGTTAAGCTCACACGTTTTTTCACAATGGTGGCACTAGGTGTTTGATTTTGATTTATTTTATTTTTATTTTCAGCACTGATTTATTTAATTTGAGGGGAGACAGGCAGAGGTAGCCTTTTCATTTCCTTCCTCTCCTTTAGGGATAGTATAGAACATCCTTGAAGGTGTTGCTTTAGGAGCTACAGGGATTATACTTTTGATCTGTATTTCTCCTCTTATATATGCTGCTCTGTCAAGTATTTTCTACTGTTTTTTTTCTCCTTGTTTTATATTAATAGGGACAGCATAGAACACCCTTGAAGGTGTTCCATCTAGGAGCAATAGGGTAGATTAATTGTGTGTGTGTGTGTGTGTATATATATATATATATTTGTGGTCGGTTAATATCGTATAGTGAAGTACCTTGTGATTGGAATTAAGTCGGTGTGGTGTGCCGGAACCGACGTAGAGGGTAGGCCTGAAAAAGAGGGCCCCCCTGAATGAATTGTATAAGAGGGAGAGGTGGGTGGGGTGAACAGCGTGCGTACGGCAGGTAGGAAGGGGGGGAGTAGCGTTTATATGGAACGCTTAACTCCTCCCACAAATACAGGCCTTCCGGCCTTAAAACTTGTGGTCGGTTAATATCGTATAGTGAAGTACCTTGTGATTGGAATTAAGTCGGTGTGGTGTGCCGGAACCGACGTAGAGGGTAGGCCTGAAAAAGAGGGCAAAAGGAAATGCCAGAAAACACACTTATAGCACTATAAAATCCATGTCTTGCTGCTCCTGTGTTGGGAATGTTCCTGTATAATATATAGCCGATTCCTAGTGCCTCTAATGTTTGTTCCGGCGTACTGCTACTGGATGTCGTTCTTATAGAATGGATGTGAAAATAGCAGCTAGTGGTCCTACTTACTCTAATGACGGAATGTGAACGTAGAATCGTATTTAGAAGTAGATAGGGAGTGATTAGTGGTTAAGTGTCTCGATTGTCTGGTTCGAACGTTGACGTGACGCGGTGTAGTGTTTGTACCTTCTTAAATTCCTTGGGGAGACATGACTTACCTGTCTGATTAGTTGTGATCGTGGAGTTGTAGGGTTCCCGACCCTTGTATGGTTGCAGGCACATAGATTTAAGACCTGGTTGTGTGGCGCGAATGCTGTTTAGGGAGTCTGATACTGCCCGGTATTCCCATCTGTGTACGTACGTTACTGTGAAGCGATAACCAATTATCTTGATATCTTGTGTAAAAAATGGGGTTTGGTTTGAAAGGCTTGTCAGAAACGTGTATGTCAGTTCGGAATAGTGCGATCATGTACGTATGAAGGTTTGAATAAAAGGTGGCAAAAATGTAGAAAAGACTACAGGGTGAACAGTATGCCTGTGGAAGTCCTGCTCCACTGCTTCTTGGAAGAATGTCACGATTCTGTTATATGTATCCTAGAGCAAACAAAAAATGTTCTAGATGATAACTTGTGTCCAGCCCCCACCGAGTGACCGGAAGGGGATGCCAAAATGCAGATTATGCCTGTGAGATGTGAGATGTGAGTTGGGTGAGGTACGAGACTGAGCGACTCATGGATAGTCGGCCCTAATAGACACGAAAATGCTGCAATCCCTCGTCTGACGTTGCGTATGTAGGATATCCTGAAAAAGAACATGACAACAACAATGAATCCAAACAACAACAATATGGTTAAGTAAAATAGAACTGGCTGGCTAACTAGTGCCGAAGCGAAAAGCTCACTACCCCGTGACAAGTGAGGCCCTGCTAGTAGCCAAGCGGCTGGTGAGAGGCTCTACCTATGATTTGGGCGTGGGGCTCGAGCCACTAGCGTGGTGGCCTCTCGGTGACAGTAAAGATCCAAAACGTGTGGCCGTGTCAGGTGAGGCCCTAACTATAAACCCGATAGGTGGGTGAATGCGAGGCACTAACTATGATTTGGGCCGAGGGGCGAAATCTCCGTGTTGAGATTGGGGAGTTGGCCTCGCGGGACCAGCTACGGTGTACAGCTAAGGCCAGCTCCTAACCCTAGATAGCCAGTTCTCTGACCCTAGACGGGGGCTTGAAAAGGGGGTAACGTAACGTGCTTGGAAACCCAAGTTGTAGTAAATGATAGATACCCGGATATTCCCAGATAGAGACAGAGGAAACGAAGGGAGAGAAAGGAGGAAGAAGGAACTGAAGTCGAGGGAAGGAAAATAATGTGCAGTACAGTGAAGTACTATGGAGATATAGCTGATAGTGCAGTATCGATAGACCCCGAGGGTGCTGAAGATTCTCATGATGGTTACCATATAAACCTGAAAGGAGATGAAATGAAGGCGTTGTGCCAAGAAAACGTCGTAGCAGCTGACGGAGAGAGGAGGGTGAAATTAGCAAGGTAGTGAGTAACAAAACGATTGTTACGGGTAGTGAGTACGAATGAAGAGTTGTGGAGTGGAGCCGTGGCCTGACGAGGCAAGGCAGGAATCAAGCCCCCGTACCCCAAACATGTAACAACGTGGCCTGGTAGAGGCAGTTGTTAGGAAACACAATGAAACTAAACCTGATAGAAACAGGTGATAATCGTTTAACAAAGGCCAATTGTGTAACAATTGTAGGAAATGTGAATGGAAACACATTTATACCAGATGGAAACAGGCGGCAATAGTGAACCAGTAATTGTCTACTGCTAGCAGATTACAAAATGAAACAAATAGTAACTGATTGTCGGTTCGATACCTCATCGTGTAACAACGTGGCCTTGTCGAGGCGGTTGTTTGAAGTGTGGATGAAACAAAATTGTACCTGATAGAAATAGGCGATAATAGCGACCTAGAGACTGTCTAATGGTAACAAATGACAGTATGCAACATTAATAGAAATCAGCGGGGAATGTCAAATGGCGGTTACGTCTGAACCTGAGGTAATTCGATGCATGTATAACAGGAGATGCGTAAGTGTAAGCGTAAACTGGGAGATAAAACAAACCCAACATATACACAGTGTTTAGTTAGTTAGATTAACTTGACCCAATAAAATAGTACATGCATAGCGTCAGGCATTTAGTGTTAATACGTGGGATGCACCAATAGAAGAATCACCATTAACAACCTGAAAACAGGACGGCAGAGAAGCTACACATTATACAGAATAAAACAGCAAATACCATCAAACCACTAGGTCTAGATACCAGCCGAATGACTAGGACTTTGCACTGATACATTAAAACATAATGGAAAGTATGCCCAAAACCTCCAATTTAGAAATATTGCGCATATATGCGAAAAACATTATGGAAAGTAGGAGTGAAAACTTACGTAGCCAATATGTCGTGCATGATATGATAAAATTACTGGCATCCCTTCCTTTACCCCCTCCGTAGAAAAGCATAGCCACTATAACAACATGAGTCTGAACCCAAGTGGATTAATATATAAAATAACCATAGCAAGATAACGTTTGGACCGGAAATTAATGAGTCCGTGAAGGGGTGAGGGGGGGGTCTAGGACCCCGACCCCCCCAGACGGGTGATTGAAAGTGACCGCCTAGGTGCTGGCGAGAGGGGAGCGTGGGTGGTCCCTGGTAAGATTTATGTGACTACCAAGTAGCAACAAATTCATAAAATACAACCTAACCATTTAGCATAGATTAAGTTGACAAGACTGTTGTGCATTAACCTTGTTTGGTAATAATTGGCCACCTGCATGCACAGTGAATTCATCAGGCCTGCAATGGGTTAAACGGCTGGCAAGGAGCCCAGTTAGCTGCACACAATAGGCGTTAATCCCTGGAATGATAGCAGGCAATTCCAATGGGTTTTTAAGTATTTAGCCCTGAGCATACTGGGAATGTGACAATATGTAGAAGTGATCTACAGTGCATATGAGACAGCAATTAACACAATAAATCACAACCACTTAGTAAATTCAGTTAAATCCTTAACGCACAAAGATACTTCTTCTTAAATAAAACGGTCTTATCAAGGTGTAAAAACCAACAAAACCCACCAAATTCTCAACACAGTCTATATTGAAAATAAATACATTTACTCTATATAATTATGTACATATGCACTTAAGCTATTTTAAAACATTTTCAAATGTTAATGGCTGATTTCTAATGACAAGTACAAGATCACAAAATATAAAACAAAATAACATAGATGACTGAATGAATGAGTAACCGACTCACAAACCCATTTTGGTTGGCCTAAAAGAATCACCAACATCTACTGCTTAATGTGTACTACACTTAACAAAGTAGACATAAATCTGATTACACCACGATTTGATGCCCCAGGCAACCAGGAGCTGGAAAAATATCTGACAATGATGCTGGGATCTACAAAACGATGAAAGCCATAAAGGAATTAGTTTTACCAGCTTAGAGTAAACTAATGTAGACCTCTGTAAATAGGTTTAACACATAATACATTTGGCATGCTGTACATTTGCGATTTCCCCTGTACCAGCCAGGTAGTGATGTGTTAGCATCCTCGATATGCGTGTTCCGGTCTCCCACGACCACAGCGATGTGGAGGGGACCGGAATGAGAAGACTCACGGTTGCTGGAAAGCGTCGAACGGCAAATAGCCCGAGTGCGGCTATTTGCCGATTACCTTGGCGGAGGAGCAGGGGGAACGGAGAGGAAGCCGGACCGCAAAAGGCGAGGACCGGAAGTGCCTGATCGAGGACCGGAAGTTCGGCTGTCACTGAGAGTGAACAGCGTGCGTACGGCAGGTAGGAAGGGGGGGAGTAGCGTTTATATGGAACGCTTAACTCCTCCCACAAATACAGGCCTTCCGGCCTTAAAACGTGTGTGTGTGTGTGTGTGTGTATATGTATATATGTATATATATATATATATATATATATATATATCTCTATATCCCTCTTGTTATCCTCTGACTGCCTGTTTTTTGGCTATTTATTTTACCTCATTGTTTTGAGGCTAACCATTCTATTACAACTTTAAGGTTTTTGTCTCTCCCTCTATAGATATTTTGTCCATTCTTTTTGATATATTCTATTATTATTTTCTTATTTTTGATATTCCATTTATAGTGCCCCCTTCCTTTTAGCAGAATCATAATAAAGTATCTTTTATTTGATCAATTTTGAGGCACTTCCTGGAATATATACAATATATATTATTTGTGGTCGGTTAATATCGTATAGTGAAGTACCTTGTGATTGGAATTAAGTCGGTGTGGTGTGCCGGAACCGACGTAGAGGGTAGGCCTGAAAAAGAGGGCCCCCCCTGAATGAATTGTATAAGAGGGAGAGGTGGGTGGGGTGAACAGCGTGCGTACGGCAGGTAGGAAGGGGGGGGAGTAGCGTTTATATGGAACGCTTAACTCCTCCCACAAATACAGGCCTTACGGCCTTAAAACTTGTGGTCGGTTAATATCGTATAGTGAAGTACCTTGTGATTGGAATTAAGTCGGTGTGGTGTGCCGGAACCGACGTAGAGGGTAGGCCTGAAAAAGAGGGCAAAAGGAAATGCCAGAAAACACACTTCTAGCACTATATAAAATCCATGTCTTGCTACTCCTGTGTTGGGAATGTTCCTGTATAATATATAGCCGATTCCTAGTGCCTCTAATGTTTGTTCCGGCGTACTGCTACTGGATGTCGTTCTTATAGAATGGATGTGAAAATAGCAGCTAGTGGTCCTACTTACTCTAATGACGGAATGTGAACGTAGAATCGTATTTAGAAGTAGATAGGGAGTGATTAGTGGTTAAGTGTCTCGATTGTCTGGTTCGAACGTTGACGTGACGCGGTGTAGTGTTTGTACCTTCTTAAAGTTTCCTTGGGGAGACATGACTTACCTGTCTGATTAGTTGTGATCGTGGAGTTGTAGGGTTCCCGAACCCTTGTATGGTTGCAGGCACATAGATTTAAGACCTGGTTGTGTGGCGCGAATGCTGTTTAGAGAGTCTGATACTGCCCGGTATTCCCATCTGTGTACGTACGTTACTGTGAAGCGATAACCAATTATCTTTGATATCTTGTGTAAGAAATGGGGTATGGTTTGAAAGGCTTGTCAGAAACGTGTATGTCAGTTCGGAATAGTGCGATCATGTACGTATGAAGGTTTGAATAAAAGGTGGCAAAAATTTAGAAAAGACTACAGGGTGATCAGTATGCCTGTGGAAGTCCTGCTCCACTGCTTCTTGGAAGAATGTCACGATTCTGTTATATGTATCCTAGAGCAAACAAATAAAGTTCTAGATGATAACTTGTGTCGAGCCCCAACAGCCGAGTGACCGGAAGGGGATGCCAAAATGCAGATTATGCCTGAGAGATGTGAGTTGGGTGAGGTACGAGACTGAGCGACTCATGGATAGTCGGCCCTGATAGACACGAAAATGTTGCAATCCCTCGTCTGACGTTGCGTATGTAGGACATCCTGAAAAAGAACATGACAACAACAATGGACTCAAACAACAACAATATGGTTAAGTAAAATAGAACTGGCTGGCTAACTAGTACCGAAGCGAAAAGCTCACTACCCCGTGACAAGTGAGGCCCTGCTAGTAGCCAAACGGCTGGTGAGAGGCTCTACCTATGATTTGGGCGTGGGGCTCGAGCCACTAGCGTGGTGGCGGGGTGGTGGCCTCTCGGTGACAGTAAAGATCCAAAACGTGTGGCCGTGTCAGGTGAGGCCCTAACTATAAACCCGATAGGTGGGTGAATGCGAGGCACTAACTATGATTTGGGCCGAGGGGCGAAATCTCCGTGTTGAGATTGGGGAGTTGGCCTCGCGGGACCAGCTACGGTGTACAGCTAAGGCCAGCTCCTAACCCTAGATAGCCAGTTCTCTGACCCTAGACGGGGGCTTGATAAGGGGGTAACGTAACGTGCTTGGAAACCCAAGTTGTAGTAAATGATAGATACCCGGATATTCCCAGATAGAGACAGAGGAAACGAAGGGAGAGAAAGGAGGAAGAAAGAAGAAGGAACTGAAGTCGAGGGAAGGAAAATAATGTGCAGTATAGTGAAGTACTATGGAGATATAGCTGATAGTGCAGTATCGATAGACCCCGAGAGTGCTGAAGATTCTCATGATGGTTACCATATAAACCTGAAAGGAGATGAAATGAAGGCGTTGTGCCAAGAAAACGTCGTGGCAGCTGACGGAGAGAGGAGGGTGAAATTATCAAGGTAGTGAGTAACAAAACGATTGTTACGGGTAGTGAGTACGAATGAAGAGTTGTGGAGTGGAGCCGTGGCCTGACGAGGCAAGGCAGGAATCAAGCCCCCGTACCCCAAACATGTAACAACGTGGCCTGGTAGAGGCAGTTGTTAGGAAACACAATGAAACTAAACCTGATAGAAACAGGTGATAATCGTTTAACAAAGGCCAATTGTGTAACAATTGTAGGAAATGTGAACGAACACATTTATACCAGATAGAAACAGGCGGCAATAGTGAACCAGTAATTGTCTACTGCTAGCAGATGACAAAATGAAACAAATAGTAACAGTGATTGTCGGTTCGATACCTCATCGTGTAACAACGTGGCCTTGTCGAGGCGGTTGTTTGAAGTGTGGATGAAACAAAATTGTACCTGATAGAAATAGGTGATAATAGCGACCTAGTGACTGTCTAATGGTAACAAATGACAGTATGCAACATTAATAGAAATCAGCGGGGAATGTCAAATGGCGGTTACGCCTGAACCTGAGGTAATTCGATGCATGTATAACAGGAGATGCGTAAGTGTAAGCGTAAACTGGGAGATAAAACAAATCCAACATATACAGTGTTTAGTTAGTTAGATTAACTTGACCCAATAAAACAGTACATGCATAGCGTCAGGCATTTAGTGGTATTACGTGGGATGCACCAATAGAAGAAACACCATTAACAACCTGAAAACAGGACGGCAGAGAAGCTACACATTATACAGAATAAACAGCAAATACCATCAAACCACTAGGTGGAGATACTTGCCGAATAAACTAGGACTTTGCACTGATACGTTAAAACATAATGGAAAGTATGCCCAAAATCTCCAATTTAGAAATATTGCACTGATATAAGAAAAACATGATGGAAAGTAGGAGTGAAAATTTCCGTAGCCAATATGTCGTGCATGATATAATAAAATTAGGTAGTAAATCTAGCAGCCCTCTCCAACACTTCAGTGCACCAACTGGTACCTATCAGCCAATAGTGAGAAGCCTGAGGGTGGGTCTGCAGGTGGTTTGGGAGGGTGCTGGACCTGGCACTACAGATTTTTGCGAGCTTAGTCAGCCACAGAGGTAATGGAGCATGAGGGTCATGGGGGTGTCAGCCCTCTGGGATAAAAGTACATTACATTAGATACACTGCTGAGATGCATAGGAGTACTTCCAGCCAAGTAGCCTTAGACCCGCCGCCCACGGTATAATTGCGAGTGTGTGGGCTATTCATTAGGGAGTACCTATATACCAGGCACTGACAGTATGCAATGTACCACTTCATAGCCAGACCACTACTGATTAATGAGTTTTAAAACGTTTACAAGGTCTGTAGTGACCATTATGTGCTAAGAGACCAGACAGGACAGGAGTACATTCTGGATTATGCCCTTACAGACCTCAGAGACTGTTTAAGGCCTGATGGCCTTGTTTAAGTGAGGCAATCTTGTCCAAACATATATGCCCCTGTTAAAATGGAAGCGGGGCCACTCCAAAGAGGCTCAGCTGGGTATTATCTATTTACCCCAAGAGGAAAAGGAAGTCACTCCCAGAACCTCATGAACATTCAGAAGCTATGTTTCATTGACCGAGCAGTGTGCAGTAAGTACAACAAGTTCTTGTAATAGGAATGTACAGGACGTTCTGGGTAGGTTATAGTGCCTATGAATTAAAACGAACAAACAAACAAACAGCCGAATTGCCCTCCGTTCACAGTCTCATATGTGCGTGTGATCGTAGGTACATTAGGGAAAAAAAAGAACGGCGGGAATAGCCGAAAGCGGCTATTCTCGCCGATTACCTGACGTTCATTAGTTTGTGTTGCGAGCGTGTGGCCGAAAGCCGGTGAGAGAGCCGCAAGGAATGATGGGACCGGAAGCGTGCTGTAGAAGACCCGGAAGTTGCTGACGAGAGGGAGGTGAGCAGGCCAGGTGAACAGCGTGCGTACGGCAGGTAGGAAGGGGGGGAGTAGCGTTTATATGGAACGCTTAACTCCTCCCACAAATACAGGCCTTACGGCCTTAAAACATATCAATGGACAATTTTCTCCACTAGTGCTCAGTGCTAATTGTTTAGTCATAATATGAATTAAGTATTTCCTATATATTGTGTTCAAAACCAGCCCTGAGTCTCATTTTATTGAGACTCTACCACTTCTTTCTTTCTAAAGCAATATTACACATCTGGTGGCTCAAATTGCATGGGCCACCAAATGAGCTATCTGAGCCGTCAGGCCCCGGTGCAACCACAGCAGCTGCACCGACGTTGGTTCCGCCACTGGCCTGGGTCAGTGCACCCAGACCTCTTCAATGACACCAACAAGGATCAGCATGCCCAGCCCCAGTAGGTAATAAGAGGGACAAGGAATATAATGTTTTTTTATTTTATTTTTATCTTTATTATTAATGCCCCCATCCTCACCTCCATGCACACACTCCTCACTCTCTATACCCCCTATAAACATGTGCACTTTACACTCCGTGTACACCCACTATACCCAAACATAGTTGTGTATGTTTGAAAAAAAAAAAAAAAAAGACGAAAGTCCATAAAGTTCAACCTGGAAGCCTATTCTTTTATGCTCTAGATCCAAAAAAAGTCAAATAACCCACTACTTGTAGCTATTTCTAATTATGAAAAAAAGAAAAGAAAATCCCTCCTGACTTAGTAATTGCAATCAGATTTCTCCTTGGATCAACAACCTCTTTACACTACATCACACGTATTACAGCATTTACACAAACATACATTACTGCCCCTACGTGCACTTTCTACTGCCCCTAGCCACACATGGCACACCTTTAAACAGCCTACTTTACATACATGCAATCCCTTAAGCAGTCTCCAAACACATACAAAACCACACGCACAGCACCCTTTACCAGCACTGCCCCACTTTTGTCCGCTGGCATTCTGTTATTGTTATCCCGCTGTTCTTGACTGCAAGACCCTTTTCCTCCCCACCCCATACTTTATGTGGTTGTTTCATCACAGACCTTCTGATGCGGCTCAATCTTTGCAAGGCATATTCTCTGGGAAATTGTCTTCGTCTTGAGTTTAGCTTCACAGATTTAAAGGGATACTATAGTGGCACTATCGCTCCCCTTTAGAAATAAAAATTTTAATTGCTTTTTTTACTTGCCCTATCCAGTGTTAATAATAAGCACTGATGCCTCTCGGCGTTGGGTTAACGCTTCGTTCCTCCAACGTCCTGTGCCGAGCACTAATGCGCATGAGCGGCGAGTACTGCTGGCCCGTTAGACTTTCCTATAGGAAAGCATTGAATCTGTGATTTCTTATAGGGAAAAATTTGAAGCTGATGCAGAGCATGAGGACATCCAGCGTCAGATACCGGACCAAAGGTCCTTTTCAATCCAGGAAACGCCTCCAAGGGCTTTCTGGGTGACTGCCACTGGAGGCAGTCTTAGAGCTGCAATGTAAACATTGCAGTTTCTCTGGAACTGCAGTGTTTTACATTGCAGCACTAAGTGCAAAAGGAACACTGCACCCAGACCATTTCAATGAACTGAAGTGGTCTTGGTGCCTATAGTGTCCCTTTAAACAAACCAGTAAGTAACAGAACCTGCTGTCTGATTGAAAACCAATAAAAGTGACAATTTCTGTCATTGTACTTCTTGTAATATGAGGAAGCACTCTACACATTCTATCAAGCTAAAATACTTTAGGGGTCCAGATTGATCCTTTAACCCCTTAAGGACACATGACATGTGTGACACGTCATGATTCCCTTTTATTCCAGAAGTTTGGTCCTTAAGGGGTTAATGGGAGTGGGGCACAACAGTCCTCGCCTCCCAGCCTCACTCATGGGTGACAGTTGGGGAACAAGGGGAAATATAGAAGGGCGGAGAAGTTTTTAAGACAATTGGAAGAAGGTGGCCATAATATAGCCCACTCTTCCTCTCCCCCCCCCCCCCCCCCACCCACCAAACAGTGTTTGTAAGTTATCCCTTTTCCCCTTGCCCCTAATCAGCCCAAACTGTAGTGGTTCTGGTGACTATACTGTCTGTTTTAAGTTTAAACACCATTAACTCAAAACAAGCACATAGAAATGAGCAACTTTGAGAACAGTAGACGCAGTGGTCAGTCAAAGAAACTTCTTGCGCCAGATGATACACATTTGTTTATGTCCGTTTGATATTGGAATATGTCCAGCAGTGAATCCGCTCAGAATTGGCCAAAAAAAACTGTGGAATCCTGGTATACCTATGTGCTGTCCAGAGAAGTCTGTTCAGAAGTGGTCTTCATGGAAGACTTGCTTCCAAAAAGCCATACTGCTGATGTATGCGGAGATATGCATAGCTGAGGCCAAGCGATTCGGCTATGCATAAAAACAAAGAAACAGGGAAAAATTACAACAGGTGCGCTGGACTGATGAATCAAAGTAATGTTTGACGGCAGCAGAATTCAATGTGTTTGCTATTGTGCAGGAGAGTGATACAAGTCCGAAGATCTACAGGCAATGTTTGTGACTGTATTCAAGCAAATATAGTTGGGGATTTCGTCAGGAATGAATGGTTTCCTCAAAGTACAGGCAGATACTTATCCATCATGCAATACCATCAGTGAGTCATCTTAATAGCCACAAATAACCCTTAAGGGCTTTCTTACATCTATAACGGTGTTAGACAATTTCTATAACTAAATTGTGTTTTTTATGTGGGTCATCACCCTTGCAATGCATATCACATTTCCCTTATTTACATTTTATAATGATGTTACTATGTAACATAAAATGTTTAAGACCTGGTCCTGTGAATTTAACCTTATTTCTGTCTCTTGTACAGATCAATGATGTCAAAGGGGATCTTTTCAGCTGTCCTTCTACAGACTCCCTTGCCCACTGTATCAGTGCTGACTGTCGTATGGGAGCTGGGATTGCTTTGCAGTTTAAGAAAAGATTCAAAAGAGTTGAAGAACTGAAAAGTCAAAGTAAGTCTTTTTTCCAGGAGAGGGGCACAGTGCTGCTTGCTGCAGGTATTAGTTGTACATAAAACTGGTATCTTCCATGTCTTATTGTCAAGTTAAAGGAATCCCTATAGTTTTAAAACCAATATTTAGGTACCTGCCCACCTTTAAATAGCATTAAAATTCACCTTTGTTCCAGTGCTGGCTCCGCCCCAAATCTGCCTCCTTTACTGAGATCATCAAAATTGACTATACCAGCCAATCCAATGCTTTTCCTATATATTTTAAATCCATGCATCTCTACAGGAAAAGTTCAGCGCATCCATGCAGAGGGTGTAGACTCTGTACGTTAGGAAGTGTGAATGACTGCCACTAAAGGTGTTCCTAGGCAGTAATATAAACACTGACTTTGCCTTTTCTCTGAAAAGTTAGTGTTTACTTTAAAAAGCATGCAGGGACATGCTATACTCACCAGGACAACTACATTAAGCTTTAGTTGTTCTGGTGACTGTTGTGTCCCTTTAATTATTATAATGTTCAGTGCCCAAAACGATTTCCTACGTGTGCATACAGGGAGGTGTATATTATTAGTGTGTGTGAATTAAGAAGCTTTATTTGTGTGTTGGTTTAGTGTGTTTTAATATAGGGGTTTATTTTCACTCTAATCCATGTTACTTGGAACCAAAACCAGAAAGCTACATCTCATTAGATCATGAGTTCCCTACCCAGTCCTCAAGTGCCCCCTACCAGTCCAGGATTTAGGGACTATCCTGCTATGTCTAAAGTGTTTTATTTATTTATTTATTATTTCTTTTTCTTAAAACACATCAGACAAAACTGGATAATCCCTAAATCCTGCACAGTTAGGGGGTACTTGAGGACTGGCTTGGGAACCACTGCATTAGATGTTGGATGTGGGTAAGCTTGAACTTGGTTTAACAGAGATTTTTAAGCTTTGGTAAAAGATAAAACTTACCTGAAGATTACTTCCTTCTATTGCTGCATGGTGTCTTGGACTCAAACGCTTTGATCGTTATTTTATTTGTTGTATTCCACAATTTGAGATGTGAACACTGGGAAATCTTGGATGTCATAACCGGTGTTTGTACTGTTAAAAACCTGAAACATAAATTGAAATTTCTCCTGCATTCACCCTCATGTTATCTATTCCTCTTCTTGATGCTTATTTTCTATTCTAGAATAATAACTAATTCCAAAGAACCCCTTCTAAAAGAGGAAAAATGGTAATGAGCAAGTCCATAAAAAAATAAGGAAAGTTTATTCAAAATTGGACACACTTGTTTTTATTTTTTTATTGAAATCAGAATTATTCAAGGACTCAAATAATCGGTAAAAAATAATAATAAACCCATCACGTAACAGAAGGAAATATATACATATGGAGTCTCCTAATTAGGTCTATGGGGTGAATATAGAGAGGACATGTTTAAAATCCCACAAAGAAAATGGCCCGGCAATATAAACCACAAATGATCTTTAGAAAAATAACAGAGGACTGTTTTAAAAAAAAAAAAAAAAGCTACTAAATTAATATAGATACTCACTGGGAATCAAAATATTGGTCTGTCTTGATATGATACTTATAATTATATCAAAGGCATTAGGCATTGATTTTTTTTTTTTATGTTTCTTTACATGTACTCAAAGGACCACTCCACACATATAGAGCACTTCACAAACAGCCTGCAAGGTTTTCTTCCACTTTCTGTTAGCTCCCTGCAGCTAACATAAGTGGCTGGAGAATTCTACTTAAGCACAGCTGCCTTCAACCGCTTTGCTGACCACTGTTGCAGCACATTCGCAAAGGGCACAGATTTATAGGCTTCTAATTATCTCCTTTAAGTCTCTTCCTGTAGCTTTTACAAGCTCTTTTAGATATACTACAAGTATAAATTTAATCGAATATATATATATATTTTTTTATTTATTTAATTTTTTTATTTTTTTTTTGTGTGGAGTGTTCCTTTTAATATTCCTATGTATTTCTAGATAAGAAGAAAGGTGATGTTGCAGTTTTGGAACATGGAGGAAGATATATTTACTACCTGGTAAGACAAGCTAATAAGATGTTGGACAAAAAGGGTGGCAACTAGGGAACAACAAACTTGGAGTACAGAAAAAAGACCTTACCAAAACAGATTCAGTTATACCAATACATCTCCTTTTATAATTTCCACACTTTATCAAAGGAATTAGTAGTGATAATTATTTATTCCTCTAACTTTATCGTTTATCCACATAACTCGTACTGTACAACATATCTGTGTTAAAATCTAGATAGCATCTGACAAAGAAAGTACTCATGAGGGATAAGGGTACACATACGCAATATATTTAACTGTTAAGGGTTGCCATTCAACCAGCAAGTAAAACAAATTTCAAGACGGCATGCATTGCTACAGTAGAAGAATAACTCATGATTGAAGACCCCTAGTTTACGCAAAACGTCTTACTGCAGGCCATGCTAGTAGAACATGACTTTTTGGAGTTAGATTTTTGGACGTTTGTTTATTACTGTTTCAAGAAGAATATGGTATGTACAGTATATGTTATTGGATAGTGGAAGAGTCTGAGGCCAGTGTTTGATGTAAACTGTGTGAACTATTAGAAGTGATTGTTATTATACTGATTTTTTATATATATATATATATATATATATTTTTTAGTTATTCATGCTTTTATTGTAGCAAGTATGGTTACATACATGGGTTGTGGAAACAAGGTTTACATAACGTTACAGTTAGTGTGAATTAGATTTGACAAGTCAAGCTTATACATGTTTGGCGTATAGCTGTTTTTTTGTTTCATGTTTCACGTTGCTCATCAAAGTCCATCCATTCTTGGTGGCCCTAAATAACAGTATATGCAACTGTCTCAACTTATAACCAAAATGTTGTCAACTGAAACCGTAGTATTAATTTCCACCCCCCTTATAGGGTTTTCCTCTGCGTACCCTTTCCTAGCTTGCGGCCCTCCCCCTATCGCCTCTTCCCTGTGAGATCTGTGCCAGGGATATCCCCCCGTTCCCTATTTAGGGGGTACTCGATACAGAGTGCTGTCGGTTTTGTGTTTTCCGCTTACTATCTAATTGCTAGTTGCATATGTGGCGTTTGTCTAAGCAGTGTTCCCCTCTAGCGTGTGGTTCTCTCTGTCTCGTTTGTTCAAAGTGTTCTGGCTTTGTCCCCGTCCCCCCATTTGTTGTGGCGTGTGTGGTATTATCCCCACTACCCTCCATGTTGGAATTAGTTCCCTGTGTGCTTTATCGTGCCGTTCTCCTCTGCTGTGTGAATGTCCCGTGTTTGTGTGTCCGTCTGCTTCTATTGTCTTCCCTCCCTTCCTCCCCCCTCCAGCCTAGTCAACCTCTACACCTCCGACCCCCCTCCCCTCACTTGTCCCGAAGCCCGTCATCATGTCCCAGTGGACACCTCCGCTTATTTTACTACTATAATCTGCCTAAATTAAATTGTTGAACAGGGGCAGCAACCTTCCCTAAAGAGACATGCATTACTTGGCTATTATTTATTTAGATATTTTTTTTTATCCAGCAAACAAACACTTTGACCCCTTAAGGAAGAATTGGGGAAGCACTTAAGGACACATGATGGGCTGGGTCCATCATGCGTTAAAATTAACCCCAGATTGCCACAATTGCGGCAATTGTGGGGTTAATGTTCTTGACAGACACGGAGACACACTGCTGTGGGCAGTTTCACCCGGAATCAGAGCGATCCCACGTGCTGCAGTGAAAGTGCACAGAGACAGATCGGTACTTGTCTGTCTCTTGCTTTAAAGAAAAACAGGTTAGTTGTAAAATCCCATTCCTCCTCACCCCTTTCAAATACAATTTAACCCCTTCCCTGTCCTTTGATTAATGTCTGCAATTTATTTAGTTAGTTAAGTATTTGTAAAACATTAATTATTTAGCTAGGGAGGTTAGCAGTTTGTGTAGAAAATGGGGGATTTACGTTTAGGCTTGTTAGGTGTTAACAGTAAATAAAAAATAAAAAAAAGTTTATAAAGTATGTAACTTTTAAAAAGTTTAAACATAGTTTTAAAATATTAAAAAAATTTGTTAAAAGCAAGAATTTTTTGTAAAAGTTTACTTTTTTTTATAAATTAAAAAAATGTTTTAAAAAAAGGGAAAAAATTCATATTTTCTCTACACTTGGTACAGGCTAGCGAAAAAATGATCCCACACTAAGGTTCAAAATATGCCTTTTGAATTACCCTGGTATGCCTTTATGGGGTAGTGGAATATGTAGCCTGCTCAAATAACTCCAAAGTGGGGTATGGAAACAGTGTAAAAAAAAACCGAAAAAAAAAAACCTGCAATGGCTGTGTCTGAAATGTGCCCCTTCAAGTCCACATATACCTGGCAAAGGTACATACAGTGGTATTGCTGTACTCGGCCAACTTTGCTGAGCAACATACAAAGTATTACAAAGCTGTAGCACACAAAAGGTTTGCAAAATATACAGTACAAACTCACTGTGTGTCAAAATGGCAGAAAAAAAATTCTTATTACCACTACACTTGATACAAGCTAGTGGGAAAAATTATCCCACGCTAAGGTTCAAAATATGCCTTTTGAAATACCCTTGGTTGTGTTCTTTAAGAAATAGTATGCCTTTTTGGGGTAGTTGGAATAAGCAGCCTGCTAAAATATTTCAAAATAGAATATGGACCCATCAAAACCATATATTAAAATTCACACTTAAAAATCTGAAATTGACAGGTCTCTTTTACAGCACTGTAACTTCACAAAATTGTGTCTGTGTCATGCTCCCTGACATTTCTGGCCATATACCTGCTTCCAGTCTCCACTCCAGTGGTTCCAACGCCGGCTGCTGTAGCTCCGCCCTCTTATGACAGGACAGACGCGTGCATGCCGGCGTCATGGCCCGCCAAAACATCCGTACTCGACCGTTTTGGGGGCGTGGCTACCAATTTAAAAAGCCAACCTATAAAAGGCTGGTTCACACCTAGGACTTTGCCTTGTTGTAGTTATTTTCTTAGTTCGCAATAGTGCTTTATATCTGGTTGTTCTATTTGGTACTTCGTCTAACTGACTACTCTCCATTCTCCTAATATTGACTCGGCTCACGTACCTCGAATATCCTAATATCTGGTTTCTTGACTCTGCTTGTAGAAATCGTTTTCATGATTTCTGACTCCCTGCACCTTGGCTTGTTCTTAACTTTTCTCTGTACAGGAATAGCACACAACAGGTTTATGAAATGCATATTACAAAAACAGTGTTATATGTGTACATGCCAAAATAGAGAAAAAACACAATTTTACTCCAATATTTAGCAGAGATTGACAATGAAATGGCTACGTAAAAAGTGTCAAAATAACCTTGGGTAAATAGCCTTTGAGGTCTACTTTATATAAATATATACGTTTGTGTGGCAATTTTGTTTTCTGTGATGGGTATTAAACTTCCAGTACAAACATACCAACTTCTAAAATTGTTTCACATTGAAATTTTATTTTAGAACTTGTAGTTTGTGACCTGCAACTTTTAAAATTACCGTATTTATCGGCGTATAACACGCACTTTTTTCCCCTGAAAATAGGGGAAAAATCGTGGGTGCGTGTTATACGCCGATATCCCATAATTACTTACCTGTCCTGAAGCGTGGGCCGGCTTCACAGCGCGCACCGCGGTACAGGAACTTTAATTTAAGGTTCCGGTTTCCGGCGGGACTGAAAGGAAGTGTGCACAATAGTGTGCACACTTCCTTTCAGTCCCGCCGGAAACCGGAACCTTAAATTAAAGTTCCTGTTCCGCGGTGCACGCTGTGAAGCCGGCCCACGCTTCAGGACAGGTAAGTAATTATGGGAGGGGAGGAAAGTACACTATGGGAGGGGAGGGGAGGGGAGGGGGAGGAAAGTACACTATGGGAGGGGAGGGGGAGGAAAGTACACTATGGGAGGGGAGGGGGAGGAAAGTACACTATGGGAGGGGAGGGGGAGGAAAGTACACTATGGGAGGGGAGGGGGAGGAAAGTACACTATGGGAGGGGAGGAGGGGAAGTACACTATGGGAGGGGAGGAGGAGGAAAGTACACTATGGGAGGGGAGGGGGAGGAAAGTACACTATGGGAGGGGAGAGGGGAGAATACTATGGGAGGGGAGAGGGGAGAATACTATGGGAGGGGAGGGGGGGAGAATACTATGGGAGGGGAGGGGGGGAGAATACTATGGGAGGGGAGGGGGGGAGAATACTATGGGAGGGGAGGGGGGGGAGAATACTATGGGAGGGGGGAGAATACTATATACTATGGGAGGGGAGGGTGGGAGAATACTATGGGAGGGGAGGGGGGAGAATACTATGGGAGGGGAGGGGGGGAATACTATGGGAGGAGGGGGGAATACTATGGAAAGGGGGGAGAATACTATGGAAAGGGGGGACACTATGGGATGAGGGGGGAATACTATGGGATGAGGGGGGGAATACTATGGGATGAGGGGGGAAATTTCCTGGAATTTCTTTCTAAAAATGAGGTGCGTGTTATACGCCTGTGCGTGTTATACGCCGATAAATACGGTAACTTAAAATCCTACACATATTATGTACTCTGTAAATGAAGACACATAAACTAATTGATTTTAAATTACTTTTTCTAAGCTGGACATGTTATGCACTCATTATTATTGCCAAAACGACTTTTTCCCATTATTTTGCTTTTTATTTTTTTATTTTTTTATATAAATGAGGACTTATATATGTATATGTCACATCAAATTAAAGCTCCTTTTGTCGTCTAAATGGTCTATAACATGTGTTGGTACAATAAATTAGAGAGATGCAAGTTGAACACAAAATGCAAAAATTGGGGGGCGGAGCCAAGCAGCCCAAGACGTGCTAGGCAAGAGCTCCCACGCCTGGGAATCGAAAACGGGGCATCTTACCCAGCCATTAAGACCCACTAACCGCAGACCACGACAATCGTGACCGGGAGGGGCCGCCGCATCAAACGGTGCCTCTCTCAAACCCTAACTGATATGCCGAGGCTTGAGGCCTACCAGACGCTGAGCCACAGAGAGACGGCCGCTCTCCGGGCACAATAACGGTAACCAGGACCCCGACAAATCACCCCCTCCTCCCCCCCAGGACCGGTGGGGAATATCCCGGTCCAACTACCCAGACTAAGACGACCAAGCTACAAAATAACCCTGGGTTTACAGCAGATAAGCAGAGACCACAAGGCCCAATCAAAATGGCACTCAGACCGACAAACTCCCAGCGACTGGGCAGCAGACTTCATCGCCAGGTTCAAGGCTGTTTGCAATTGTTTCTGGACAAGCCTGGAACAGAAACACAGTGCCCTACCACCAACACTGGGCCCAACATACACAGGGAACGACAACTTGGCAGAGGGGAGGACTCCACAAAACGCAAAATGGAGACCCAAATGGGTGCAGCCCCCGACACAGGCCCACTCAGCATCGGAACCACAAGAGGTGAAATGTACCCAAGCAACCTACGCTGGCGGAAACACCTGTGGAGGCCCAAGAATGCAGCCCGACGCAATCACAAGCGGAGACACCGGCCACAGACACGACAGCGAGGAGACCGGAGAAACAGGGGGACACCTATGCCGACAAAGATTGGCACCTGCCGCCCTGATCCTACAGGAAAAACCCTAGGACTCCCGAGACTTCTAATCCGTGGGAACAGGCCACTACTGTCCAAGCAGTCCCCAGGCTGGAGGAACCACCTGCCACCACAAGGCTGCACAGCTCCCCACAGAGAACTGAGCCCACCTGTGAGTAATGGCCCCATGAGACAGCGGTCACTGGACTAACCTCATGGGGTGCACAGCGGGCTCCGGACGGGAACACCTTCGCCCCTCCTGGCTGTCAGGTCTACCCCTGTCAGGCATAGGCTAAAAGGACACCATAATGCAACCTGCCAGCCACAGGGAACTATGGCCATATCAAGCAATGGTATCTTGCCTATGTTTCATGCTGGCTAAAAGTGATAGCATTAACATGTTTAATGCTTGCAAACAGGAATTTCTCTCATATGTTCGTTCAGCCAGTGATATCTTACCTATGTATAATAATGGCAACCAGTGACACCTTTTCTATGTGTAATATTGTCAACCAGAGTTGTTTTATTAATGTCATATGCTGGTCAGATACTTCACAACCATGGCGAGTTATATTCGGTTATACTGTTTTTATTTTCATCTTATGCAGCACCACCCTCAACCACAACCTGTGTGTTTAACTGTTTCATTGTCGCTGCACGTTTAAGTCTGCTATTATATCAAATTTCTCCAAGGCATGCGTATTATGCTAACCATATGTGAAACCAACCGTGTACCTAAACTACTGTTCTAGAAATCATATTAATATTATAAAAATGTGCCTGTATATCGAATGCCATGACATGTAATGCCAATGTTTACCTACTCTACCGGATGTCGCTGTTGTGGCACACACCGGCATTTTGTTCATCTCGTGTACACCCAAAATAAAGAATAATAAAAAAAAAAAATGCAAAAATTGCTTGTGTCCTTAAGGGTAAGACAAACTTCTGAAGCTGTGTCCTTAAGGGGTTAAACAGTTCTACAAACCAAAATAAAGCATGAAAAACTTTGAAAATTATGTAATAAACATTTACAAACTTTCTATTAAAAAAAACAGATTGTATTGCATGCCTTTTGGGCATGCCTCTCAGCTTGGGAAGTTTCATTAGCCTTTACCTCCCCCCCCCCCCCCCTTACCTACCCAGCTCCGTTTCAGACCAGTTCACTAATGAAAGAAGTAGGGCATCCTTGTGCAGAAGCAGGAGAGTGAAACACAATACTGGAGCCTGCTCTTCATGATCCCAATGATCAGACTCCCTCACTTCTCCCTTATCAGGATGTTGCAAGGTGAAGAGATCAACTGTACGTGTGTAAATCTGTCAGCTATGCCCGATGCATTTTTTTTTCAGCATTCCTAGGTATAGGGCACTGGTTAGATCGGTGTCCCCCTGTGGTGGCTGTGAAAAGCATAAGGAAGAAGTAGCCGGTAAATGAGAACCTTTTTTTTTTTTTTTTCTTTTTTTTTTTTTTTTGTCTGAAAAGTAAAGCAACTGTCTCAACTTAAAGCTAAAGCTTTGTCTCAAAGTGAGGCATGTCCCTTTCAATGAAATGTAATTTCTAAGCCTTTTAAACCACTACTGGCAATTGGATGCCTAACAGAATTAAAGGCTGTCTTTGCCATTTAAAATTAGAAGTGAGCATATGTGCTTCTGTAGTGTAGCTCCACTACCCCAACTAGGTAACTCCGCTGGCTTCTCCTCGTAGCTGGAAGAAGTGCTGATTGATTATAACTTTTTACCCCAGTAACTAGACGATACATAATTCTGGGAGTACAACTGATTTTATTGAACCAAATGCAGCCTTTTATGCACAGACCCCCAGCATGGGGTCTCCAATCAACACGTACAGTGCCTGTCCAGTTGCCTTTGTGTCCTGGATATAATTGAGTTAGCCTTCCCTTGAGAGGATTATCTCCCGGATATAGAGGGCATAACATAAAATACCCCGAAAATAAGCAGGAAATCCAACACATCCTATATCCACGGATAGCTTTTGATACAAGCGCCAAAGTTGGCAAAATAGTGGCTTGATCCATGGAGAACAGACAAATCGCCACCGTGGTAGACATTGTACTGGCCGATAACAAAGTTCGTGCCAAAATTAGTTCCAGGATAGTGTCCGTTCGGCCGGTCAATTATTGGAATCTGCTGCGGACAAACAAAAGGGACCTCCCCTTGGTTCTCAGAGAGTGATTGGTCCTTTTAGTCCTTTGTACCTCCCCTCCAAATAGAGCTCTCCTGGCATGACGGGAAGTGGAGTAAAACATAGGGGCAAGTTGACTGGACATTGGATAGGGATGCGGCTGGTCCGAAGTTCCACATGCTTTGGTGCTTGGTCAAATGCCTGTGAAGGTAGAGGCGCTCTTAGGTGTTAAGCCTAAGTGATATAGCTCTCGCAGGGAGAATTAAGTTTTAAAATAGTCCATGTTTCACCACATTCTACTTACCTTAAACATGCCTAGAGAGCCTCAATTTTTAAGGGATTTACTTTAAATCCAAAAATTGCATTTGTTTCACTGCTCACTGTTATTTCATTAATGTCTGGAGTACACTGGATTGCTACTGCCAAAGCAAATAAGGTGAAAATGGACAGCCCTCCCAGGTCCCAAATTTCACTGGACACTGTGTAAGGATGTCTCTTGTCCTACTTCAACTGACACTATTGGCGCAGTATAGAAAACCTGAATCAATAACAAGAAATGCACCAAACCACTCCAACACCATCCTCCGTTATCCCTATTCCACACAGGCCTTCTGCACAACCAAATATAAAAGTAACTGGTGGAGCCTCGGAGCTCCTTGGACCAGGTTCGAAGCACTGTGTAGCCCATCAGGAACTTCAAAGGGAAGTCCTGAGAAGTAAAAATATATTCAATATGGAAATAAGCATACTGTATATATGATTAAAATGTATAAACCTTTTCACTTTTATGGAATAACCTCCAACCAGCAACTTGGTTATTTCTGTGTCTTTCTGCTCATCCATATGACTACTACCAACAAATACAACTGCCTAATCCGAAGTTCTTTATTTCTATTGGCTTGTGTGAGACATAAAGAGCATTGTGTTGGAAACATTTTCCCACAGACTTTGGTTTTAGAGTGTGTGTGTGTGTGTGTGTGTGTGTGTGTGTGTGTGTGTGTGTGTAAATTATATGTGCACCAGTACAACTTTAGTGCACTTTTGCCTCAAAATGTCATACAAATCTTTATAGCTTTTGTATGAAATAATTTTTTTGCAGAATGTTGCACTATAAGCCTACCTCTTTAGCCACACTTCGTCACTTCAGAGAAATACTTCCTTAAATGGACTCTGTAGTCACTATAACCATTTACGTAATCTCTTTTAATTGGTTATAGTGCCTCTGGTCCCCTGGCACTGTCCATCTATTCAGTGTTAAATCGCATAAGAGCAGTTTACTCTGTGTCAATGGCAACCCACAGTCTGGCCTTTTCTGGAGGTGTGGCTAAGGCAGAGATTACTCACTTCCTCATTGTCCTACCCCATTCATATCATCAGTTGGAGCTCTAATTGGCTGAGAGTGTCAGCTGACTGATTTAAGCCTATCACAGTTGCCCATTGCTGCTCAAACTAGTACTTCCTCTTTAACCAAAGCAGCACAGATGGGATGGCTCTCATTTAGCATTAAAACATAAAAACTTTTAAAAACGGTTTAATGCTGAATGTAATGACAGAACCAGGGGACTCAAGACACTATAACCAGTTTAATGAAATTAAACTGACACAATGCCTAGAGTGTCCCTCTTAACAACAATTGTATGCACACAGTTCAACCACTGACATTACTGAGATCTGAACTATAAAGCAAACCTGCATGAAGAGAGAAGACACAGGGAGACCTATGGCCTTAAATAGCCCCAGGTAGACTTCAATTGGACTAAGCCAAAAATGGTGTATACTGCCTATGTACTTTAGTTGATGCAGATCGGCTTGGCATCAAAACACAATGCGGGTGTTTGAGTGCACAAATAGTGTGTGTTCTGCACTTGGCACTTGGTGTCAGGGTAGGATTGGTCACGTAAAATATAGTGCTGGAATGATGCACAGCACCAATATGTGTGTAGGCGTCAAGAAGATGCAGTAATCATGACATTCTCTTTATTTGTGTTCATGAGGTAGATATATAACTCTAATGTATCATTTTAACCCCTTCCCTACCACAGATGTACCTAATACGTCTGCGGCATTCCTTAATACTTACCCAATCGCCGGCATTCCCCCGCCGGCGATCAGTGTTGCTCCCAGTCTGGGGGGGCTGCCTGACAGCCCCAACAGTCCCCCCTCGGCAAATTAGGCTCCCGCGGGCCATGGTGATCGCTCTGAGAGAGGCGTCCACAGTGCTGCCTGCAGGGGGACTGCCTAATCTGACAGGCAGTCTCCCTGCTTCTGTTAAAATAAAATTAAAAAAATGCTAATAAATGTAAAAAAAATATATATATTATACAGTTGCAAGAAAAAGTATGTGAACCCTTTGGAATGATATGGATTTCTGCACAAATTGGTCATAAAATGTGATCTGATCATCATCTAAGTCACAACAATAGACAATCACAGTCTGCTTAAACTAATAACACACAAAGAATGAAATGTTGCCATGTTTTTATTGAACACACCATGTAAACATTCACAGTGCAGGTGGAAAAAGTATGTGAACCCCTAGACTAATAAAATTAGTCTCCAAGAGCTAATTGGAGTGAGATGTCAACCAACTG